>NC_048894.1:43105656-43366034 GCF_011077185.1 Oxyura jamaicensis
CGGGGAAGGAAGGGGAGGCGAGGCGAGGCGAAGCTAGGCGAGGCATACTTTTGCACACTATACTGTGGGCTAGGATATGAAGCTCTTATATTGACAAGTCCCAGCTCCCAAGTCTTTCTCCCCCAGACAACTAATTCCTAGCCTGAAATAAACTGCATTGCACAACTTTGTGGCAGACTAATTTTTTATTATTTTATTTTCAGTGTCTTTATAGATTCATTATGTACTGTCCCTCATTGATCCATCTGTGTACCTTCTATACGAGTAGCAGAAGAACAAAAATGGAGAATATATAGAACTCAGCTTCATGAAGGGGGGGGCAGGATGGGAACACCACAAAATGCCTTTTTGTTATTCATGAAAGGGAGCACTATTTCATTTTAAATTAAATCATGAGGCTTTCTATTTGTCTGAATCATAGCTTCTTGCTGATACCCTCACTACTCACCATGTCTAGAGTTTCTGATTTTCCATCTGGGTATTTAACAAACAACATAATTTGCCTCATAAATCTTTGTTAGGATTGTCTGAATGCTGGTTACATCTCCACACACAGGCACACAAATACATTCCCGTTTCCACAGGAGAGCACTGCAGAAGAATCAAGGAAAAATAAATAAATAAATGAAAATAAACAGCTGTAGTAAAGTCCTGAAAAAAATATTGTTAGCAAAGCTGATACAGATCCAACCTTCACTTGAACTTTGTGTCTTCTCAGAATAAACCCAATTTTACCTCCCTTGCCAAAGTACAAGAAGAACTTGCTGTTTTGAACTTTCCAAAACCTTTGTTTGATGTAGAAAGATGGATGAGCAAGGGAGGACAAAAGAAAGGGACTGTCAACTCAAAGTGTCAAGAGGAAATAAAGGTAATACCCACTTTTATTCACAAACTACTGCAAACTATTCCACAACTGCACTTGTTTGTTGTCCTCTCCCAGTCCCATTCCCAGGCTTTCATGCCACCACTTTTGAAACAAATAACAACATACTGTCTTACTGCAGAAGTTAAAATTCTGACCTTCATCTTCTTCCCCAGCAAGGACAAGCAGCAGCAGCTTTTTAGGCAAAACTGTCAGTGTACACTTATTACAGTAAATAAAAAAACACAGGATTAAAAGCTCCTAATGAGGTCTTTGAGGCTTAACAGATCGAGCTTCTCAAATTGCAGTTCTCTGAACAAAGGAGCCTTGCTAATCACAGGATTTGTGCTTTACAGTTTTGAGAAGCTTGCAGTGTTGTTCAAATGATGTGATCTGCCTCTAGATTTGTCTCTTGAGGAGCTTAACAGAACAAGGTATCCCTTCTCTTGGCCCTCCTTCAGGAAAGTATTTGGTCACATAGTTAAGTCAGCTCTCATTCAGAAAGTCACCTAGGCATGAGCTTAAAAGCATTACACATACATCCCAACAACTGCATTGGAGCTTATGTACACTGTACCTGAGAGGTAGATTTCCCTGACCCTTCAATAATAGTTTCAACAACTGAAATAACATTTTGTAGGATATGGAGAACTGTGCTCGCTGGACAAGCAAATAAGTAGATACTCTTTCAAAGTTTTTTTTTCTTTCCTCGTGCAATGTTTCCTTCCCCAGGTTCAGATATGCTGAGGTGGCAGGTCTCTAAGATGCTGGCTAGAGAGTTACAGAATTCCATTTTTCTTGTGCTTTGACCTCATCTGATTTCATTTACATATTCTGCCACTTTTCAAATTTGCCCTGTCAAATTTGTTTGACATATGCCTAACTCTCTTCCAGCCCTCTCAGCCAAGGGTTTTCTCCCTTTTGTTTACTTCAGTGCTTCTACTTCTCAACAACAGCTTGGTTCTTATGCACAAAAAGGCAGTTCTTTCCTTGGTCCTTCTCTCCAGTCCAGCTGTCCTCCATACAAGTGGGTGCTCCTGATTGTTTGAGACTTCTGCTTTGCCTACAGGAGGCTCTTTTTACACCAACAAATGCCACAAAGAGTAAATCAAACCCAAAGGGTGTTTGACTGAGCATTTAGTAAGTTAAACTGCTGAAATAAGTAGTTTATAATTAAAGTACTGAGAAAACCTTAACCAAAGAATCACTAGAGCAACACTATAATTATGCTGTCCTTCATATCCTGCCATTAGCATTTCTATAAGTGACATAATAATAATGTGGCTTTTTTCTCTTTAGGAATTGTCAGCTCTCTTTACAGAATTCAAGTAAGTTTATAAAGAATATCAAGTTCTTAAATGGAAAATGCAAATGATGATTTTTCTGTAAGAGACATGACAGTCACATTAGTAAGCTCATGAAATTCATGCCCATATATGTTTCAAATCAGTATGAGTAGAACACCTTTTTCCTTCTTTTTCCCTTTTTCTTTTTTTTTTTTTTTTTTTTTCCACTCTCTATTCAGGGTTCAAGAAAGAAAGACCTAACAATCTCTCTTTTGAACTTTCCTGTTAACTGGCCTATTTGCAATGATCAGTGCACCCCTCAGGAGAGGTAATTTGATTTGCATCCTGACATATCCTCACACATTCCAGAAGAGGTAAAAGAAAGCACGTGTGCCCATGTAACTACATTGGGAATGGTAGTGGTACTTACTGCTGATTCTGAAGGAGGGTAAATACACTTTCAAAGCACAAGCCATAAGAGTCATGGCTCCCAACTGGATGTGAGGCTTTGGCAACCGGTTCTGTTCTGCTGATTCTGAGTCAATCATAAGTGTTGATAAAAGGAAAGCGTGTTTAGGAAAAACGCATTTTCTGTCAAACAAGCAGCACAAATATAATGGAGTCAAAATGAGAGACTTCAATGTTTTGAATCTTTTGTGGAGTGTGAAAGTGAAATAAGTACTAAAACAAATCTAAATGTTTTCTCTAATAGATTCTAATTATTGACTACTTGAAAATAAGTTATAACATTCAAAAACCTACGTGATGTTGATTAAATTGCATGAAATTATATGGCTAGTATAGTGCCTGTGGTGTAATTTACTGACCTTTTAAGACCATAACATGTTAGACTGAGGGCAAATAGATCTCATTTTAACAGTTCTGGGGGCAGAAAAATATCTCACATCTGACACAGGCAGATAGCAGCTACCTATTATATATATGTATATATAAGATACTGATGTACTACAGACAGACAAGAATGACAGTGAGATCCTGGGAAGATGTGAATGACATCTGAACTAAATCTGCATTTACCAAGTTAGTGCAATACCAAACCCATCTCATAAACTTTACAAAAGGCAGCGTGTCGTTGTTTGAGTTTAGCATGACTTATACGTGCCTATACTTCTTTCAGGGATCCTTTTCCACCAGCTCAGAGCAGCAATATAAATAACTCACAGCTGCCAAAATGTGCCAGGAAAATTGTTGCTGCTGAAACCTTGAACCTTCATTCCTTTTAGAAGCCTGGTATAGAACCTGTGTAATGCAAGGTGGCCAGGGGTTCTCACTCCCTGTCACATTTCTCTTTCCATAACTAGGATCACACTGTAATCCCTGTGTAAGTCTCTTTCAGGTTGTATTGAATAGAAGATTTGTCTTTACACCAAAATTAAATCAAATTGTGGCACAAAAATCTCCTTTTCCTGTACACAACCCAAACCTCCCTTTTACCTAATATATGACAAAGGCTTAGAGCTCAAGCTGACTGGCCTGCAAGATGAAGGAACTAGATCAAATCACCACAACTCAGTTGTCCACCCAATCATTCTGTGTAGCATATTTTGGTGTGGCTAAGGGTTGGTCTACATCAGAATGGAGGAGAAAGGGGGATATCTGGGATGTTCTGTTGTTTTTTTCATTGTTGAAAACACCACAGCCTCATGATGGAATTCTCCCAAGTGAACTATCAAACCTCTGCCAACTGTAGAAACTCCTCCACAAGCACATTGCATTCATTTCATGATGAGTTAAGGCAGGGAAAGGAAAAGCTCACATGGCTGCATCTGTATTTCAGACATCCTGCTTCAGACTTTGGCAGTCTTCCCGCTTCTGTCTTACGCTTTGCTGTCTCACACCATGACCAGTCTACCAGATTACCTAGCCGTCCTCTAGTGTGCCAGGGTCAAGTTGAGCAGCTGCTAACTCACTCCTTTTGAAAGTTGGCGTCCAACTTAGAGCACTTCACTGGTGATCCCATGCTCCTAAAAGCTATCCTACTCCTACTCAGCATCATAGCAATCATGCACTGTATAACTGCTTAGCACTAAGCAATGATCCCAAATTTCTCTGAAGAAATTATTGTCCTTTTAAAGCTGCCAGCGTAGTGCTGTGAACAAGAGTAATTAAGGGTGGAATAGGGTATTTGCCTTGGATGCATCTCAAGGAATGTCAAAAAGAGGTGCAGCTTTTTAAACAGCGCAAGAGAGAAAGATAATTCTGCAAGTCCTCATCTTTACTCTGGATTAGACATTATAGAAAACACTGAGACACTAATGTTGCCAGATACAGACCTCTGGTGAGTTAGAGATGAAAGTTAGAATAATTTCCCTGTGAAGGAGCCAAAGAATGAGAGGTAGAGGGAGAGAGAGAGGGAAAGAGCAGGGAGAGAAGAAGAGAGGCAGAGAGGGGGAGTCCCAAGATCAACAGGGTTAAGAAGGAGACCTGACAGTCCATGCTATATTAAAGTAAGTGAATAGATGATCTAAACAAAGACAGATCTCAGTGCCTGACAGAGGCTACGTTTTAAGCAGTTGTTAGCTTAAGACCCTTTCTGAGCCTATTTGGCTTCTATCCATGTATTCTTGCATGTGTGCTGTGAAAATCACATCAGCAGCAATTATTTTCCTTCTATTTTCAGATCCCTCAGCCACTTTGGCACTTACCCCTCAGCTGTCTCCTTTCCTTTGGCTGGCATCAGGGCTTATTCCTTCTGTTCTCCAAGTGCCCTGTGTAAGGCTTCATATGACAAAGCAACTAAGAATAACTTGGAAATCTCAGCATCAGTGATGGATTAAGGGCCTTTGGCAGACCTTTGTACCTTCTGTTTCAAGTTCAAGACAAATTCCTTTGATCTCTCCTTATCTACCATATTTTTACACAAGCAAGTAAATGAAAGAGCAAATAAGTAAAGTCTCTTGGGGTCACCAAAATTATAGACCATATTGAACAAGTTTTCCCTCCTAGAAGGAGAATGTGAGGAGGCTCTTTTGTATCACAGGGATGAACGTAGTCTAACAGTCTACATAAAATGGAATTATCCTTGGCAGCACAACTGTGCATGTTACCTTTCGACATATGTTATGCATATGTATATTAATGTTTCTTTGCTCCTATTTAATCATTTTAGGTGTGATTTTTCAAAATTGAGTAAGTGACTTCCCACCCTAATGTAATTTAATTGCATAATTACTGAAGATGACAGCATGGGGCCAAATTCTACCCTTGACATCACTGACTTCTCTGGGAATTGTGTACACCACAAACTTTTGCAGAGGCTGAATATGCAAAGTTTGCATAATTGTAGCAGTCTGATATGGCCTTTTGGAATAGAGATCAAAATTACTGCTGCCCAGGGACTGCTGACAAAGCCTTTGACACATACATCATTTGAAAAACAAAACAAAACAAAACAAAACCACAGAAATGGTCTGTTTTTCCCCAAGTATCTGTGCTGGACTTTTTCTAGTACTTCTCTGTAGTTTGGAGTGAGTGTTATGGACTATTTTAGGGCAGGTGTTCCATTGCAAAGTTGTAAAATTTCCTGATCACTGTCTTCTCTGTAGCAGTGCCATTTCCAACTCGGTGCCACCCACACTGGAGAAACACTCCCATGGGCTGTAATCGTGATAGTTCTACCAAAGTTCACAGAACGCTTCCTTCTGGCCATCCATCCAGGTAGCTTTAACAGATATTAGCCCAGAAGACTTTTGTGCAGAAAAAGATGAATGTCTCATGATGGTTCCACTTGGATGAACTTTTCATGAAGTTGCTTTACTAAGTGAAGCAACATCTCTGGGTGGGAAGCCATCAGCCTTCTCTTGGAAAGAATGGTAATGTGATCATGGTAACAGAATCAGCTAGAAGGAGATAAACAGATTTTGTCTTGTATGTGCATGGTACCATGTATCTACTTGTTTATGAATTTCTTAACCTGCTTTAGCCACAATAACCACCAGAACATAAACAGTTTACATCATAAATTAACTAGATTAATTTTGATAGAAGACGGTTAGGCATTGCTGGCAGCCCTGAAGGAGCGATAGCATCTCACACCACAAAGAGTGGTGATAAGCAGTTGTGTTCATATCCACTTCCTACTGCAACCGAACACATCTCTTCATACGTTTAACAGATAGCCTATTTAGAACTGGGAAATGTGTAGTAATGCTGTGTTTTTTTAATGTGAAATGTCAGAGCACAAAGCTGATACCTTCATTTCTGCAAGCCAGTGGTATGAGAATGAAGTACAAACCCACAGGTTACATTAAATTCTTGTATACCACCAAGGTGGGGGGAAAAGTGATTCTAGTTTCTGAAGCATCTGATAATAGCATTTGTGGAGTCTGAATGGGAAACAAAATCCCAGCTTCTTTTACTCATGTGAATAGTTTTGTGCTAAGCTATTTTCAAAATAATCATCAATTCCCACTTAGCGCATCCCCCCATAAATTAGTTCCTATGATGTATAACAGCCACTGAAAGAAGAATTGAACAGGGGAAATTAACTTGCTTTTCAATAACAGAAATTTATCAAGGCCAGAGTTTTTACTGGGACAAAAACAATTCATTTAAGCCTTGTCAAGATTCCTAATTAAAAATCCTCTACTCTCAATTGCAACTTGCAAATACTGGGCTTAATTTAGAAGTTAATAATGTTTCCACACATTTGTGCTAACTCTCCTATAGTAGCCATGACTCTCATCTGATAACTAGAACGCTGTGCCCAAGCCAGCAGTAAATGACTTCCCTCATTTCCATTTAAAAATTAAACTTATTCTGCAGAAGGGGGGTGGGAGAATTTGAAGCTGTATTTATTGTCTGGATTTCAGCTCCATTGTATGAGTAAGATCCCTCTCTTTTAGGCTTAGGCTGATGCACCAGATATTGCAGGCCTGAAAATCTCTGACTTTTTATTGTGAATCAGCTCCCACCAGGCTACTTGCTGCCTGGAAGGTCTCCAGTGGTAAGTTTGTGTGTGAACAACTTGGATCCCAGATCACACTTACAGAAGATCGAGCTGCCAGCCATGAGTTGAGCTCAACTCTACTTTTCATTAGTTGTGAGCTGAAGGAGGTTTCTTCTGTCAAAGTCTTCGGTAGTGCAGGCCTTCAGAATGTTCAAGGATCAATTTTCTCTCTTAGAAGATTATAATTAAGATTATTCAGTTCTCTGCTAGTAGATTATGATTTTATAGGTAGTCATTAAAGCTTATTGCACGCTGACTGGATTTTTTTATTCAAACTACTGTATAAACTTGAAAGAAAAACAACTCTTGATCTTCACTAGTGCATAACAGTTTATCTTCTACTTATAGAAGGATATTACAATGAAAAACTTGACACATGACAAATATGCAGTAAGTCAAAACTCAACATCTGTTACATGTCTCAAAAATGTTTTACTTGGAAGCAACACACATTCTGCCTGCACTCTACATCACTAGCACTATTTGCCTGCACCATCTCATCTCTCTTTAACAGTTGCCTCCTTGCTTACAATCTGTGAGACGAACATGCAGAGCAAATCATCCAGTGAGGGGCCCGATCCTTGATTTTTTCTATCCACTAGCAATCTCATTGCCTCAGTGGTCAGTATGTTGCCAAAGTTCTTGGGGATATCACTTGAAAGTAGACAGTTCTAAGAACAGATCTGAGAGAGGAACAGGAGGCAGCTTTTCTGCTATTTATAGGGAAGGGTTTTCTAATCATAAAACTAGAAGCTGTGAGTTTAAAAAGTCAGACTGGATGTAATGGAAGATGTGGTCACTGGCTGGCCGCAAGGCTGTCATGAAATTTGAACTAAACTATATCTTCTAACAAAACCAGCTGAAAAACAGACTTTACTTTCCAGATGTTTACAAATACTTTTTAAAAAGCGTAAAAACTTCTCATAAGGAGAATCCGACTTTCTGTTCTTAGTTTTATATATGTTGGATATAAATACATCCAACAGTCAAAAAGCAACTCAAGAAATGGCAATATGAAAATTAAGAGGAAAAAAAGCCTCAGTAAATTATTTTGTCCTGGATTGTTGTTGTTTTTTGTTTGTTTGTTTGTTTCTAAATTTAAATATTTTATTTGTCTTTGAAGTTTCAGAGACGTTTTGTTGTACACCTCTCAGTTTAATTGTCTTAGGAATCAGTAAGAGTCAAAACCAAGTTAAAACTAGGTACTAGTGAAACATTGATTTTTAATCCTTGAAGACTGTCATACATAATATTTTATGAACTCGAAGATGCAATGTACAAATTACCTGCCTACAGGGAACCCTCCCAGGGCCTTCCTAGCTAATACTATTTGTTCTCCCTTTGAGAATCGTTAAGAAAACTTCTCCTCATGTTATTCAGACCTGGTCTAAAACCACCAAAACCAACAGAAATCTTTTCAGTGGCTTCAGATCAGGCCGTAAGTCCTGAGATGGTACCACCTTTTGAATTTGATGAACTATGATTCCTCACCACCGGCAGCACACACTGTCACATCAACCATGAAACCCATCCAGTGCAAGCAGCCAGCCTGCCTTTAGTAACATGAGAGAAAATCCAGTGGGCTATGTGTTTTTGGAATTATCATTTGCATCCAATGCACAGGGAAAGAGAGAGAGAAGATTGATTATCAGCTTTGCCATTCTACCTGATATTCTCTGATTTATTTATTTTCCAATTTAAATATTGTATACTTTATAAGGCAGTTATTTTTGCACACTCAAATTTTTTTATTTTTTTTTTTTTACTGTGTATGGTCAAAGCCTATTGAGCTGACATCATTTGGTGAGGCTGATGTTGGAAGCCCATAGTTTGACTTTCTGTATGTTGTCATGTAATTTCAGCCAAAAGAAGGAGCAACACAGCTCTACATTTAGGGATACTTAGAATAGAATAAAACACTTGACTGTGGAGGATCTCCAGAGATGTCTGAGACCAAGGTCACACAGTTCAAACCAGTACAGTTAATATCCTGTTCCTCTAAACCACTGACAACTGCTGCTCAAGTGAGCAGCAAAATATGGAAGCGGAGACAATGCCATTTCTGTAAGGTTGTAGTGTTCTGTGCATTAATTATCACTCTCACAAAGGCAATAAATATCCAAAATTCTTCACATAGATCCAATTATTGTGTAGTAATTAATGTGTGCATGCAGTCCATTCTGACCTAAACCACAGTCACAGGAAATGCATTTTGAAACTTAATAGTCTCACTGAATTTGTATTATTTCCAATGACCATGAAAATAATCATGACTACTGACAAACGGTTCTGAAAGTCTAGAAAGGGTTTCATTATCTGTTACAGCTATTATAAAACATTAAATAAATAGATGCAAACAATCCTCCTACATAAGAGATCTCATTAAAAAAGAGCTCCAAAAGTCCTTACTTCCTCTTCTAGTATTGCCATGGGTCTGCTGTCACACATTTGGCTTCTCTAGATATACAGGTTTATCTTCTTGACACAGCAAAAGACTTACTGATACTGAAAGAGCTTTAAAAATATATAATAATCTTACTCAAAAATATACACAAACCTTCATTTATAGAAATGGCAAAAATACCTAGAGTTGCCATAAATTTTGTGAAACAATACTACACTTTCTGCTCTCAGACTTAACCTATATCTAACTGCTGCTCTAATGTAAAGAACACATTGGCCTCATTTCTATATGAAGCAGGTGGTTTCTTCCACCTTCCCTCTGAAACATCTGGTGCTGGCTATGCTCAGAGACAAGTCTGTAGAGTAGATTGATACAAGGTCTAATTTGGTATGGCAAATTCTCTGGGACAAATTCCATCATAATGTATGGATGTACCATGACTGAAATCAACAATGTTGCATAATTTATATCACAATAGATTTGTCCCAGTTAGTTGGGTCTGGGAGTTGACTTTTTGCTGTCACTGTTTGTTGTTTGTTTTCCTTTTTTAAAAGGACTTTGTTGGAACGTAACAAATAAGTACACTCAGAACTGTGTCTACTTTAGCATATACACTCCTGGTTATAGTGGTAGATTTTCTGTAAAGCAACAGAATTCAAACAAGAAAAAAAAAAAAAAAAAAAAAAAAAAGAGCCCTGTTTCATGAGGTGGTAATATTCGTCATGTCAAGAACTGCTATACTGGGAAGTATGATGGGTACTCTCCAGTTCTATACTCAACATAGTATAGCCACACTTCATCAACGAGAATGCTATTGACCACCTGCAGTCTGCCCTGACATTCAAATCTTTTACTTCTTTCATAAATGCTTACACAATTGAATTTAAATCAGAAGCAGTGACTTTTAACTGGAAACAATCTGAGAACCTGTGACCTATGCACATAGGGAGCCAGCAGATGGTTCAACAAGTCCTGGGAACAAAGGCAGAAACAAAATGAATGAATGAATAGCCTTGTCCTCATCCTCCTGTTCTCTGTCTTTTGGGAAGTCAGAACTTGTAGATCACTTGATTTCTCTCCCTTTGAGAAGTTATTTATTTTTACTCATCCCCTTCTAGAAAAAGTTGTGTTCTTGTTAGAATTAGCAGAGACTTTTTTCCTCTATGAGAACTACTATTATATTTCTCACATTTAATTAAAAAACTTTTTTCAGAATTTAACAAAATCCCTAATGGTCACACAGCCATTCCCTCTGCAGAGCTTTGATTATATTTACACCAGCCAATGGTAACACCACGGAAAGGCTCTTACACAAAGAAAAATTGAAAAATTATGAGTTTGCATAGCCAAGCTGCTGACAGACCTCTCCTACCTGATAGTAAGCCTTCATGAATATAGTTGCAAGCTGTAGACACAATTCTACCTTTATTTCAGGAACTAACATGGATTCTTGCATACATCCTGAATATAGAAAACAAGTATTCATTACAATCAATAGAGTGTATTATATTGTGACCTCTCAGCTGTAGCAAGATCTTTCACCCAGCAGAAATCATTCGATGTGAAGGGCCCTTGAGCACAAATTAAATGAAAGTAGACTGCAATCGAGGGAAATTATAGTCATAACTACCATAGAAATGAAGTCAGCTC
This sequence comes from Oxyura jamaicensis, assembly GCF_011077185.1. Taxonomy (NCBI): domain Eukaryota; kingdom Metazoa; phylum Chordata; class Aves; order Anseriformes; family Anatidae; genus Oxyura; species Oxyura jamaicensis. The sequence continues at coordinate 43,116,828 of NC_048894.1, forward strand.
TTTCTCTGCATGATCACAGCAAACAGTGAAGATGCGCTCTGTTATCAACATTGATGCAGGTGCCAAAATTCCTTCCTGCTAAAAGAGTTTTATTAAAATGCCTTTATCCTTAAGGGATGTGTCATCAGTGTTACACAAAAACAAAGACAGAGCCAAGCTGTGAAAATGCAATAGGAGCCCAGGAACCAATTTGATCTACTAGTGCCATTATAATATAGATGAATGTCTAATGACAGACATTACACTTCAGATTTGAGAAGAATCCATACATTGCCTGCCCAAATGATGTGTATGGGATTGTACAAAACACACTGAAAGTTTTCTGCCCCAAGAAGGTTGCCAGAATCACCCTCTGAGAAGCCAAGACCACATACTCATTTAGAAAATTGAATGTTTTCTTATACCTTCCAACAGCTTCTTCAATGCAGATTTTACAGTTGTTTTTGTTTTTTTGTTCTGTTTTGTTTTGTTTTGTTTTTTCTTTACAAAGCTTATAAAGAAAGGGATAGCCCCTACAAAGCAGTCAATAATCAGAATCCAAGCTAACTTGAAAACAGCCAAAATCTAAGAACACATAACGGAATCTGCTTGCCAACAGTTACCGATCAAATATACAAAATATTACTACTTATGATCACATTTATCAGAGAGAATTCACCAGCTGGTATAGTGTACTACAGACAATAAAAGATCATAGAAAGTACAGAGATATTGTTCTTCTGACCAAAACCACCATCTTCAGGGCTTTAAGACTTTAAATAAAAATAGGGGATATTGGAGATTTTTTTGAGATCTCCAAGAGAAGCTCTGTGCCAAATTTTAGAATAAGTGGATATTTCATAAAGGTAGAAATCTCAGAGTTTCCTAAATAAATGAATGCAAAACCCTTAATTCTCTTTTAGGATTCAAAGACCTTACATGTAGATCACTGAAGGAATGACAGACCACTGAAGCTGGCTTTATTTCAAAACACACCAGGAATAAAGGGGGGGGCAGAGGAGAAGGAGGGAAGGAAGGAAGGAAGGAAGGAAGGAAGGAAGGAAGGAAGGAAGGAAGGAAGGAAGGAAGGAAGGAAGGAAGGAAGGAAATAGAGATATTTTAGGAAATCCTGGTCATAAACTACATAAGGATACTTTAAAAATACAAATCACAAATGTATCCACTAAATCTTCTAAAATCCACTAAGGGAATCCCTTAAAGGCTAAGTTTTAGCACATGTTAATGATTAATTTATGATGCTGACTGAAAAATGCAAATACAAACAAAACATGTCGCCTTAATTGAACTGCTTGCAGAAAACATACCCATATCTATCAGTAACAGACAGCATGCTCTGGGGACCAGGACAGATGGATGGAAGACAAATAGTGAAAAGTCTGAACTGATCAGCTCTAACATCACATTAGGATTACCTTCTCTTTCCATTCTGAAACTGTTAAAAGCTGAACAGTTGGGAAAAATATAAAAAAACGTCTTTTCCCCATGGAAAAAAAAAAAAAAAAAAAAAAAAAAAAAAAAAAAAAAGCACAAACCTGGTATCTGTTTTATTTATGGCCTCAGCTCTTTATTGAGACAGCAAATATTTGCATTTTTTTGTTGTTATTAAAGATTTTGAAAAAACATAATGGAAAATCAAATTACTATTTGTCATAGTCCTGTCTAAGTCCCTCTCATAGACAATCATCAATCTGCTGTAATTGGACCCAACAGTTGCGACCCACATGTTTCCAAGACAGCTGGATCTGGCAAGTTTCCAAGTACTGTCTTTACTCTGGGTCTCTCCAACACATTTCTGGTTACCGAAATCCTGTCTAGAGCCCTATGCAAGGGATCCTGTAGCCCTACTATCCAGGGCTTAGGACAAGAGGTAAAACACAATTCAGCTCTGCTGTTAGACATGTTCTTCCAGAATTACACCTAGTTGTAGCTGCTCTGATTCATAGTTTTATATTAAAAAAAATATATTAAAAAATAAAAAAGAAAAAGCACTTCTTACAAACATGCATTTAATTTCAGCTACCTCTAGAGCATTACAGATTTTTGTAAAATATGCAGACACTTGAAAGACATTTCCCTTTGGATCATTTGTATTTAGTCTGTGTCCTTGAGGAAGGACAACAGTCCACTTGCCTCCCAGCTCCTTCAACTTTTTCATTTTTCCAGAAGTAGTTCAGACATACCTCCTTTTCTTTTATGGATATGTCTTCTTTACTATATCTGAACACCATTCCTTTTCTCTTCCTGATTTTTTTCATATCAGCCCCCTGCTTCCTCTTCTTTATAAGTAGCTGGACTGGAAACACATGAAAACCAGTGACTCCGATGGTAGAAACTGTTTTATTCTACCAAAGTGGAAACGTTTGCTAAGACCTTGACTGGCCTTAGTGCTACTATAAAATGGATATTCTTTTCTACTTTTAAGGTTATAATCATAAACGATGTTTATAAACCAAAGAAGAATTCTTGTCCTGACAAGGGCATATTCCCCCCCACTGTCACCCTATTGCTCATATCAGTACGTATTAGAAAATCAACAGACTTTGTTGAAGGAGGTTTACCATAACAGTGTATAAATACACTCACCCTTCAGAGCCCAGGACATGTGTTATACTAACATGGCTAGAATGCCTCCAGTCCTGATCTGAACTACCTGTAGTAACTTGTGGGGTGCTGCCCTTGTGGCTTCTGACCATCACACTACTGCTCCTCTTTCCGTTTTGTAATTGACATTTATGGGAAGAGAATGTGCTTCAGATGCAATCAAAGAAGTATCTCTATCTATGGCCTCACAATTGCAAACAATCATTTTGTGCTAATGGTTCTTTACAAAGGGCATTGTTGCATGTAATAATTCGTCAGTACAAAAATATAAACATGAAATTAAGGCATAAGGAGCCTCTCTAATTTAATGATCCATGAAACAGATAACTTCAGAAAATTCTGTGAAGGGTTTTCAGGCTAGAGAACACAGATACTCCTTCTTGAAACAAGAATTCAATACTTATCCCTAGGCTCTTCATTTGTCAATTTACTACACAAACAGGTCTCTTGATCCTTGTGTAGCTATAATGTGGGTCCAGTCTAATTTTGAAAACATCTTGTAAACTGAACCTTGTCTCAAGCTGAGCTCTCCAGATCGGTTAGTGAGGTCAACTCACTGAACATGCAAGCCCCCAGCTATACAATCAATCATGAAGTCAGGATTTCAGTCTGAGTATTTTAGAGTGTATTTTAAATAAAACAGTGCTGAAACTCTTCGCCTCCTGACCTCTTGGTCCTAATAATAAATAGATCTACTCAGCCAAACCCTGCTGCTACAAAGAGATCCATTTAAATTGGCATAACCCTTTCTCCCTCTTCTCATCATTTACCACCTAATGGATCAACTTATAAGACACAAACCAAAAAGCAAATCAGAAACAATTAAGGAAGATTTGTGTATTCTATATCAGAGGTGGCCGCACATGAGATCTGAGAACAAAATTCTGAAAGTTTGATGGTATCACCAATTAGGATACCTGTAATCTTAACAATATAACTTCATCTCCCTCCTTACTAACAAGCTAGTCTCTAAGATTAAGAATCATTTCTTTTTTTGAATTACATACATTATTTTTTTACCCTCCATGAATTATCTTTTGAGACTTGCCTTGTAACTGGTTTCAGTGGTGGGTTAACCTTGGTTGGCTGCCAACTCTCTCACTCCCCCTCCACATCAACAGAAAGGGAGAAAAGATAAGATGAAAAAGCTTATGGGTCAAGATAAGCACAGAGAGATAGCTCACCAATTACCATCATGGGCAAAACAGACTCAGCTTGAGGAAGAATCATTTAATTTATTGCCAACTTAAAATAGAGTAGGCTAGTGAAGAACAAAACAAAACAAAAAATTATAAACATCTTCCTCCTTGCTCCCTTCTTCCCAGGCTTAACGTCAGTCCTGACTTTTCTACCTCCTCCCTCCCCCAAAATGACAGAGGAGAATGGTGAATGGAGTGTGCAGTCAGTCTATAACAGCTCCTCTCTGATTCTCCTTCATCCTCACACTCTTCCCCTCCTCCAGCATAGGGTCACTCCCACAGGATACAGTTCATCAAGAATTACTCCAGTGTGGGTCCTATCCATGGGCTACAGTCCTTCAGGAATAGACTGTTCCAGCATGGGTCCACCAAGGGTAGCAGTTCCTGCCAGAAGAGTAACTCCTGCATTGGCTCTCCACAGGCGGCAGCTTCCTTTAGGGCATATCCACCTATTGCAGTGTGGGGTCCACCCTAGCCTACAGTGTGGATTTCTGCTCTAGAATGGTCCTCCATGGGCTGCTTGGGGACAACTTGCTTCACCATTGTCTTCTCCATTCTCAATTCTCCATTCTCAGTTCTCTGCTCTGGCAGCTGAAGCACCGCCTCCCCCTCCATCTTCACTGACCTTGGTATCTGCAGGGTAGTTTCTCTCACATTATTCACACTCTTCTCTTCTGGCTGCTGCCATGTAGTGTTTTTTATCCTTTCTTGAATGTGCTATCCCAGAGGTGCCACCAGCATCACTGATGAGCTCAGGTTTGTCCAGCAATGGGTCACTTTTAGAGCAGGCTGGAACTGACTCTGTCCAACACGAGGCAGCCCGTGGTCTCTTCTCACAGAAGCCACCCCTGCAGCCCCTCTGCTACAAAAACTCGTAGCAAGTTGCCATGTAAATGGCAAGCTCAATAGAGCTTCTTTCAGATTGCTCAATATTTGCACTGATTGTCTCCATTCCTTGCTGCTGATTCTCATGACACTTGCCATTAATTTGTTGCCTAAAGAAATCATTCTGGAAGCCTTCTGAAATAACTCACTTACTTGGTGCATAAAATTAGGCACTTCTACAATAAAGGATGTAACTTCATCAAACAGGCAGATTCTAAACAGAATGACTTGATTCAGTGCCTTTAGGCTGTCACATAAAGGAATCATTAATAAAGCAAGTATAATTTGTACACCTAGAACAATTCACTGTTCACTTGAAAAAAAAAAAAAAAAACAACCAACAAAAAAAAAACTTATCAAATCATTTGAACTAAATTCCCAAGAATACCTGGGAAAAGGGCCAAGTAATGAAAAATCCATTTCGCAGAAGACCAAAGAAAGTGAAGTAGAATAGGCTTTTGATGTTATCCTCTAGACAACAGTTGACTTACAGCTAAACAAATTATAATCACTTACAACTAATCAGATTGCTGTTTTTTTCAATCTGTCTCTTTCTTTATCTATGCAGATAAAATAAGCTGATGTAATACTGCATTTCTGACTATTGTCACCTTATCCTCCAACTTCAGAAAGAATAAGAGAACATTATTTTCGTATGCAATCAACAAAGCAATAATGTCCAGGAATAAATGTTCACCTTAGGATAGGAGAAATCTCAAGCTACCTTCTCCATGCTAAAATCAGTAAAATACTTCAGCTGGAAGCTTTGCTAGCTGACTGCTGCAGGGCAGTTGACAATTTGCTTAAATAGAGTACAAACTTATTAAGCAGTTTCTTTATATTATCCATAATGTTAACAGGCTACCATGAAAGTGCACTGTATATTAAAATGATGTACTTCGATTTAGGTGGGGTAGAGAAGTTGTCAGAAGGAAATAGAGAAATTACATGTAGTTAAGTATTAATATATTTTCATCTCAGGAAGCTGTTGATAGGCTCCCACAAATAAGTCAACATTTTTACTTGGAATGAGTTCCAGCCTCATCTGACTCCCACAGCACTGGGTTGTTTCTGGGGAATAGGAAGATCGGGCCTATAAAATTCCTTCCAGGCTGAACAGCATAAACAGCAGCTGCAGGGCGTATGAGTGGCTTTTTGGCAGCAAGGCATCCTGTCATGCATTAGACCCACACTCATTAGTATTAGTGAGCATTGCTGCAGTCAGAATTAACTATTATGCACAAGACTCTAGGATAATTTAGCCCCAAACAATAAGAAGGCATATGTATTTTAACATTAGAAACAATGGTGGCATCAGCTAAGCTGCACTCTCAATTCTTTAGAACTGGATGCAAAACTAACACAGTGCAGAAAGTCCTCTCATTAGTCTATCTGAAGACTTCTGAATTTTAAAACAAACAAAAAAATAAATAAAAAAAACAATATTTTAAAACAAAAAATAAAGCACACTCTAGTAATGGTACAAAACTAAGAAAAACTTCATGAAAAAAAATGTGCCATAATTTGGACCCACTTCTGCACAGTACAGAGCAGATGCTGAACAGCAGTTGAAGATATTAAGAATTAGATCTCATACCTTTCAGGTAGCATCTAACAGAATCAAGCTTTTCACGAGGTGATAGTATGACACTACAGAAAGGGTCATAGCAGCATTTCTCATCAATACACCTCAAAGCACATTATGAGAAGCCGGTATCATAATGCCCATTTTACAGATATGGAATTTGAGGCAAAAAGCTGTGAAGTACCTCCATCAAGATTTGGCAAGATACTATTAGAGCTGAAAATATAATCCAGTTCTCTTAAATCCTTAACTAGTCTATACATGAGCTTACCAGCAGAAAAGGGAGACAGTTTTTTCTTGGACAATGATAAAGAACTGATTTTTCAGCAGCTCAACAAGGGAGACAGACACAAAGTCTACAGAAAAAAAAAAATATATATATATATATATATATTTCTACACGTTTTATAGTCAACACAATTGACAGATTAATAAACAGCCTAGAGTGCTAAAACCATGTTTCTTGGCTTGGTTTCAGATGGCATCCAAGAAAAACAAATCCAACTGCCTTCACAGGATTGCCCTGAACAGAGTGGGATTCCTTTTAGGCAGCAAAGTTGGATGCACAAGACAAGTTGTAGGATCAAGATAAAATAGCATGCTGAATTATTAATTTTAAAATGTTTAAAATTGCAACATCCCTTTAAATATAAACTATTTCCTACACATACTCTTGACAGTACTCTCATTAAATGCTAATAGATGGTTTTGTAACCAAACAGAAGCTTAAAAATGAATCATATTTATATACCTTAGCATGTCATGATTAACAATATCGTGTAACTTTGTAGTGTGGAGATCCTTTTTTATGATGCATTGATTTCTTCTTCTTGGTATTGAACAACACTTTATAGTACCTCACATCATGATTCTGATTCTTTTGTACAAACTTTGTGGTTGTTCTATAAATTTCAAATGTTAATTGTACAATTGGCCTTTATGAGGATAGAAGAAAGTCTTATCAGATTCACTGTATTTTTATACATGCAAAGCAATCAGTCCCTTGTGTGCCATAACAATGACAAATGTGAGGTATTTTTCCTTCTGAGCTAAAAGTAATATATCACTTCTCTCATTAGAAATGTAAATATTTGGGCTACAGAGAACTATAACCAAGCAATGTGTTCAGAAGTTCACAATTCTCATGACCTACTTGTCTAATCTGTCTCTAGGTGTGCACATCATAATCTATTCCCAGCAAAGCTGCTGGTAATGCTGAGGTAACAGTTAATTAAATATTTTATTCTAAGACACTTTGAAATCCTTGAATCAAAGGCACCATGCATTTTCATACTGTTGCTTCCAAAATCACTGTTATCACTTAACATAATAACAGAAATTGCATTTATGCACACTGCAGACCTATCAGTGCAAAGAAGCTTGACTTTCAGAAGTCTTAACTTGAAATTCTGGAGTTGGGACAGAGGCAGGTGACATAGCCATTAAAAATCCAGTCCTGCCTCAGATTTTTTCTTTTGCAACAAAACCTTGGAGCCATATTATTGGGAACATCTCAATTCTGACACACACACAGAAACAAAAAGTAAAAAAGAAGTCAATAACTGTTTATTACCACTATTCATATGGCTCCAAATTCATCACAGCCACTTGCTATGGAAACCACATCATGTCTGCATATTCGTAGTATTCGAGCTGGAAATAATAGCACGGCAAAAGAAAGGTTCTTACATGAGTTTTATATTTGGAAATGCCAAGGTAAAGAAAACAAGGCAAAGAGCCACACTATTTACTTAGGTACAAAAAGATGTGACTAGAGATACCTTTTTAGCAATAAGGTAAGTTATTAACATTGCTTGTGTAGAAAAGCATATAAGCATACCAAGTAAGTTGTGCAGTTTAGTGGCAATGTTGGTTTTAATTTAACAGTTATTAATTACCTCATTTAATTATTAGTAGTTGCCTTGCATACAGGACTAGCATAAATATGAATCAGAAGACATAATTTCCTCTTTCTTTACACCTACAGGATTTATGAATGTTTATTATTCGTGATTAAACAATGGTGACACAAGTGTTACTATTGCTAGTCATTACAATACCAGCATCAAATTACCTCTTATTTATTTTTTTTGTTTATGCAGATCTCTAAAACTGGAAAAATGTAAGTTTAATAGTAACTAGCAAATTAGTTACATCAGTGCACCCTCCTACAGGCATAGGCATACACACAAATTATTGTGATGTAAAAGCAAGGTATGTATTTAGAAATACAATAGACTGATAGAGGGATTTAAATGGTATAGCTTAATTTGGGTGGATGCATGTCAACAGAAGAAAATAGCTTCTATTTAATTTGGGCTAGCATTTAAGAGGGATTTACACTGATACACAAAATAAGTTGTTTGGAAACTCTTAGAAATTGCCGCACAAATTGCAATAGGGTAACAGGCTACTGTGTATCAACTGATCCAGTGAGATAACCAAAGACAGCTTAGCCATCTTTCCATGAAACTTAAACTAATTCATATAATTTCTCATCTGTCTTGGATAGATGTAGTCACTCTAGACCAACTGATATGCAATGTCTTATCAAGCTACTACATTGGATGAGGAATAGGAGAACAGAGTATAATTGGTCCAACTTGTGCACTAGAGAAACAACTAAATGACCAAACTGAAACAGGATAAACCATACTTTGTTCTGGGGGTCTGTTGGTCTACACTGGTACTGATGTCAATTTTCTTTATCTAGATGGAATCTAGAAAGTGTGCATTTTAAATGACAATGTAGGTCAGTTTGAACCATTATATTTACACTAGGTTTATTTTAATTTGACTTAAGTTCATTAGAAATCATTATAATTAAACTAATATAGTCTTAAAACAGAATTCTGAATGAGAACACTACAGCTATGCAGCCTCTTTCACCAGCAAAAGTATATTGTTAAAAATGCTTTCTAATCTTCTCATTAGACAGGCCAAAATTAATCCTAGTAGAAGGCAGAAGAAGGTCCAATTAAGACTTCTATTTCCTGCCAAGAAACTTTTAATTGCTGTAGTCTTCTGCATCTGCAAAAGGTGGAAATATTTGTGAATGCAAGGAAATTATACATATCTGATTTACTGGTGGCAGAAATTTAATCATACCTGAGAAAATTCTGTCAGGTAACCCAGAAAGAGTTAATTGGAAAAAATTAAATATTTCTACAGCTTTAGCAATCCAAATTAAAAATATAAACCTTTTGCTCCTCAGACTCAAGGACTACAGCTAATTAGACCAAATCAAAATACTCCCTTAAAACCAATACGTATTAAAAGAAACGTATTTAAAAGACTAGGAAAAAAAATAAAAGAAAGAAAGAAAGAAAGAAAAAGTAATGAAATTAGTAAATTCTTCATGATTCTCCAAATCAGTATCAAAGGGTTTACTGTCATAATCTTTTAATGTCAAACTGTATAAAAGAGAATTTCTACGTGTTTTGAAGCAGGAACATCTCAAAAGAGATTTAGCGGGTATATTGCTTTGGATGGAAGTGCCAAAATACACAGAAAAAATATTACTGTCCAAGATGTCCAATCTGATTTCTAAATAAAAGAAGTAATAGCCTGAGTATCACCCATTACAGGAATCCCAGTGGTTTGGAAATCACTCAGTCTAAAACAGAGGAAAACATCTCAGCATACACAGGAACAAACAAGGCCCTGATCCAGGAAACTGTTCCCTGCCAAGACTACTTGAGATCAATTAGACTCAGAATTGACATGAGACATGGCTTATTTAGAGCAGTTTGCAAGACTGAGGCCAAAAATATAAAAGAAACATTAAGAGAAATTCCTCACTGCACCAAAAAAAAAACCTCCTTCTGTATTTTTTTTAATCTTCCATTTTAGTTGTTCCTTCTATTAAATTTTAATGTTATAACTTATTATAAGATATTAGGAAGGCCAAGCTGATTTTTTTTATTATTATGCTTAGCATTTTTTGTCTGTAAGAAGGGATATTAACACTTTAAAAATATGTTTGAAGCAAGCAATTTCACATGTACAACTAATACTTAGTGATGACTTCATAGATGGCCAAAACATTTCTAGAGGGCTGACAAATTTTAGGGGAAGGTGTTCTCCAAAAGTCAGTCTACACATTTATCTTCTCTCCCAGAAACAAACACCCAGATATCTCTTATATTAATTAAAAAGTTTCTCAGCTCATCCATATGGGTATAGGTGGTGTAAACTGCTGGTTATGGAGACAGGCCACTCTGAGCTGTTGTGATTCAAGTGGTGGCATAGTTTTTAAAATAAAGCAATGCTGTCAGTGCTGTTAAAGACTGATCCTCTAACACTTCTGGTTTGGCTGCCATTGAAACTATTGCTGTTGTGCAGTGTTGGCTATTCTCGGCAATTCACTAAACTTGGAAAATTTGCAGAAAAAAAAAAAAAAAAAAAAAGAGAGAGAGAAATGTCCCACTGTACTTAAATATGCACAGTATATCTACGGTTTGAATCCATTAGCTTAATAAAAGTGAATTTATTCAAAAAAAAAAATCTGATTCACCACAGAGCTTGTATGCTCTTCCTGTTTTCACTGCTTTAAGGGGAATGCAAAAGCAGACACTTATCCCAGCAGGAAATATCACCGAGATATTTCATGGATTTATAGAATTTATAGAATTTAAAATCAAAGGAGACCATCAGATCATCCCATCTACTTCATGTACATTTTAGTCCATTATATTTTGTCTAGGCATCACTGCACTCAGCCTTCTCTAACTTGTGTTGTTGAATGCCTGTCTACCAAAGTGGTGAATCCACCACTCCCCTGGGGTTTTTGTTTTGGTCACTATCAGTTAGGTGGTGGTCTCTGTGGCCCCTGCTGCAGCCAAGAATTAACCTTGGGCAAAAAAAAAAAAAAAATATATGTCACAGCTTTGTGTGGCACCTTCTGCAAGGGCATTTCAAACATGTTGCAACTCCTTGTGTTTGCATGTGAAGGTAAGACTGATGTAAGGACACAGCTCCTTCACATTTCATGGCCCTTGAGGACTCTGACATCTGGAGTGGCAGGTATGTCATGGTGTCATGACAAAATCTGAAAAGACAGCTTTTGTCCCTCAGGAGCAAGCTGGTGCAGATGCCATTCTGAGTGACAAATCTCTTCCCAGAAAGATAAGTGTGAGATGTTTTAGGATTATCAGTCCAAAAATAACTGGAGGACTCTATGACAAATGACTCTAACTGACAAAAATGACTCTAGCATCTGATCAAGCAGGCATAAATACAGATCAATTTTTAGAGAAATCAGACGGTTCCTTCACTTTGCTTCTACACAGATTTTTGAAACTAGGACATTAGTGAAGCCATTATTATCTGTGCTACAGCTCTAACACAGCTGGGACTAGCAGTTGGCTTCAGACAAACATAGGCCGCTCTTCACTGTCTCCTCTTCTGCTGTCATTTTGGCCACTAACTTTGAAAGTGCACTTCCTTCAATTCAAACTTCCATCATCACTGATACAACTAAGGAGACTGGATTAGAGTGTGTATTAATGTACTTGAAGCCATCTGAAGACAGCTGCTATCCTTTCTCAATCTGTTTAGCAACCAATATAATCATGACTAGCATAACACAAGTAGGCCCATGTAGAGGAGTATGTTCACCAACAATAGGTCAAAATGGATCAATAGGATCACAGCTGTCAGAAACAAAGTCATTCAAAGGACTTCTGAAGAAGCTGGAAGGAATTTAATGAAGGGATGTAACCACTCTATCTTTATGTTCTTGAATAAGAACATGAGGAGACACAACAGGGGTATATTTGTCAAGACTGAAAGAAGTGAATCTCCCACAGGGCCCAAAGAGTGGAGGAGCCATAATTCTGAATTAGAAAGAAAAGAAAAAGCACAGATGTGCAGATCAGGAGACCTATGTTATTCCTTCACTGAAGTGAACGGGAGCTGTGCAATGACACAGAGAAAACGGGTATATTCAGAACCACTATTACATCTTTCATTAGTGAGACAGGAGAGAGAGAGAGAGGAAAAAATAAAGGAAGGAGGGAGGAAAGAAAGGAAGAAGGAAAGAAAGAAGTAATACCTGTTTCCTTAGCATTTCACTTTCTACTTCTCATTTTCAATACTGTAATTGCAGTGCCAGGAAATTTAACAAGGGTATATCTTTTCCTTTTTTTTTTTTTTTTTTTTTTTTCCTGCAGCCAGTCATTCCTGCTTTCTCTCTCAGGTGGTACCAAATTCTAAAACTCAAGGAAGAACTTTGTGAGTGGGAAGTAGTGTAAAGGAAAGAAGGGGGAAGACAAGGAAGAGAATGGAAGAGAATCAGGTGAATGTCAAACTAAGCAAGTGAAGGAATCTATAGGACCAATATCAAAGCAGCAAAAGCCACAGTGGTTCAGAACCTCAGGCTAATGTAATTTACTTTGATGCCTTAGGACACTCAGTTCCACATAATCCACTGTCAAAATCAATTATAAATATTACAGTATCTGCTACTGAAACTGATCCAATACATTCAGAAGAAAACATCAAATACTGTCTGTAAGGTACATGAGCACTTAATGACAAGGATTTATACCAAGATACAATCAAAATGAACAAGCTGTACAAAAGAGCAAACCAAAGCTAGGTTGTTTATGTTTCTCTGGTTTTAATACATGTACTCAGTTTCTCAAGAGATTACTTTAAACTAACTTTCTTCTAATATAACAGCACTAGAAAACAAATGACAAAGGAATTATTGTTTAACACAGGCCCATAAAATTACTTGCATAAGTCTACATTAATATACCAATATAGGCAACATTATTAGATTTTTAAAACACTCAGAATCTGGCAACTTCTGCTGAAATCAGCAACACTATCTATCTCTCACCACACGACTTTACCACTACTGAGAGGATGATCCACTCTTGACTGTGATAAAGTACTGCTATTTGAAAAAGGAAACTGTGCTGGTAGGCATAGGGAAGCGCTTTAAAGAGCCTGCAATCAAAGTACGGTCTCTTTTTGTCAAAGATATACAGGCAGAACTGTTCAATTAGAGCTGTAACTGCTCCCTGGATTTTTCCCCAGTTTTGAGGAAGATGGGTGAGTAATGCTTTTCACTGGATCTGTTTGGCTAACACCAGCCTGTTAAAAAAGAGGACCTCAGCCATGTTTTCTGTCTTTACCCTTCTCAACTCATGTGTGGTTGCAATGTCCTTCAGCACACAGGCTCTAACAGAAATTCCAGTTGGCACAGAGCAGATCAGTATGTGCCCCCAGAAACACATGCTGGTGTGAGAACATCAGATCTGCTTCCCTCACTAAAGTAGCTTCTCAACAAGCAGTTTATGAGGTTCTAGTTCTACCACATGACAGGGTACCTTAAAGATCAATAAAACTTCCAAAATGAGCATTATGGTCAACATAATCCCATGGCTTGAGCTTGCTTAATGAATCATAGAAATCATTAAGACCACACTACACAAGTGCAAGTTGACTTTCTCTCACCTTTTCTTCTTCTAGCATTAACACACGACAGAAGGAATAGCATATATATATTGACCTTAAATTACAGTGCATATACCCTTCCTCTTAGGAAAATGTGGAGTGAGCCTCACAGTCAGGCAGTCAGTACCCTGCCAGGTGATCAGGGAGTATAAAGGCCATACCAAATGGTGACATGGGTGGGAAATGACTAGTGGATCACTTACCACTCCCTCACCTTCAACACAGGTAAGCAAATTGCTAAGAGGTGCCTAGAAGTTCTCTTGCAAAGCTGGTTGGTCTTCACCAAGTAGGACTTCTGAAAAAGAAGGGTAACCAACAGGAAGAAAAGGCTCTCTTTTGTCAGAAAGATCAAAAGAACCCAACTATGCCCAGTACCCATTTGTCTTAGCTGTGGACCTTGGGGTCCAGTCTCCTGAGTAGGCATCAAAAATTGCTGTAACTTTGGCACAACAAACGATCTCATCTAATACTCTGCTTGTAGTTTGGGGCTTCTGACTTTAGCACCATAAACCTTCTATAGAAAAATTTATAATATATTTATTTAAATTAATTACAGAGAAGGATCATTGAATCTTATTGTAAGATATTGTAAGATGAGAAAATAAGAGAGGAGAATGGATGTGGTTTTCATTTCTAATTTCCAACAGCTCATCAAGCCAGACCTGGGCAACTATAATTCACTGACACAAGGGTACCTCGTGGGAAGCAAGCTGGTTTACAAGATGCATTTTGCTAGTGAACAAACCACTATGGCACAGGCAGGCTCAGGGAAAACAGAGCTTGCAAAAGCAGAAAGAATGCACCAAAGTGATACTCTAAGTGACTGTGAATATCCTTCATGGAGAAAAAATGTACTTTTACTGTTCCTCTTCAAAATAGATGCAAGATTTGTTTCCAGGCCTATTCATTCGACTTGTCTTGAGTATGTTAACAACTTATTCCTGTATTTCTCTCTCTTTCTTTATAGGAAGGATTCCAGTTAAAATTGTGGTTAGCACAGGAGACTAGTTTTAGTCCACACTCTTAGCACAGTAAAAGTCTTTCTACAGTATATAATTTCATTTGCTACAATGAATCATTATAAAGTCAGCTGAAGTGCAAGATAACATATCTTCTGAACCTTCAAAGAAAAAATATAACAGTATCTACCTAATTATACATCAAAGAATACTTTAGGAATAAATTCTGTTATCTGCAATGTTAGAAATTTTTAGTGCTCTACTTTAGTAATAATATAAGAACAGCACTACTTGAATTAACCACAGATTTCTGCATAACTTTGCTCAGATATCAGGATCGTCCAAATGTCCTTTTACATGTCCACTCTATTCCTATCATTAGAGATTCTTATTCCATATTTCCTATAAAAAGGTTCAATTTTTAATGTTGAAGTGCTTCAACTGTGGTCCTTTTTAATAACTTTAGTCTCGTCACAGTTCAGCATAATATTTCATAAAGCTTCTTTTTGTGTTAAAGGGTATGAAGTTCCAATAATACTAGTAATGTATATTGCATTTGTATCCCAGTTTTCAATTATTTTCACATTTCTATTACCTTTTTCTCCACAAAAAAAAAAAAATGTTTATACAGGGGCAGTCTCATTTCACACACAAGAATACATCTAATTCTGATATCCATCTGGTATGCAGTCTGGAAACCTTTTTTATTATATTTGTCACAATATTTATAGGTAAGCTGACTCTGTGACATTTGAAGATATAACAGCATTTTGTCATGCACACTAATGAAAACTATAAAAATCTCCTACAGTATGTTAAAAATTTGCCCTAAATTGTAGTTATGATGTTTTTCAAGGTATTTTGAATCTGTGTGTTATTTTGCATCTAAAACACTTAATCACAGAATCACACAATAGCTGAGGTTGGAAGGGACCTCTGGAGGTCACCGTATCCAAAACCCCTGCTTCAAGCAGGGTCACCTAGAACCAGTTGCCCAGGACTATGTCCAGATAACTTCTGAATATCTCCATTGCTGGAGTCTCCACAATCTCTTTGAGCAATCTGTTCCAGGGCCCAGCCACCCTTAGAGTTAAAAAAAAAAAAAAAAAAAAAAAAGTGTTCCCTAAAGTTAAAATGGCACCTCTTGTGTTTCAGTTTGTGCTCATTGCCTCTTGTCCTGGCACTGGGCACTGCTGGAAAGAGTCTGGCTCCATCTTCTCTACATCCTCCCTTCAGACGTTTATACACATTGAAGAGATACTCACTGAGCCTTATCTAGGCTGAAGAGTCCCAGCTCTTACAGCATCTCTTCATACCAGAGATGATAAAAAGGAAGGATCACCTCCCTCAACCTGCTGGCATCACTATACTATTTTATTTAGTTAGTTATTTTGTGGCAAGGCCACACTGCTGGCTCATCTTCAGCCATAAAGTTTCATGTTCAGTCCCCAGGTCCTTTTCCGCAAAAGCTGCTTTCCAGATGGTCAGCCCCAAGCATACACTGGTGCCTGAGGTTGTTCATCTTCAGGTGCAGGACTGTGCACTTACCTTTGTTGAACTCCATGAGGTTACTGTCAGCCCATTCCTCCAGCCTGTCAAGGTCCCTCTGATATGCCTCTGGCATATCAGCCAATCCTCCCACTTTTGTATCATCAGCAGGAAGCACTCTGCCTCATCATCCAGATAACTAATGAAGATGTTGAACAGTTCTAGATCTGGCACTGAACTCTGGGGTACACTCTCTGTTACTGGCCTCCAAATAGACTTCATATAATTAATTCCAACCCTCTGAGAATGGCTATTCACCCAATTTTCAATCCATAGAATCACAGAATGGTTTGGGTTGGAAGGGACATTAAAGGTCATCTAATTCCAACCCTCCTTCCATGGGCAGGGACACCTCCCACTAGACAAGGTTGCTCAAAGCTCCATCCAACCCGTCCTTAAACACCTCCAGGGATGGGGCATCCACGGTTTCTCTGGGCAACCTGTTCCAGTGCCTCACCACCCTCATAGTAAAGAATTTCCTCCTAATATCTTTTAGTTTAAAGCCATTAATATTTGAACTATCACTACAGTCCCTGAAAATCGCTACAGTCCGTGATGATTCACCTCACTGCATGCCCATCTACCCGTACTTCAACAGCTTCTCTATAAGCATCTTCTGGGAGACAGTGTCAAAAGCATTACTGAAGTCAAAACATATAATATCTACTGCTCTTAAGTTTGCTAGAACCATGATTTCCTCTCATATTCTTTTACTGTTCATTAGTCCATCAATACCTCCGATGTGCTAAAGGTAACATTTCTAAAAGAGGGTAGGTCAGACATTTAGCATTTATCAATTGGTTCTATGCCCCTGAAATCAGTATCAGTGGTACATTGCTGCTTCCCCAGTTGATCAGGATTCAGCCTGTAACACTGAAAAGAGAAAGCAAGAAAAACAGAGGAACAACTTTTTTTTACTTTTTTTTTTTTTTTACATTTTTATCTTTTTTTCTTTTAAAATTCATTCATTTTGGGCATCCTTGAGGATGTCTCTGTAAGATGTATGAAAGAACAGAGAATAGTAGGCTGGTCATTGGGATGGAAGAATGTCCTATGCCCAGTAGCCCTTGAAAAGAAATGAAACACAAGAGTGGGACATGAAAAGCAGGAATCACTAATAGAACAAAAGCGGGAGGACTAACACAATATAAGACTGTTCAGAGACAACAACCTCCATTGCTCCTCAGCTTTGATTAAACCCCACAGCAGACTTATCTGTGTACTGAATGAACCTACGGGTCTTTTAGAAAAAAATGGGAAAGACTTGGTGACATGGGACTAATTCAAACTAATAGGAAACATACCACTGATGAGAATTCTTAGGAACCAGTAAAAATTGTAGATTCCTTCCTTGTAGTTTCTGTCTTTCAGACAATCATAAACAGAATAGATATATTTCCAAATTATTCACCTTTTTGCATATGACTTCCAAAATCTTTTTTAAAATCCTCCTTAAAAATTACAGTTAAAATTCCTTCTGTTTCTGTTGTTATTGTTTGTTTGTTTGTTTTAAAATGCTAATTCTCAGAGCAGAGGAGACGTAGGAAAATATTATGAAACCTCAAAGTAAAATCCATCTTTCAAAGGGTAAAAAATAATAGAGTTACATAATAAAAAAGTAGAGTAATAAAATAGTAATAACATTGGTGACTTCTTTCTAAAGGTTGCAGAAAGCTGTACAAATATTGATGAAGATGTAAGCATTAAAATTTATCTGGAAATTAGGAAATAGTTTCAGTTTCATTTCAGAGATGAAAAAATGTACACAAAGGTGGACTAATTAGCTAAGGGTCACTCAGGTATATATACTCATGGAAACAAAAAAGGGGATGCAGAACAGCTAGCTGAGCTTGGCTGCTGTTCTAAAAATATAACTGAAAACTCTCCCACGTCACATGCCTGCTTCCTAGATTGCATTCCACTTGGAAGCACTATCTATCCAGAAAATAAATCATCTTGTGCCTTACATTGGCAAACAAAAGAAGTTACAAATCTGCCAAAACACTATCTCAGTAATGGAATACATATAACATGCAGTATGGAACAAATGAAAAGGCAAAGTTCTGAAGATGTTTTGTCATTTTCCCACCTGCTTTTATTACTGCTAACAGATGAGAAAAGGGTTTTGCGGAAAGACTAAATGATTAGAAGAAATACAAAACTGAATTAACTAGATAAAATTAAATGGTAGTACAAAAAATGTCACAGATAATGAAGTGGGAGGAATAAGGCACAGGCTTATGTGCACTTTTTTTTTTCAGTGCAGGACAGAATCTATTCTACAGCATTACATACCAAGGTGAGATATAATAATAATCTATCTCAAAATTATTTCCTCTAAAAATATAGTAATGTATACATAGGACAATATTGCAATGCATCCAGCAGCATGCTAGACTGACTTCTCTGAAAGTGAAGTGTAAAGTGGAATTATACTGAGAGATTGCAATAGAGACACAAGAGAAATCAAAAACTAATCAAAAGTGAATTGTTTCCTTGATACGGCATTAGTCACTGTCTTTATCTTTAAAATAGGTGATGATGGATGGGGTGTACCTAATGTTGATTAATATACTATTTGTTACCATTGTACTGAATTTAATAGTGCATTTAACCATCACAAGATTTTTACCTTTTTTGATCATGACTCCTAGACTTAAAATGTCACTTGTATGAGTGCAAACTGTTGCTGAAGAAGCACTGCTTGTTCAGATACCATTTGTGTGGAAGTAGCTTTAAATTTACAAATCTGTTACTTCCAAAATTTCATGTATTTCTAAGCAAGAACACCATATCCATGTAATTGTACCACTTTCCCCATTCACAAGACCAAATCAGAGCAGAAAAGATAAGAGATGCTTGGGACAAGCTAAACATTGAATATCTCAGGATAATTCAGATCCTATATTATGAATGTGTTATAACCTGCCATCAACAATGAACACACAGTTCTTGCTAGCCCTGTGTATCAAGCATCATGGTTGCTCTTTTGCACTGCAGTAGGGCCAGATAACATGAGAATAGGTCAGTGGAAAATGTTTTGATTTGTTTTACAGTAATGTAAAGTTTTGAAAAAACTCACGCACCAAATCCAGAAAGGTCTGTATTTTTAGAACTTATATCAGATTTTTATTTTCAGTAGTCTATGTTTGTTAACCTTTATGTCAGTTTTTTAATCTAAGCAACAAATTTAGAAGATTATGGAACATTTACTGTGGACAGAAATTGCTTTAAGGAGTTCTGATTCAGATGAAGTATCTCATTTTGTTCTTTGACCTGGGCCAAATAAATCACTTGTGGAGGCTTGTATGGAGTATAACACACCCATATACATTCCTTTGCTATCATTTTAGCTGTTAACCAAACCAAAAAGACAGATTGTAAAGTTCACTGATTCAATTGTATACATCTCAGCAGACTCAGAAGCAACATTTTGAAAGACAAGTAATAAGGAATTAGGAAAGAGAGCTATAAAGACTTTCAATGTAAAAAAAATTGTAAATGGAGGGTTTTCTTTAAGGGTTCATCTAGAACTATGTTTGTTTTTTTGTTTGTTTGTTTGTTTGTTTTTAATTTGACCATATAAAAATAGGAAAATTCTTATTCTAAAAGTATGAACACCTATTCAAGGTGCATTTTTAAAAGCCTAGTACATGAAAGGGTTTCCTTAGCATGTCCTTAACAGCAGACCTGTTGACGCCAATTATATCATGGCACCTCCACCAAAAAAAAAAATTATAAAATAAAATTAAAAAAACAAAAATCATGTACAATCAGAAGCCATTAATAAGATTCCAGCCTTGATTTATACACATAATTGCAATTTCTTTTTAAAAATCCAACAGATTTTCATCTTTGGAGCATCTCTCATCTTTTGGGTAAAACCTTAGAAGGTTATCTAACTTCCTTTTTATTAGCAACTATTCCTTTTTATTAGCAATTCGTTATGCTAAAACAAGAATATTCTAATTTCATTACAAATGATGAAAACCAATTTGCATTATGTGGGACTCAGTAAGCACAGAATATGGGAAAATGGAAAATAGGAATCAATCTGGTATCAGACAAGGAACTAAAACATGTGATCCTCAGAACCATTGATAATCCAGGTGTTTTACCTAAGATCTCATGGAATTGGATTTATTTTCTGTTACTCTACAAAAAGCATATTGAGCATGTTGCAAGACCATTAATTAATTAACAGAATTGAAAAGCTGGAATTCTTAAAGAGATGCATGCAACGGCAAGCATTCCACAAACAATCAACATACTTCCATTGAAGGCAATACACATTTTACTCCAGCTTACAACTCTATAGAATTGATAACTAAAGCAATGCATGCATCTGATCAACAATCTTCCATATCTCAGATAAGTGCCACCAGCTACATTGCACTTGGAGGGCTGAGTCTTTACCTCTGCCTCTGCACCTGCAAAACTTCCACCCAAGAGACATTCATGGAAATGAGCATATTTCTGCAGAAAGTTTTAGTTTTACTAAATGAACATTGGTTTATATATGAATGTTTCATCAGAGAATGTATGATACGAATTCTTGAGCATCCTCATGGCAATGAATATATTCTTCTGATATAATTTTTCATTAGTTTCCTGCCACAAACAGATTTTAATAGGTTGTTAATAAAACAGTCATACAAGACAGAGAGACAAGGCACTTTAAGGAATATTAAAACTGCCTATCACAGTGCATAAAGAGGACTTAAAAGGCTACTAAGGAATATAATTCAGGAGCAATCAGTTATTCACAGTATATATTGTCCAAAGTGTTTAAAACTTGACTGTACACAGAGAGTCATCTGTGGTCCCCAAATACAGTTCTCAGTTTTCTGAATAGACTGCACAGAGAAAAAGTCTGGTAGTCCTGGACAGAACACACTGGGTCTGTCATAGCTTTCTCATTGTCAGAGGTCCACAATAAGCCTCCAAATCATTTTTGGTATCTAACTGGAATGGCTACACCTATAATGTTAATAAAAGAGCCCAGATACTGTTTGCTAGCTCTGAGACTATGTGGCAGATGCACACCACATAGCATTTGACCCTGAGTCCCTGTGGGCCCAACAAAATGTCCCTCTAACCACAAGACATAATTATTTTTTACTGTGTGTTCTTTTCAGTTCAAACTGCCTGAAATAATATAAGAGTTGCTCATACAGCTCCTCCAGCTTTGGTTTTTCTCTGTCTGCAAAATTTAAAATCTAAAAATAGGACTTGAGCATTCCTTCCATAATGATATGTCACACTGAAACAGCAGGCAAAAAATGAGTATGTATTACTATATATTACTGCTGTGGTTGGTAGCTGTACTGTAATTAAAGATTGTTAATGGTTCTATTTAAAATGTCTAATTCTCAGGTTTTATCATTTAGCCTTAAAAGATAATGGATTCATTTTACTTAATTTATTTGAGTGAGTAATCCTTACTCGTGAAAGGAGTCCTGTTAATGAGTCACATCAAAAAAGATGCCAGGCCTCAAATTGAAAATAACACTTACAGTGTAAACTTAAGCTGAAAACCACATTACTTTCCTTCCCCCTTCTACCTGTAAATGAAGAGGAACTCTTCTAAACCAAAATGGAAACCTGCAGACTAGCTAGCAGCAGATTTGTTTTCAGAATGAAATAGGAAATTTATCAAATGAGTAGTCATTCAGGGGTGTGAGTTTTTTTTTAAAGGTCTTTGAAATGGGGCTCATTTTTGCTGATAAACTCACTTCAAAATCAGTAATAATTGATCAGATTCAAGAGAAGTATTTGTTTCTGGATAATGACCACATATTATGATTTTTAGTCAACAAATACAAGAACTTTACAATGGTTATGAATATCTATTTGATCATGTAACATCTGATATTTTTCATAGTTGTCAGTCAGTCCATCTCAGTACAGAAGAAATTCAGTTTGGTGGAGTTCTTATTTGCATTTTTATGCAGTGCTTATATTGTGGGATTTCTGATCCACATGGTACTCCTTGCACTTAACAATCCATGCTCTGTAGCACTATATTTTTTCCTGCGGTGTTGTTCTTTTAGACACATACACAGAGCTGATCATATTACCACGTCAAACGGTGTGCCAGTGCATCAACGGAGATCTTGTATCACTCAAACGTGGAAATCACAGTAGAGAATGATGTTTCTTTGAGGGATATGAACTCCAGGCTATTGAGGCCAGTAAAGCAATCCAGTTTGTTTTGCAAAAATGAACAAGGGAAGTGAATGTGTAGTGCAGAAGCTAGGAAAAAGTCTGCACACCGAAACTGATGACATAAGTGTGCATCATTCAAGGTACTAACAGCACTGGAGAGCTAATTCAAATGAATGCTGAGGCAAAGGAGGCCAAGAAATTATGATTCTGCTGATTTGCTTTACATCGAGCTGCTTATTTTAATGAGAGCATGGAATCTGTAGAACTAGATCAGGGTTTATAAAGGCAGAGCTTGTATGATAAGCTATACTGCCATGACAAGCCAGGCCCACAGCTCAGTCCTTTTAGCAACGCAGGAAGCTGCTGTTATCAACACATCAGTTTTAGACCACAGAGAACTTTCAAGACAGAAATTAAACATTAAAGAAGCACAACAAACTACTGATAACACCTACAACAACACACGTTTAATATTATATTCAGCATTAAAATATGACTGAAAATGACGTGGAGGAAAGCTTGACTCAGCTCAGAGGAAGAGGCCAATAGCAAGATGAACAAAAGTGCTTAGGAGTGCTAGCAGCTAAAAACCAAGGTCAAGAGAGCAGCCACTGGAAGAAAAGCTAGGTTAGGCATGTCTTAGAAAAGCTTACCTACCACTTAAATTTTGGTGATAAGTGATAGAAAAGGGATCGGGAGGCCTCAGGCTGAGACTTACAGGAATCAAGGATTTTATTTTATTAATATATGTATATACATATATATGCACTGAGCACCTAAGAGGCTTTGACAAAAAGAAACAGAAGCTGTGCTGGCTAGAATAATTGGAAATGAGGTTTGGGGCAAGGAAGTTCTTTGAGGTCTTCAGTTACAGAGGGACCAGCTAAAATGCTCTCAGAGCTACCAGAGTATGAGAGATTGCTCAGTGGGATAGATCTTTGAAACAGCCTCAGAAGTCTTAAGGTTAGCAGTTTCCCTGGTTTGTGTCAAAGGGTTAAAAACAAGATGAATAGGTCCAAAAGTAAATCATTAATTAATACTTCATAAGGTGGAAAAAAAGGGCAATGGTTTTGACCTGTGAGCAAATAAAAGCTGGATATTGGGAATGCAAGTGTGAGATGGTAATGAACACAGAGAAGGTAGAAATAAAACTCGAGGGTCTTAATGAACTATAAGGTATCTACCAATTTCCAACCTGGTGTTCTGAAATACTTGGCACACACACTCACAAGAAAATACTTTTAATAAATGTCTCAAGTTGTCACGTGAACAGGTAGCCGCGATTATTGCACTTGTTCTTATAAAGCAGCAGGGATAAAAAGAGTAGGCCTGATAGTTATTGCACTGTTTGGACCTCAGTTGAACATAGGGCTTTTGAACTGATGAAACTGATAGACAGAACAAACACAAAATACAAAATGGATTCAAAGACAGATGTGGCCAGAATAAAGTTGACAGCATTACTTTTTAAAGAGAGATGATTTTAAAAGAAAATCCTTAGACATCATCTGTCTGGACTTCAGTAAAATAGCTGATACAGGGCTATGTGGGAAATTAATAAATAATTCTAGAGAAGAAAGAGGTAAAAGAGGAACTGGTAGATGGGTACGACTAAAGAAAAAATGGAAATAGAGTGTTGAAATGTTGACAGTGTTGAAAGAGGTAATTTGACACCAGAGGCAGCCTAATGGTAGTTACTCAAAGATCAGTCTTGGGGCCAATTCTTTTAAAATTTTCTGTTATGAACTTGGCAAAAAAATATGAGGGATATGGTGACACAAGGCAAAGAAGTATTGCCAATAAAAAAAAAAAATCAAGTCACTGCAGAGAAAAATTGGAATGATCTGAGGAGAGGAGAAATTTGGGGAGAGGAGGAGAAGAGTATGGACTGCAGCACTATTTACTAGAGGACCTTGTTGCAAATCTTTCTGAGGTAGATGTGGGGAGTCATAGAGGAAAATGACTGAAGAAGATGACCTATCTTATTCAATGAAGCACAGTTATGTCAGGAAACAAGAACCTCCTTCCTCTCTTGCATCAGCATCTATTTGAGAGCAAATGCAGCACACACACTTCCACTGCATGTGTTGCAATTTCAGCTGTTCAGCTGCCTAGACCCCAGTCAGATCAGGGTATGTTTATGGGCTGATCATAGAACAACTATGAGCAATACATCTGTGAAAAAAAAATAAAGAAAAAAATCAAAATGTATTATGTGAGCTATTTTCAGTGGACACAGAACAATGCGTGCCATTATAGAAGATGTTGGCAACCAGTGATAATTCCAGTCACCCATTTAATACAACAAGACACAAACAGGAGCAAGTGGAGAGAGGCTACTAGGAAAAGTCCAAGAATTATGGTTATAGCAGAGCTCTGAAGCTGAAGTTGCAGGTCTTGGCCAGTTCTTTTTTCTTGGGTTGAAGTTTGCCCTCTTTGTTAGCCTGTCTCTTTTGGAGGCCAAATTCAAGGCAACATAATGCCAATCCTGTACCAGAAGGAAAAAAAGTTTAAAAAATAAGTTTTAGAATAGCACAGGTATTATAACAGACTTTTTAATCAAAGCTTTAGAGTTATATTTACAGCTTTATGAAGATCCAAGATTACATAGGTATTCAGAAGACGTTTTTTTTTTAAATAATAATAATTATGTTTGCATATTTTATCATTCATGCCATGTCAGAAGATATACACAAATGTCCTGGTTAAGGCTGGGATAGAGTTAATTTTCTTCATGGTAGCTTTCTATCACTTCCCTCCCATCCCACAGGAGAAGGGCGGTGAGCGAGCAGATATGTGGTGCTCAGCTGCCTGTTGTTGCTTAAACCAAGACAACAAAGAATCATTGACTCTACTGTAGAGCAGTATATTTGTTGTGTTCTGCAAGGAGAGCAGATATCCATCATCACATCAAACTACAGTCCCACAAAGAAAGCTTCTCTCACACTGAGCCAACACACAGAAACATAATGTCTTCCAAGACTTTTTATAGCCCCATATTCTAAAATTTGCAGGGTTAAACAAAAAGAAAAATGTAAGGTAAATATATACATTTTTAATGTTCTGACTATTAAAGCAATAATAATAATAATAATAATGTGTATTTGGATCAGCAAATGGAAGGACAAAAGAGCAAAATCTGGGTTTTCATTCATTACTCTGAATAAAGAACTGTTCACTGTTGCATACTTACCACCTTATATCTTACTTAGGAAATTTTGCATCAAATCAAAGTAATAATTCAATCTGTTATCCCATCTTCAACAGTAGCCACGAGCATATAATTTATGCAACAGTTTAAACTTTCCTCCTTGATAAGTAACTGTTTGATATCATATTGATACATAAAGTTCTTTCCTCATCTCTGGCAGGCAGAAGTTAGATTACATCCTGAAAACTTACACTCTGGATGGAACCATTCCTTGAATATTCCTAAAACAAGCTAGTAGCACTGTGGTTAGTGCACTAAAAGTCCCTATGAAGTAGGAAGGCCCACCTAGGAGCATGGAACATATATGCCTTGATAAAACAATTGTTTCAGTCTGACTACACTCTTTATTAGTCCTGTGGCACAAGTAAGGAGGGAGCTGCCAGCCACCTAGGCAGTTCTACACCCAGTCTCCTTTTCCAGACTTCTCCTTCTCTTTTTAGCCCAACAGGCTAAAAAATGGGAAAATGGCAGTGAAGTACTCTTGAGAAGGAAAGCAGCAGGGACTGGGACAGATCAATGATTCTGGAGGTGGCAGCAGAAAACAACCAAGGCTTTCCTTGATAGAAATGGATAAGTATATGCTGCATCTTGCATTGGTGAATTTCCATTACCTCAGGGAAATATCAGATTTAGAAGCACCTTCAATCCCATCAATTTGGGCACGTTCAGTAAATTCAGTGCAAAGAGGATTTACCTAATTTAACATGCAAGTGTAAATCCTCTGGACATTGCATTATGTGCTGGCCACATAAACATGGAAAAGCCATGGCACATGACTCAAGGGCTTCTATATGAAGTTTTGTGGCCAACTGTATCAGAAAGACTGGTCATCACCAGCACAAATAAATAATGGCAAAAAAAAAAAAAAAAAAAAAAAAAAAAAAGATTGTCTACATATGAAGGTTTCAACCTGCCATTCAGGTCACTAAGATTCAGGAATAAAGAATTGAGTTGAAGACCACATCCAGAGAGTGGTGGTCAATGGCTCCATGTCCAAGTGGAGGCCAGTGATGAGTGGTGTCCCTCAGGGGTCATCCAGGTTTGGCGCCCCCAGCACAAGAAGGATGTATATCAGTTAGAGCAGGTCCAGAGGAGGGCCACAAAGATGATCAGTACTTAACAGGGGCTTATAAAAAAGATGGAGAGCAACTTTTTGCTCAGGCAAATAAAGATAGGACAAGGGGGAATGGATTAAAACTAAAAAAGGGGAGATTTAGAATAGAGGTTAGGAAGAAATTCTTCACTCAGAAGGTGGTGAAGCACTGGAACAGGTTGCCCAGAGAAACTGTGGATACCCTATCCCTGGAGCTGTTCAAGACCAGGTTGGACAAGGCCCTGTGCAACCTGATCTAGTGGGAGGTGTCCCTGCCCACAGCTGGGGGGTTGGAACTGGATGATCTTTAAGGTCCCTTCCAACCCAAGCCATTCTGTGATTCTATGATTCAGTTTTGCTGAGATTCTTTCCGTGTCCAGGGCAAATCATCCAGCATTCTCTAGGTGTCAGTTCTGTTCACTAGAATAGAGGCATGATAATACTTTCCTACCTCAGAAACCTCTTGTAAGGATAAATACATTACAAATTCTTAAAGATTCAGATCATATAGTACTGGGTGATTACCCAAGAAATGTCAGACCTTTCTATTAATTCTATAAAGTTCACTGCCTCAAATCTTGAAGCAGAAGCCACATTTATGTAAAAAGGATTTCCTGATACCAGTTTTACATTGAAAGGCTATGATTTCATTGTGAACCCTTTGTTCTTGTATTCTGAGAGAGTTAAATCAGTGCACCTTCTTGACCCGCTCTAAACCATTAATAATTTATATACCTCTTTCATTTTACCTCTTATTCATCTCTGCTCTTACGTAAATACCCTAATCTTTTTAATCTCCACATGTATGGAAGTCTTTCCATGCCTCTGATCATTCTCATTACTATTCTCTGAATTTCCTGTTTCACTTAGCACCCACGTGAAATAAAGTGTTGAAACTGAATGCATCTTCAAAATGGAAGGTCACTATTGCTTTATGTAAGTTGTTTATAATACAGTAAATTTATTTTGAAATTGCAGGATTCTCTCCTTCTCTCTCTCTCTTTTTTTTTTTTCACCTGTATAGATGTTTTTAATAGGAAGGTCACAATAACAGCATGGTCTTCCCTCTGAATAGCTGCTGTTCATTTAAGACTTCTCAATGTGTGCAAGTAGTTCTAATATATATCTTCCAAGGTCCACCAATGTTTACTTACTTAATGAGATGCTGTTGGAGTACTGGCTTCCAAAGTGTAGCTCCCTGCATTCTTCTCCATTGCATTCTCTGTTTTTCTCACATTTTATTTCTTCTGCCTCTCTTATGTCAGCACAGCTTTCCCTGAGATTTTCTACAAAATCCCATTTTTTTTCTTCAGTTTCATTTCCATTGTTCAAATAATTAGTATCCCACCATGTCTTGCACTGCTGCCTTATGCCATGGCTTTGCAGGAACCCAAGCCTGATCATCTGGGCACAAATAAAAGGTCTTCACTCATCTATTGGACTGGTCTGTCTGTTTAGCTTGGCATTCCCTTACCTGCTCCCATGAATCCTCTTGCTTATGTGTCAGGATCTTTTCTGGTTTGCTCTTCCTTCTGTTTTGCTTTAGATCAACACTTTCTTGACTGTCTCAATTGTCACCTATGTCAAGCCATCATTTTGTGCTACCCGTGAGAAGGTGTCCTAGTGCTCAAAAGCCTGTTGATGGTGACTTCATTAAATCCTGATACAGTGCAGGATGGACAATTGTCTGAGTCCAGTAATCTCAGGCCAGACACATACTTTGCAAAACACAGCCGGGGCTCCCTAGTCAGAGCTCTCGCCAGTGTCCTTCAGACAGGCACTTCCCAGAAAGATGTGTAGTGTCCTACAGGTTACTGTTACCAGACGTACAGTGTATTCCCATCTTCTGCCAGTTCTAACATGTGTAAACACTGGATTGCATACAGTCTTTGAATTCATCATCAGCTAAGTATATGCCCTCAATTAGTTTTTTGAGCCTACTAAGCAGACAGGCTCTCCAGCTGGTCTTACTAAAATCTATAATTGCATATGTCAAACGTTGTCCATTTCATATCAGCCCCTAAGATTATGACTCAATTCTCCATAAACAAAATGTCTCAACCACACAGCTCATCCATCAGTTGATATGAGGGACAGCTTCATGTGGTACTTACTACTCACATTCTGGTCAATGCCAGAGTATAAACTCTTACTCCCACTAATCCCGAGAGAAAAGGGTGGGGGAGAGGGAGAGAGGAAGGGAGACAGAAGGAAGAAAAGATATTGTAGCCCATTGCTAGAAACCATCTCACAGACATTGGTGCATTGCTTCTGGAAAGCCAATTCATAATCTGCAACTAGCAGTGATTTCTTCCACTTTGTCATCCTGGAGTCTTCGTAACATTCACTCATCTGAGTTTAGTCAGAAAATTCAGATTTGAGCTGCTAAAAATCTTTGCCTGCAAAAAGCTCAGTCTGTGACTCCTTTTCTGATAGCGTGATTTTTTTGTTGTTTTTGTTTGTTTGTTTTTTGTCTCTTGAGGTTTTCAAACAACTTCTGTAAGCTGCTGCCTGAACAGCCGCCAAGTCCTCAGTGTCCAGCAGGACAAATCTTTCGGGCAAATTCTAATATTTCTATAGCGAAAGCTATAATACTTTTTGTTGTTGTTATTGTTCTGTTTGTTTTTGTATTTTGTTGTTGTTGTTGTTTTTCTTTAAATGCCTCTTCTTGAGCCCATGATGCTTCTTACTTAATGCTTCTGACATTAGAACTCCTCTGAAGATGGGCAAATACTTAACACTAATCATGGCCAGCAGGGCTAGCCCAACGATGACAGTAGTTGTTGCATTACCTTGTTATGCCAAAACTTGTACTTAACTTCACCTAAAATGGAGTTTTTATGCTAAAGCAGATCTTACATCTTCAGGCTTTGGATAAGGCTAATGACTTATTTTCAGTATGACTTCAGAGCAGAGTCTGATATTGCCTGAAGAGCCCCTTATTTCTTGTGTAGCTAGATTGCCACTGTAGTCTGCTGTAAGAAATTACCATACACACTATGGTAGCTCATTGGTATGTTTGCCAGCTCCTTTCCATGAAGAGTTTGAAAACATTTCATTGTCTCATATAGGACACATGGGAATATACCTCTAGACAGTTCATTTGTCTCTTCCATCATAGATTTCATCACTATTTAGCCAGGGGAGGTACACCTGCTACTGGACTGGACTACTGGAAATTCTTATCCAATAATGTGTCATTTGCAAGGGGAATCTTAGGGACAGTCTGTATTTATTCCACTGATTTCAGAAAGGTTTTACTGTATTTCATCACTCTTAAAGTTATCCTCTTATCAGTCGCACCTACCAGCTAGTATTATAATGCAGATGGAACATAATTGGCTGCCAGTCTAATAACTGAGCTGCAAATATTATTTGACATGAATATATATATTGGTTTTGGGATCACTCGCACGTGGCAGACATCTCTTCTACAGGTTCCCTTCATTATTCACACTACTGCTAACTGTTCCTATGGTATTTGCAGTATTGGGATAAGTACTTCGAGGCCTCATTGTTGCACACAGACAAATTTTTCTTTCTGCTCTTCATGTTGCTTTCCGATGTTTATTCTAGATCACAGTATCAGCCTCGATATCTCCTACTTCTTGGATTTCTTTAATTTGAGCCAGCACATTTGTTTTTCCCTCCAACCCACTATTGCTCTGATAGTTTTCCTGGATAGTACAACAGTCTTGGTTTTTGGGAGCTTTACTATGGCACTCGATATACGTCTCTTGATAGTCTTTCCTGTGAGAAACTTGTCTCTCACCTACAAATCTGTCATTAACAAGGAATCTTTTAATGCTTCCAGAATTTCACAGGGATACAAGAGTTCTCAGCTCTTGGCACAATTATTTCCTCTGCTGCTTGGCTTTAAGTAGAAAATAACAAAAACAGCACTACACAGCCTCTACTCCATGATCTCCTTCTGTGGGGTCACATTACTCATTAAGTACTTTTATCAGTCTTTCCAGCATTTCAGGCACTACAGCATCTCACTCGCTTCCAACTTCTCCCAAAAGGATAGTAAAAAACCTTTACTGTCATTTTCTCATCTTTATTCCTTTGTGCATACACTCAATTACTTTTTTAACCACTTCCTTGTTTGTGTAGGTTATTTTGTCTGGAAATTCACCATCAGAGTTTTAAAAGTTCCTCCAGGCCATCTGTTTACTTTACTCCCAGCTTTATTTTCTAGTTAATCATATTTGAAGGGGGAGGTGTGCCTCTCTGGAATTATTGCTGCTGACATGTTTCTGCATCGTGTACTGGACAATAATGCAGGAAGACTCCATGTTTATAAAACTAACCTGTCTTTTTAATAAGAAAACTATTTACACAGATGCTGAGACTGCAATTAACACCAAAGCCATGTGCATGCAGATTAGCTTATGTGTCTTTCAAAGTCTTTCAAATCTTCTCCCTGCAACCTATGTTCTTCTCCCTGGTTTCACACAGATTGCTGTACTGAGTTATCTTTATTTATTTTCCCAGCCTAAGGAATTGTACGTGATTTAACAGCAGCTAGAGAAGTCAGATGCTGAGCACTTATCAGTAGTGGTGGCAGCTGTTATTCCAATAAATCTGTCTTCTCCAGCTTGCTATTATATTTAGGTATTCACTTAAGCAAGACTGAATCCATGTTAAACAAAATCACTTTCTAAAAAGGGAATTTTAAGTATCAACTCTGTCAACTTTTTGTATGTACTGTGAAAGCAAATTTTCAGAACTTTGTACTCTCGTTGCATGTATAATAGAGGCAGACACAGATCTAATTATCAGTTTGAGTATTGACAAGCTTTTCTGAAATCTGTCACTGGTCTTGCACACCATACCTCAGTCAGAATATGTCACCCACAAAGGATGACCAAAAAGTCTGTGCCTAAGCAAGCCGTGTATTATGCTGATAGGAAAAAAAAAAAAAAAAAAAAAAAAAAGGAACTTTAATATATTCAAATTTACTCTTTGATCATAGACTATGATGGTATTGCCAAGATAAGGATTAAAGGCACATTTGAAATTACTTTAGCTTAAATATTTTTAAATCACCATTTCTCAAGTCAAGTGTATATAGAGATGTTCTAAAACACAGGAGCTACTTGAAATAAACTCTAGCTGTTCCTTTAGCTTTTGACTCAAACAGCTAAATATGGCAAAATAAATGACAATATTTTTATAGCATATTCAAGCATGATCACTAAAATGTGGAAGCTAATTTGGAGGGCTCTTTTTTCAATAACTCCTGTGTTAATCTAGAAACACCCTGTAACAATTCAGGCAAGTCTGAGAAAAAAAAAAAATGGCAGTTCAGATCTTGTGCTCAAGCTCTTGTTTTCTTTAGTAACCTAGCAATGTAAGATTCATTTCACGTTTAAAAATTAAACAAACAGCTACAAATCCAAGCTGTAGCACCAATCACAAAATGAAGATAGCATTGCCTTTAAGAAAATGCAGTTAATTTTCATTCATCCAAATATGTTCAGTCTTATTTTAAAAGGAATATATATGTACAGGCAGATTGCATTTTTCCAGGAAAAGAGACACAGTACGCGTTCTTACTTCATACTGCAGTAGAAGTAGCCACATCTGCTCACCTCAGAAAGCAGATGGATGTTCAAATACTGTATCAAAGCATATATTTCAAGGAGAAAATTCAACTGCCAGGGTATCACAGTTTAATTCAATATAGCTGAAGCAGGAAGATTAGAATTTTTAAAAAAAACCTTGTGCTAATTGATTGATGAATAACAGTTTCCTATAACAGATTTATCTCATTTCATATACCCCTGATCTGAAATTCACTGAGATTACCTCAAGTTATAAGAAATTATAACCAAGGACAGACTGAAGTGTGCACTGTGCACTGCATACTTGAAGTTTCTAGTTTCTAGCATTTTTCTAGGATTTTAATTTACTGGAGATACATGACCAGAATACCTAATTAAAAAAAAAAAAAAATACTCCTAGAGTTTGAGTCAAGAAATATTAAGAGACAGGTATTTCCCTGCAGTGTTTCTGTGAAGAGCAGTAATGACCTAATGCCACTTCTCTCTCTCATGAGAGAGAAACTTTTTACAACTTTCAACCATACATGAATGGGAAAGCTTCCCAGCTCAGATGATAAATGATTTTATAAAGATGGTTATTGATGCAAATGTTTCCATGTTTTCTGCCAGATTAACTTTCCTGTATAACTTTTTAACTGTTAACTCTTTAACTGTTCACTTTTCCAATAGCTTATACAATTGAAGAGGTGATTGCTAAAATGAGAGCCATATAGGTACAAACAACAATAAAACAACAACAAAACGTAACAAAACAAACTGCATGTAGTCTGGAAAGTGAAATCTATACACATCATAAATTATTGTGGATCTTTCTGATTTTATCACTACTGAATGGTTTTAAAATGCTGGATTCCTTTTACTTGTGCATCCCCAGCAAGCATATAAATGTTAACTCTTTCAGTGATAGACACCTAACAGCAGGCAGCCAGATTGTCCGAAATAGCAAAAGGGAAATTTGAAGGTTTTAGGTAGGTAGCAAAACCCAATTAGAAACATAATAAAAAGCATAAAACTTTGGAACATACTTCAGATTGTATCTTCTTAAGAATGATCTATGATGTACCATATTCAGCAACTCCACATCTTGCAGTACACCTCAGGCTCATTTGACCTGGGTGAAAATTTCAGCCCTATCCAGAAAGTAGGTGTTTTTTCATAAGTATGCTATGTGAAGGGATTTTCTATACTGAATATGCATGTCACTTTCTTACTACATCTAACCCTTCATGGGCAGGGAATGAAAGGCAAGGAAATATACCTTTCTATTCATCCAGAAATGAGTAAACATTCAGTCAATCTCTGAATGACTGCAGAAAAAAAAATAAAATTCATGCAGAACTTGGGGTTATTTCTTTAGCATAATTGTAAAATGCATGCTATTCACAGAAATATATATGAAAAATGGATACTAGTTCTTTAAATATAAATAAATAAATGTTTTGCAATAGAACTCCATCATCCCTGACACTGATCAGAGTGGTTTTGTTTTGTCATGAGTGATGGAGTACAACCATTTTTAAGTAGGCCATGTCATATTATTATATTATCAACATCTATATATATTCAATTGGACAGGTAATTCTTTTCTTACTGGCTTCCATCAGCTCTATGGGTAGACCTTCTTTTTGTCTTCTGGAATGTTCATAATACTGTTGGGAAATTGATTTCTAAATTATAAATGAGGCACAGTCATTTATAATAAACAGTGTTTTTTAAAAGAACAGGGGTTTGGAAGTCAGTTTCTAATATCACTAGGAATTATCATTGCAAAGAGTTTGTTGAGAACAACTAGAGCAAACTAAGAGCAAAAGTACAGAACATAACATTATTGAACAGAACAGATAAAATGGGATGCCAAAAAAAATACATGGTGTGAGCAGTCAAAAGGCTTATGAAACTATGAACATTAAGATGATTGTTTAAGTTCTAGCTCAATAATGATAATAAATTGCGAACTAACTGGTATGACTTAAACTAGTGGCTAGCTGAGTTTACTAGCTGTATATATGTACATATGTAGGAGTTGGACTCAATGATCCTTGTGGGTATCTTCCAACTCAGGATATTCTGCAATTCTTTTATATATAAAACTCTGTAGAGATAGCCTTAAGTCCAGACTCAAGCTGAATTTGCCATTTCTCCACAGTACTTTCCTGCAGTAGCCTATTCAAGGGCCAGCTCTACAGCAACCCAGCTAGTTCACCAAGCAGAGAAACCCCACACGTTTTTGAACGCACACATGTTCTGCTTGCTTGCTGTGTGGATGTGCTGCAAGATGCTGTGACTGATTTGCCCTCAGGATAGCATCACATCATGGACATCAGCAAAATGAGATGGCTCAAGGTTCTTTGAGAAAGGCCCCTACTGCAAGGTCAGACAGAGTATCTGGGCTCAAGCTCCAGCGCAAGGAAAACTGCTTGTAACAGAGACAAACAATTTCAAGGTTTCAAAGGATTCTGGGGCCACCGAGCTCACATACAAGTTAGGTATAGCAAGAGATTATTAACATTGGTGGTATCTTTGTATCTATTCACTAAGTTATTACCACAACAAGTAGGTCATGTGGCCAAATACCGCTCTACATTTTCCAGTGACTTTTACCCACATTTGTCCTTCCTTAGCTTGTTGTTGTTCTTCATTTAGACCACAGTTTTGCAAAGAGTTCTGAGGCCTTCTCATAAGAATGTTATTAAAGGCTCAAGGCCCTACATTCAAACCCGATTGGAACAGAGACTGCCTTATGATATAGGTCTGTATAGACCTTTTCACGGTCTTTGAATTTGCTGCTAGTAAAAACAAGACAAGGAATAAAAAGACAAATAAAAAGATTTAAAAAAAAAAAAGAATAGGGGAAGGGAAGGGAAGGGAAGGGAAGGGAAGGGAAGGGAAAGTTATATTCTATACAAAAGATTTCTTCCACATGTTCAAATGAGATCACTTGAAATTAACAGGTCTCTAGGAAATATTCCTCTAACCTCCATTCTTCTTCTTTCTGTTCTCTGCTTTGAAGTTGGGAAGGTACCCAGAAGTGGGCTCCTGCGCACTTTAATCACATTGTCACTTCAAAATAACCAACATAGCTAGCAATATTAGCAAAGGAAAATAAATAAATAAATAAATAAAAATAAAAGAGTGTACCATTTCAAGAGAGAATAATCTTTCTTCTAAACCCTCGATCTCATTTCTATTTGTTGTTTGCATTCTGGAAACAAAAGCTTTATATTACCACTCTACCCTTGCAACAATTATCATCTCTGGGTGTGCTTATTTTTGTAAACTAATGTTTTTATTCATAAATAAATGATTGAATAAAGAATGCTGGCAAAGCTAGCAAAAGGAAAAGGTTTTGAGGCAAAAGTATTCTGGTCATAATTATCCTTATGACACATATTAAAGGGCTTTTGCTATATTCACCTTAATAGTGTAAACAAGAGGTATTTGTCTCAGGAGAGCAGAGCGGTGAAGGTGCCACAATATTAGGAGTATCACAGCAAACAATAGATGGGCTCTGCTGTGACAGAATAATAATAGAAAATACGTCTATGACAGGGATAAAATGTACTAATTTATAGTCTACTCCATGTGGTGGAGGGAGACTGAAAAAAAACTCCTTAAACTGACTTCCTAAGACAGAAAGTAGCATATTAGTTTTCTGACTCTCTTTCCTGAGAGACACACCAAAGTGCATTACACAGAAGAATGACAGGTGCTATTTTTGAAAAATGGTTATTAAATAACCATTTCTACTAATACTAACAACACTTGGCTCTTCATACACAGCTTTCCATGCACCAGCATCTCACAGCACTTTAGTAGTAAAAGTTGTGTTTTATTTTTCCTTTCAAGCAGGGAATTCAAAAGCAAAGCTTTACCAAGGGGGGATGCCTCTGATGAAACAACAAAGGATGAAAAACATGCCCATACTGTTTCTGTTGTTGCCAAGGATGTTCATCTCTTGCATCTTCATCCTTGCAAGATCACACCTGGAAGAAGCTGCTTATCATGTAAGCTATATAAGGAAGATGAAGGTAAACAGGCCGACTGGAAGGAACTGGTGAGGGGAAAACAGGGGCTACGAAAAACCTGGAGGAAGTAGAGATTGATAGAACAATATGGAAAGTTCGCGCAGTTGGGAGGGCCAAGACCCAGAGGTAAATGTGGTTCATTAACATTTATATAAGCTGTCAGCTACTTTGGGAGGAAGATCAGAGATATGGCAGCCCTGCACTTCACTACAAAGTTAGTTCTAGTGAGGAATGTGGCATCTGTTGCAGAATGAGTAACATTTCACTCCAATCTAGGGGACTAAATAAAGAAGAAACTATCTGAAGCTACTTGGAAATTTAGTAGACAACAGGCAGTTCTCTGAAGTATATATTTTCTTTTGCCACAACTGCTGAATGAGAAAAGGCTCTATTTAGCTCCCAGCTACATGGAAGAGTGTTAAGATTTACCTGTCTCTATAAAGAAGTGTATTTTGTCCCTCTATGTCATTATTCCTTTGGAGAGATCAAGGAATGCAAGAAAAACTCTCTGCTGTACAATTCACTAGAGTAGTATACAGAGTTCCTCTTCCAAAATCCTATAAATGATACCTTCACTTTGCATCCACAATAGAATCTATAATCCACCATATGGAGCTCTGCATTGGCTCAGTTCCAGCAATTATCTGAAAAATACTGTTTCAGACACTAAATCTACAGTTTTAATAAACTTACAAAACCAAATAATCCCCAGCAGTGATCCACTGCCCTCCTAAGTGGTTAGGCCTCATGGAAACAGTGATTGCATATTGCCCCAGAAGACCTACTTTTTCTTAGAGAGCTCTTTGCCATCCCTAGAGTCAGACTGTCCCAGCTGTTGCTTATTTGGAGCTGAATTCCTGTGAACCGTAAATGACATTGTTTATGAGACAGGAGCTGTTAATGCTCATCTGTATCATCTGATCCCTAATTTGACTGTAGACTTTGATACAGCTCCTATGATAATATGTTTTATGGGAACCCTTCTAGTATAATTGAATTTCTTGACTACTATTTCTTAACTACTATTTCCTTCACACCCAAAACAAGCAAAAAAAAAAAAAAATCAAAACAAAACAAACTAACAAACAAGAAGCTGCAAGAGGTAGTAGGGATGACCTCAGCATTACAATTTCCAGGTAATCCAACAGATTAATGAACAGCAAAACCAGAAACATTTTTTTTTTTCCTAAGATCTTTAATTCTAGCCATCTTTGAGCCTTGGAAAATTAATTGCAGATTAGAAAGAAAGGACAATACAGAAGATCAGTTCATCTTTTCTAAAGTAGAACTCTGTCCAGTGCAATGTTCCCACTTGTTTAGTAATCTGGGAAAGATTGCAATTTCCAGTTCTATCAATCCCAAAGGACACAAGCCCCTGCTAAGAAACACAAATGTGCTAAAAAATCCATGTATCAATTACTACTTTCACAGAAATAGTGTGCAAGAGCCTTGAAATTTTTAGTTACTATCTAACCATGTAAATTGTAGCACATAACAACATTGGAAACTGTAATTTTTTCACTATATGCTAACTCTTATAATCAATTATTAATTCTATCACCAGATAAAAAAGATCTTTCTGGCCAGATTCTTTGTCCCTATGCAAGGGACAGTTGTTCTAAATTAGTATAAAGAGTAGGTAGGACATTTAACATCCTCTATAAGGCTGACAGGACATTTAACATCCTCTGTAGTAACACAAGGTTTTCTATCAGGCCTATTTCTGTTCAGATTCTTAAATATGGGTACCACATTGACAAGTGATTAAAATGTATAATAAAAAAACTACTTAGAGACTAATATTTTTGCCCTAGAAAACTACAGACTTAATCTGAAAGTCTAAAACACACATTGCTAACAGCAAATCTTTGCATGTCTGCAGAGCAAACATAAACATTCAGGTAAACTCATATTTACTTTTACTATTGTTTGATGACTAATGTCACCAAGAGTCCTGGCCATGAACCATGAAGTCATATCACCTTAACTACTGAAAAATGAAAATTTACTACATAATTGAGCTTAACTCTGCATTGTCAAAGGTAGCAGAAAACTAAACACATGGATGTCTAAAGTAAGATAAATGTCTGCTGTATACACATAATAAAGTGTAATTCAAAGTCACACTTCTGCAGCTAACAATACTATGAAGAAAACAAACTGTATTTCTCACAAAAAATTGCTTTGTACCCTGTATCTTCACTGGATGTCTTGTTTGCACCCTTCTGTTGCCTTCTATAAACATACTATACCTATTTCTTCATTTTTCTAAAGACAATACATCTGGTTCTATTGCCTTCCCATCAAGACTGAACTGTCCTTAGTCTGGCATGTGGAAAAAAATTAAGTCCCTACATTTTTCAGCTGTGTTTGACATGAGCACAGACCGGGAAAAAGCATATCTTTGAAGTGCATGTGTTATCATACCATGACATTATATTACCAGGTGAATATAAAACATGACAGAATGAAATCATGATACAGCTTTGTCATGGAGGATGTTGGCTGCTTTGGAAGAGTATCACTTGCTGTTCTGAGAAAGAAAAAGCCTAAGTTATCAGGAAACTTACAGGATGGTTGCATCCAGCACTAAAGAAAATGAGTTGAAAATAGTTTCAACTTCACTGCCCAGAGCATACATTAAATGCATTATCTGAATTGAGCTCTGCTGCAGCTCTAAATTTAGTGAAACGTGGTTTTCACTGAGGCTAATGAAAGTGGTAATCCCTACGGAGAGTGAAATTTCAGCATTTTCCTTATTCAGTACCTTCTCACTTTCCAACCAAACCACCTCAGGCTGTGATTTATCAGAGCTCAGAAGCTAAGGTTTGAGGGTCTTTTTAAATTCATGGGTAGGAAACCTCTTTGGAAAATTTGTTGTTGAAGGAAGAAGGGATAATGATACTATCAGACTTAGATAAACTCAGAACCACAGTAGTAGGTACCTAGCCACTGGTATTGCTTTCTTTTGTGTGAGATCTAAAATAGGAAGTGTAATTAGCAGCAGCCTTTTAAAAGACTTTCTTCCTTCCCCCTCTCCCCATCCCCAAGAGGATATGTGTGTACTCCTGTTCCAGTGGAATATGAGGTTGTAGTTCCGCATACTGCCAGGACACGTGGCAGTAAACCTGTCTTCTGGCTTAATGGTGAGCACATAACCATATTTCTGTCAGATTTATTAGAAGACATAACTTGGAGATTACATTGGCTTCATGCTTTTGTGACAACCATATGTCACTACAGAAACACCTGCATCACCTTAAGAACGGGGTGATAAAAATCATGCATACCTACCTGCATAAAGTCAGTAGGATCAAAGCTAGACCACTGGAAATTCTCAGAGAAGGCTAACCTGGATGTGTGATTTGGGTTGCTCTTTCCTGGGGCCGCAGTGGTTTCCATCCAAGAATAACGTTGGATTTACCATACCATCAGGTTATAGATTGTACACAGATCCAAAGATCAAAAAAACATTTGATGCTCAGTAAAAAGTTATGAGGATAGGACTTACAGTTAGATTAAGTCATCTCCACATTGGGTTCTATACATGAGAATGTCCTCATACATGTCCTCATACATGTCCTAACTGACAGTGTAGCTACTGGAAATCTAATAGTTGATGGACTCCAGAAAGCGATTGAACTCTGTTCTGAAGTCTGTTCTGAACTTCACAGCTCATAAAGACTAGCCTTGTTAATGGCTCGATTTCTGTGGCCAATTTTAAACAAAATGAATGATGCGTCGTTTTCCAGCCTACTTTACTACTTCTGACTCCTGAATCTGAATGGCCAAATGGTCACATATGGCAGGGTCAATCCTACAGTTTTGTCACAAGACTGAAATTCACAGCTCTACATACTGTAAGAGCCACTGTACTTCCTATGTCATCACTATCTGTATCTGTACTGCATCTTCTACTGGTCTTTACTTCACAGCTCCCATTAGAAGCAAACAAAGCAATAGTGTAACAGCTCAGAATTGTTTTACTATCACAGCTCAAATGGCAACATTTCCTATCACCACTAAGCCCCCTTGGAGAAATAAACAATAGCACAATTTACTCAAAGCACCTAAAATTACCTAAATGCCTGAGGTACTGAGCTGCCTTTTGAGACATATACTGATCCTATACATCCTCTAGGCAGCCTTTGCTCACTGACACCTAAGAAATCTGGTACGGAATTTAAATCTCCTCCCTTCTGCAGACTTCTCAAGTTATCCAGCCAATAATTAAACCTCACTACTACAGCAGGGTTCAAGCATCCTCTCCTGCATGACGTTTAGCCAAAAATGGTTCATCCCTCAGGGAAAGTTTGGATGAAGATGCTAAAGATATCCCCTGCAGAGCAGCTTAAAGGCTTTTTAGCTTGGTTAATAGATGAGAGTCTGATTGTATTTGTATCAGATAATTGATTTGGGGAAAAAAAACTTATAGATTTCTTAGCCTGTCTTACAATTGCACTGCAGTTTGCCGGTAAACCTGAATAGTCAGGGACAAAGTCTTAACAGATGCAGCAGAGACTGGAAATTGAATATTTTCCACCTCAGCAATTGGTAGAGATGCTATCTGGATTATGCAGTCCCTTATTAAGAAGTGTCAAGGATTAGCGAGAACTAAAAACACTTGTGGGATTAGGGATTTATTTATATGAGGACAATCACAAAGTGAATTAACTAAAAATGTTACTTTAAAGAGAAGCTGTAAAACTGCATTAAACCCTAATGTGCATGTTCTCCTTTAGAATTACATTTGAATGATCTAACTTCAGTGTAGAAGTAAATTAAATTAAATTAGGACCACTTGAATTCTGGATAAGAAGGTCCTTGGGGGTTTTAATGGTGTTTAACTGATCTATTTCTAAGGCACATCTTTCACTGACTCACATTAATTTTCATGAATTGGACTGTGTAGATAAATCCTAAATTCAGAAATCAGGAAATCCCACAAAAAGAAAAGGAACTGCTAAATTAATGGCAGCAAAACATTTCTAAAAACAGCTTCAAAACAGCTTGTTCATCTGCAAAGGCAAGAGCAAGTAATCACTCTAACTCTGGGTCTGCATACTGAAATCCAAGATTTAGGAACAGGTTATCTTAAATAAGTCTTCTTGTGACAATGCCCGAGTGATGATCCTTCTATATTTCTTATATTGAAAACTGCTTGCTTTGTAATTGTTGCTTGGCTAGGATTACACCACAGATTTTAGAAAACTTGGACCATTTTGGAAGGCTTTTAGGCCAAGGTTGAGATTTATAATTGAGGACTTGTATGAGGTTAACATTTATAATTGAGAACTATGACATGTCAAGAAAGAAGTTTTCTCATTTTTTCATTCTGAATTTAACTGTTGGAGGCAAAAGAACAAAACAAAACTCAAAACTCTTTTTTTCTTTTTTCCCTCCAGTTCTGTAATCTATGTAATCCATGGTTGACAACTTCAGCTCTATCTATTTCTTGTATGCTACCAGAAACCCAATCAACAAATGGCATTACTGACCTTTCTGCCCTATGAATGGTCAATATCCTTTGTCCATAGAGGAAAGCCAACATGGCTCTGTAAAATTATTTAAATTTGAGTCAAATTATGCACCAGTTGGTTTGTTGTAAACGTAGCTAATTTACCATTGTTACCCACATATTTTGCATTTAGAGCTCTCTTTGTGCTTTAATTTCTACAGAACAAATGCTACTACAGATACTCAGATCTGGGGTGTGCATAAGACATTGTTCCCTCATATAAGTTTTCTTCTTTTTCCTTAAGAGTTTTAATATAAGAATATGTACTTAAATATTAATAACAGGCATTTTAAATAGATTTTCCTTATGAAGAGCTAGTTCCTCAAGGCCCTCTCAAAATATGTGCAGTAAGGAACACCATATCACTGTAGATGAGTTACTGTCATGCAGAGGGTACCTCTATACTTAGAGGTGAAGAAAAGGATGGATACAGACTAAAAGATGATGAACCATTGGTTCAAATCCTTTTGTCTTCACCTCTTTTTGTCTTCACCTCTGGCACTAGCTAAGGCTAAAGACATCCACATTATGCCTCAAAAGAAGCAAACTCAAAGATCTTCCTTGTCCACAGAATAATCTGTGAAGGCTTGATCTCTGCTGCTAATAGCAAACACATTTTATAGATTAAAATGTCGTCTTAAAATATCCTACTCTGGAACATGTGCACCTACAAGGATGTTATATCTAGTTTAGGCCTTCAAGGTGACTTACTATTTTCAGATCATATTTTACTGATTTCTTAGTACAGTTG
Source organism: Oxyura jamaicensis (assembly GCF_011077185.1). Lineage (NCBI taxonomy): Eukaryota > Metazoa > Chordata > Aves > Anseriformes > Anatidae > Oxyura > Oxyura jamaicensis. The sequence goes on from NC_048894.1 coordinate 43,159,408, forward strand.
CAGAAATAAAGTACAACATGTTAATTCAGTAGCAATCATGTTTCAAAAATTCCAGATTGACAGAGTGAATTCTTCTTATCCGAAAGAATAAAAGGAAAAGATACTTGGTACCAAGAAACAGCAATGCCTTTTCATTAGTGTCATTAAATATAGCCTGAAACAACATTCTTGCTACTAGAGCTGCTAAAGGAACAGGAAAACTAAAAAGTTCTGGCAGAGTTGCAGCGAACCTTAGCTTACTACCTTTATCGTTTTCCATTACGGAATTAAAATGTCAGTATTCTGATTAATAATTCCTGATGTTTTACCCATTACATTATCATTTTCAACTGAAAGGAAACATAACTCACTTATTTAAGAGCACAGAAAAAAAAAATGAAAAGAAAAAAAAGAAAAACAGAGAAAGGGGGAGAGATTGCATTTATGAACGGGGTAGAGCGAGCAGCCTGTCTCTGAATGTTCTGGAAAACACAAAGGGCTAAAAGCAGAGAGGTTAAGGAGGGGAAAGTGTGCCAGTTTTAAAACTGAAGAGGAAGCCAATTTAACCTTGACTTCCCCAGTGTTTGCGAAAACACACTTTCCAAGCAGGGCTTTAGATGAAAAAGCCTGCTTCTCAATGATTCTCAGGTGACAAGGACCAGAGAACTTCAGAAGGCATGGTTCTGAGATTCTGGGATGTTGTTGCCCATCAGAATATCCTGATTTTATTTTCTACTGGAAAAGATAATCTGATTTTATTTTTATTTTTTTGAGCCCTGATCTAGTAATGGCTTAAGTGCATATCTAAATTCTACTGATTTCTAAAGTACCATATGTTTTTCAAGACAGTGATTGTCTTTCCGTTATGTGTTTGTACAGACTGCCACGACAAATACAATACAAATAAAATTGCAAAAACCCTGCCTGTTTCAGCCAAATTAAAATAAAAACAAACAAGACACACAGACACAAACACAGCCCTGCTTTCTGCTGACTTAATGTGCTGAATCAGCTCATGAGTGCTTGAACAAGTACCAGCGCCTATAAAAAAAAACAGGTTGGACCATGGGGGCAGAAGTGAGGGAGGGCAGAAGAGGAAGTGGGGGAGAGCAGAAGCTGAAATACTCCTTTCAGCAGCAGCAAACCGTTAAACAGGCTCAGAGATCTCATCTCTACAGGTTTACAGACCCAAGTATGAAGTCTGAAAATAGGCAAGCCTCTCTGCCTTTTCTCTTCCCTCGCTTCCCAGGGGCACAGTTCTGCTAAATGTGTAAAAAGAGCTGTTAAGTCTTGCAAGATTTAGCAAAAACTTTTTTTAACTGCTGTTCAAGTATTTGTAGTAGCTCCAGTGCATTGAACACAATCTTATAGGAAAAAATCCACTTACTTAGTAATAATCCTGAAGCTTTTTCATGCTAGTCAAGAATATGAAGTCTTCAGAGAAGACATTTTTATGTCTTTTCAAAAAGTAAGGTCTTTTGCTGTAAAAAAATAAAATTTCTTTTCGGTTTTCACCCTCTTAAAAAAACAGCCTGTGCAGTTAGACTTAAGTCCTTCCCAAGTTGCGTTCTTTTGACTCCACATCACACTTCAAAATTTAAAAGAGAAAGGAGTTTTCCTCTGTGAAAATCAACATTAAAAACTTTTAATACAAAAATAGTTTTACAACTTTAACCCTGAAAATGCTATTGGAAGATTATGACATTTTAAGATGCACTGTAAAATATTTGAGTTGGGGGAGTACAGACATTTGTCAAGATTTTTCTGTACATAATCATCAACATGCACTGTCAGATTTTGCCTGAATACACTAAAACTCAGTAAAGAAAAAATGTTGCCCTTTTCTATCTCTATTTCAATTAGACATTTATTCAACAGGCCGTTTCAGATCAGATTTTTTTTTTTTGCCTAAATCAACATGGGAAGAGATCAGCTATTTAAAACAAAAATCCCCACAGAATGAAAAAGAGGTTTATACAATTTTATTTTCTAACTAGTTCTGATTAAGACTCAATTACACAAAATAAATAAATAAATAAATGAAAACCACCTTCATGCTGTCCTATGTAATAAATATATATATGAGCAGCATCTTGCAGAAATACTAAAAATATAAGTATCCCTTAATGTGTATTAAATATCACACACAAAATCAGTTTTCCAGGGTGAAATAATGCATGTACCACAAGGTCCAACATGACAGTCTTTCATGCTGTCTTCTGCTCTTTTCCTGCACTAGAAATACTCTCATGACAGGCTCTTGTAAAAAAATTATCATAAATAGATAAAATTGATGGTATTTTCATTCGGAGTGTTATATCTACACACCCACAGACCCACCAGTAGGATTTGTACTGTGTTTTTATTTAAGCAGTAATGTATACTCATATGCTAAATCTTGCCGTTGATTGGAGAAAGGAAAACAGATGTGTGTGTGGAGGAAATGTAAGTGTAGGAGGGAAGGAAAGCAGAACTGAATGTGAACTCCTGCACGCAAAGAGATGGTGGTAGCAAGTAGGGGGTGTAGCATCTGATGGCACATTAACATTCTTTGTGACTGGTAAATTCATTGCACTTAGATCAGTAAGATTATTCAGTCATTTGCAAGCAGGCACAGGAATGTAATAACTGAAAAATGGTAGGAAGGGACCAAAATTAGAGAGAATGCATAGACAAATCAGAAGACAGCAGGGAGGAATACAGAGACAATGATGGACAAGAAGTGAGGAGGAAGGGAAAGCAAAGCAGCTGGAGGCAGTGGGGTTGGCTCGCTGAGCTCAGCTGCAGTCGGGCTGTGGCTGTAGATGGATGGAGCGTATGTTGGGTATGGTATGAAACAGCTGGAGGCTCAAGGACAGAACGCTCAGATGAGGAAATGCCATCTTACTCAAATGCTGACACACTGTCAATTATCCTTCTCCGTTCCTGTTTTCAGAGTAATAAGTGATTCCCCCATTGAAGGTAACAAAGGACAAGTATGTGCCAAGAACCTGTGGAAACTGGAGCTGGACAACAGAGAATTCAGAGACCAACAGTGATGGCTGCTTTCCAAAGGGTGGCTGTTAAAGATTTTCTGTATCGGCTTATCTCTAAAATGGAGATTCAGTAGCTAGCTAGCCTACTGAAGATAGCGAGCTGCTAGCTGCAAAGCTCTTTTCAGTACATGGAGTGTTATAAAGTGTTAAATATTATTTTTACTACTACTAAGAAAAAACAATCAAATACAGTCTTAAACAAGGGGCAGCACACTATATTGTTACATCCTGCTTGAAAAGAATATATTTTTCTGTCAGAGGCAATACAAATATGTTATAAAAATGGAAACTTGTAAAAATGAATTTCAGATAAGTAATCTAAAGAGGGTGTGAGTGATATAAGAAATTGACACTGGTTTGCTTGATTGCTTTTATGCTAAATGACTCGAGGATTGGGCTGAATACTCCAGGCTGCATAAAATTCTCTGTTAAGTTTGATTTGTCCAAACCAATTGCTCTAACAGATCTTGGTCATTTGTGCATCTCTTGTGAAGAGAAATCAAATATAAACTCTCAAGACAGTGATGCGATTCCTGTGTTGTATTTTTTTTTTCAGTTGGAAACCACCTCAGACCACTGACATGTTGGGATTCTCCCAACCCCAGGGATGTGGACACACTCATCATTCTTTATACTTCGAGTGGTACAAGGAATACGCTGGTTTCTCACTTGGCAGTGTAGCTTGTGTGTACACATCCAAGCTAACTTTTAACTAGCTTGTTTGGGGACTGAGAAAAGTAAGTCCCAAAGCAGGATGGGTCCCTGCAAAGACTGCTAAAGCCTAAATATGTCAAACAGACTAAATGGAGGTCCAGGCCCTTCTCTGTCTGGCTGCACTGTGCTTGGTACCCAAGCTGGCTGCTTTAAAGCCAGCTCAGATGTCTCATGAGGAGCTACAGCTGCATTGCTAGATTGCAGTGTAGATGTATGATATGAGAGATGACCATAGATATTCAACAGCTTTAAAATTTTAAAAATGTTCAGGATGAGAGCAGGAAAGAGACAAAGACTAATTTTTAAAGGAAATAAGATTTTACTTTCTGGAAATTGCCATTTGGACAGAAAGCCTGATTAATGACAACTTAGTAATGTTTTTTAGCATCTAATCACAGTTGCTCATGGTGGTTTTGGCTCCTGCCAGTTCTAGTTATACAGTAAATTCCTAACTAGGGAAATAGATGACATTTCCTCAGTCATTTGAAGCTTTGGTGCAAAGGTTTCTCATAAGAAACTGATCCCAGTCCAAGAAGTTCTTCTCAGGAATGCACACAAATTTTGAAGATTTCTATTTTTATCACCCTGGGCAACAAGCTTATTCATTTGCTTATTTTGTGTATATTTTATAACTTCAACAAGCTAAAGTAGTAAAAGTTCCCTCATATCAGAGCACTGCTTTCCTGTGGATTCATTTTTACCCTACCTTGCATTTTCACTTTCATTAAGCCAAAAATCTCCACAGGGATCTTACACAGAAAACTAACGTCCTTACTAGAAGAGAATGTAGATAAATGTCCAATCCGACTTATTTTAAAAGTCATTAAGTACTTACAGACATTTTAGGATGGGCAAAAGTCCCATCCATACTTTTGGGAAGGCAGAAGAGTAAGTCTATTCCTGTTTCTTAAGGCCTTTAACATTATAGGGGGAAAATACCAAGAACATGCCATGTCTAATTAAGGGATGAAGGCCATAGGAGTTTCAGATCCTTTTGTTAGGTCAAGAACTGATCTACAGCTATGTAGACAATCGTGTTATTTCATTAAAATACAATTTATTAAGGAACTTCAGCATGCCAAATTGTAAGCATGAATGAATCTACTACTAAGAGCAGAAATACTGAAAGTCTCTTATTAATTGGGATTCTAACTATTCAGAAAATGAATAAAAGATTTATTTAACCAGTTTAAATATTACATATATTATTTTTTAATTAGAGAAAATACTATCCTTAGTTTGATAGAAACTGGTTTTTCAAGGTGTTTTGGGTTTATTTATTTAAACTGACCTGTGTTCGTTTCTGAGATTTCTATTAATCATCCTCTCACTGTGCACTCTTACACAGCAAGTCATTATTATCACCTAAGTTGTCCCAAAGAGATGGTGAATCATTATATTTATGGACAAATAGATGTGCTGCGATGTATTTTAGAACACAGGAAATGATTTCTGTTGCATCTTCTACAGGCACAGTAACAGCTTCATTAAAGGGTGAAACAAAATGAAAGTGAATGTTGTTAGGTTTTTGTGTTTATATAACACTCTTCTTTACTTGATCTTTAATCTTTTAGTGAGATTAAAAGAACAAGACCTGTGCAATTTGTTGCAACAATAACATTGTTAGTTCAGAAGGAATGGCTATAAAGGTCTGCAGTGGCTGGCAGCAAGAATTATTAAGGACAGTAGCACAGAGGTATAGAAATGAATTTAAAATAAAGGGGTATAATGTACAGATCTCATTGTGTTTACTCTTTTGTTTACCTGTCATTGCAGTTAGCAGTACGTGAAATAGATGTGATAAGAGATCATGGTAAGAGGGGAAAGCCTTTTTTTAATCAGGGTATATTCAAAATAATTTGTTCAGTAGTACATCCTCTCTCACTCATTAGGAGGACCGCTTACTGTAACAAAACATATATGAAAATGTAATTGCAAAACTTCAACAGTTGCTAGGGCACTTGGGTACATATAACACTGGAATGGAAAACACTTCTAAATTTTTCTATCCACCTACCCCAGAAAAGATCAGTTAACAAAATTTTGTTCTTTAAAATATATCTACATTCATCCATCTGTCTATCTACACATGATAAATATGAACTAAAATATCCCATGTTAGTTTTGAATAAACCCTTCAATAGGGAAGTGGTCAAAATCCTGTTATTTTAATACTAAATTGCATAAAGTACTGTAAAAAAATATGGTAGAGAGCCATTTTGCAGTGGTTAGATGATGGACTATGTAACCTAACAGGTCTTTCCTAGCTCTAAATTCTATGATTCATATATTATATGAAGATGACCACTGTTTTTTTTTGTTGCAATAAAACAAAATTTCTTGACAACCACGGCATCTTATGAAAATTCTCTCCTTCACTTTCTGGGAGATGTCAAGGTTGAGAAATCTGACAGGTCCTCTAATGACTCCAAAATTGTAACAAAATAAAATCAATGGCTTAGATTTAAGTACCATTTCACAACTACTGTATCATACTTACACTTCTGAATATTACACTTGCTGACATGTTTACATTTGATTGTGGTCCAGCACAACTTAATCTATGCCCAGAGCAAAGTGCAATAACAAAGTCATGCATGTAAACAAAGGATACACGACAGATATTTAAGCCCAATTTGAATTGTGAACCTACTGGTCAAGTTAGAGCAATAAATGATCCATCACATTAGTAAGAATTCCCGAAGCAAGACACAGTGGCCTGGGTTCTTCCCAGCTTGACTTGGGATATTTACTAACGGGGCTTTGAGCAACCTGGACTGGTGGGAGGTGTTCCTGCCCCTGGCAGAGGGATTGGAATGAGGTGATCTTTAAGTCCCTTCCAACCCAAACCATCCTGTGATTCTTTGGTAGTGGAACCATGCAGAGATTCTTGTAGGACAGAAAGAGTTGCAACTGGGCTGTGCACTGGTACACCTATTAGCTACTCTTTATTACAGCTGGGTAAGTCTTGAGTAACTTTGGGTTTCTTACACTCTCACCTCCCTCAGGATGCACCTCCCTCACCAAAAATAAAAACCTGAGATCCACTTCTGTGGGCTGATTCTTCCAAAGCAAACTATGAATAACTCTTACTGACAACAGCAGCTTAATCCTATTTGCAGAGTGATAATAGAGTTTCTTGAGCACAATGACTGGTATTATGTTGGGTTGGAGTAGGAAGGCAGGTGATGTCTTGCACTGTCTCTGTACTTATTTAACAGCGTGGAACAGAGCACAAATCCAGCCCTGAGGCTGTTGAAAAGAAAGGTATCTTATTATTGTTCAGTATTTTATAAATTCTTAATAAAATAGTAACATCAATATATAGCAATGATACACTCATCGAATGCAACTTGGGGGAAGGGAGTGAGAGAGGGAAGGATATTTATGGCACAATTCCTGTATCTGGGTTGCTGAACAGTAGAATTATATTAAAACTGCATTCAAGGGAAATGTATACTAAAATATACATATAGAAAACAAAAATATTTTCATCAAACCTGGGAACAATATTCATATTTAGACATACATTTTATTTGTGCACATTGAATTCTTTAGGGACTCAATCCAGCAAAACACTTCAGCATAAGATTAGCTCTATGGACTTTAATGGACACTGCTCATGTGTTTACAGTGAAATACTAGCTTAAGTGCTCACATTAAGCCTTATATATTTCAGCAATTTTAAAATGACAATTTTAAAAGAAAACACGCCAAAATAGATCTTATGAAAATGGATCTTATAAAAATACTCCCAACCTGCAAGCAACCTTCCCCTCATCATCCTGAATCAGCAGGGACATCCTCACCTTGACCGTTGCTAGAGAGACTCCTCAAATCTGTCTCTTTTTGTATATCCAGACATATAACCAAACTGCAAATGACCAAGGCAATCTGATCCTAGAGGGAGCACAGCATTTGTTTTATTATTATTTATTTTTAAATCACAGCTCTTCTGTTAATCTTCCAAGAAAAATGAGATTTGAAACAGTCTACAGTCTGGAAGACTGTCTATAGAGGGAGATGCTTTCTTGATCCAATACTGAAGCAAAGTGCTTCTGCAAAAAGTTGTTATTCTGATGCTGCTAAGTAGTCAGCTGCATCATCATCTCCTGTCTTCTAGGGAGAACATGATATAAAAGGCAAAAGTCTAACACGTATGTAACTACAGGTGTGCTCTGGCAGCACTTCACCTCACCTAGATGGAAGCCTTAACAGGGAAATCTAGAGATTTTCTCCTCTCATAGCTCCCATTATTCTGTCATGGATTCAGCCTAGTCAGAATCCAAGCAACTCCATCTACAAAAGAATTTGAGAACTCACAGCAAGAAATACTTAACTCTGTTACTCTAGGCAAGTTGCCTAGATTATCCAGGTAGCTAAGCATCAAGAATGCTCCTGCTGATTTGGATTTCCTGTGTGCTGCTTAAGGCACAAGCATTTTTCTTTTCTCTCCACCGCAGTCACAGGCTAAGAGTTAAGGACTTTAAACACTTTATGTTTCTCTATAACTGAAGAAAAGTCTTCCACAACTATATTTTCCAACCTTAATGATTCTATGATCATCATTGTTTCTTCCGTTCTGCATCAGTTATCATAGTCAGTACCCTTGCAACACAGCTGAAGTGTAGGAAACTTAGGACTAATGGTCTTCTACTGGTGTAACGACAGACGTTCACCTCCCATCAAACCAAGATACCTGTCTGCTAGCAGTACTGTTATTCAGAGCCCTAAGTCTAGATTTTATTAGCTTTAGGGGCAGATATTCAAAACAGACCATGTCTAAAAGGTAGAATACACAACAGGATCCTTATAGCTCTTTTAGTCTATGTGTAAAGTCTGTCTGCCAGCAGACAGGACTGGGGTAGGTAGCTTCTTGTTCACAGTAAGTGATCCAGCAGTACAGCAACAGTGTAAACATGCAACAAAATAGTTTACCATCCTTTTCATATTGTATACCTCGAAGAATTTTCTAGTGAAGAAGTACTTTTCCATAGTCAGTCTAAGGCCGTTGGTATTAGGCTTCCTTTTGCACACTCCTTAGAGGAACGTATGATGGAGATCCACAGACCATGCTTTGAAATCTGTAAACAATATTGTTACCAGGAACTGGCCCCTGTGATTCTATCCTTGCAGCTGGAAAAAGCTCTGCCACATGTATGTTAAGCCTAAGAAAGAGTAATTTTCCACAGATTCAGAGTTGGCCAGAGACAGGGGTAGAAATACACAGTGTTTATTTGCTCATGATGTATATATGCTGATGAGCTTGTTTTGAACACTTGACATCTCAACTCTGCTACCGGTGTATTATTTATAACTCCAGAGCATTTCTCAAGCTGTGGAGATGCCTGAAAATAAGGACTACATAAGCGCAGGAAAGGAGGCAGTGCCTATAACTATGTGCTAAGAGGCCCAGAAGAGCCATAATACCGTTCTGGCCAATTTAAATATTCATTTTTTCCTTGTTAACATAAAGCCTCTCCACGTTCAGTTTCTCAATTAAACAAGAGGTGAAGTGGTTTACATAGCAGTGCTTTAGTGAGATGGAATCTAATTACAGTTAATCTCCCAATATACAAAAAGGGTGGCTTCCCAACAGTTAATAAAAAGTGATGGTTAGGAATGATGAGAGTACTGCTTCCAGAATGGACTTAAGATAAAGCACAGGAATGTCTCATTACCACATTAAAAACCTGCATTGAGAGGTATTCATTTATCAGGCAAGGATGGATAAAACAAGTTACGATTATAATCCATCTCTCATTCTGGAGGAAAGGAAAGCTTACTGCACACATTTCTTACAGAAATATTTTGCATTGGTCTTAGGAAGCTGAATAGGGCTGTTTTCTTAGCAAGAAACTAGGTGCCATGATGTTGGCTTGTATGAACAAAAGGATAATAGCACATAGAGTCAGAGGAACTAAAATATTGATATTTCATATTGTAATCCTACTGGGGATCTGTGGTTCTTCAGATTTTTCTAGTATGTGACAGATACAGAGACAACTCTTCGCTATCATAGATGAATATGATTCAGGACTGCACACCTGAAAGCACTCAGGGTCTGACCTTGTGTTTCTGAATTTTAGGAGTCTCTACAGGACTCCAAAACATAATTGTATTATGCTGACAGACAGTACTTTTAATAGTCCAGAGTATCTGGCTGAGCTTCAGAAGTGTAGCTTTATCCCAACTAAAACAGAGAACTAAGTAAAAGATGGTCTTTGCAATTAATATCCACAGCTTTCCTGGTCTCTGCCTGTGAGAACCAGTAGTGACCATATTAATAACAATTTTCTCCCATCACATGAGAAGAAGTCATGTAAAACTTTTACTTGGCAGTTTAAATTAGGACAGTGCACACTAAGCTACACGGCACAGTAGGGCGGAGGGGACTACAATGAAATGACACTGCATTTTCCCAAGCCCCACAAAATGTCTCTACTGCTATTGAAAGAGCATTTGAACTGTGTCCTCCTTGTTGTCTAACACAATTTGAGTTAAAGAAAAAAAAAAAAAAAAAAAACAAGAAAGTCACAGATGAATACAAGTCACTTTTCTCTCCAGAAGAGTAATTGTTGCAGAAATAAGAAAAGATTATCATGCCTAATAATGCAAATGCCAGTAATTAACAGACCAATAAAAATTGCCTATGATTTCCACACAAATCTTACCATCTGCTTGCAATAAAAACCATGGAGTGTATCTCTGCTTCAAGTGGAAGTCACATGAAGGAGATATAAGCAGCAAATTAAAAGAACCTTGTATGTCAAGATAATAGTGTATTTTCTCTTTAAAAAAGAGGTTCATTAACTTAGAAATTCCTGAATTCGCTTCTTGATATTAATAAATGAGACCCTTTAAAAAGTTGTGTGACTCCATAAATACGTGCAGCCTCTGAACATACTAAATGTGTGATGCTCTTTAAACAAGAATAGTATGTATTGAAAAGATCTTCGAGTAAAGTAGAAAATTCTTGGTAACCAGCAAAAAGATATTACAATATGGATAGGCTGGTTGCATTCCCTATCCAGCCTGCCTGTGCAGGCTTGGAAAACTGCACTGGGTGTATGCAGCCAGGTTTGGGTAGCAGGGACTCCAGGGGCAGCCTCTGGGGGAAGAGGTCAGGGGCTGCCCCGTGCTGGGCTTGGATGGTTACAGCCGGCTCCGCAATGAGATGTAAAGATACAGCCTGATTTTTATATCAAAAAACATTCTGATGAGACAACATTAACCCCCATGACAATTGTATTCATCCAGAACTCTCATCATCTTTTGATGAGCTACTGAGAGTAGTTCTCAACACAGTTTGAGAGCCCGTCAAGGACAGGCAGCTTCTCTGCAGTTTAAATCCTCTTCTGATGCAGAGAGTACAAATGTTCTAGTAAAAAGCACTTCCACTCCTAGGGCTGAATCTCAACGAACTTTATATTTTATATAATAGGGGCATTAGATAGTAATGTAGCTCCCAAATTTCACCTCCTTTCAATGATGACTGTCTGGGGAAGATCCTGGGACATTTATAGCTTTGTTTTTCACATCGACTCCGATTTGTTTCTTTAAATCATAATAATGACAACAATGAAAACATCTGAACCAACCTCTCTGCTGCCACAGCAACAACTCCTAACAGTCATCCTTAGAACTCCATTGTTATAAGTAGTGCAGGCCACGTTCAAACCAGGCAGGGGATGAGATACTAACTACATACACTTGTGTACTGGGTTTGGCTGGGGTAGAGTTAATTTCCTTTGCAGAGGCTGTTACCATGCTATATTTTGGATTTGCGATGAAAAACAGTGTTGATAGGACACCCATTTTTCAGTTATTCCTGCACAGTGTTCATACAGTATCAAGGTCTTTTCTGTTTGTCACACTGCCCTGCTCGTGCATGGGCTGGAGGTGCACAAAACACTGGGAATGGACACAGCCAGGAGAGCTGACCCCAGCTGACTGAAGGGATATTTCATACCACATGGCATCATGCTCAGCAGTAACAGCTGGATGAAAGGAGGAGGGAGCCAGAGGGGGATGTTTGGAGTTAATAGCATTTGTCTTCCAAGTAACCGCTATGCATGGTGAAGCCTGCTTTCCTGGAAACAGCTAAACATCTGCCTGCCGATGGGGAGCAGTGAATGAATTCTTTATTTTTCTTTGCTTGCGCATGCAGCTTTTCCTTTACCCATGAAACTCCCTTGATCTCAATCTACACATTTTTGCTCCCTCACCCTTCTAATTCTCTCCCTCACCCCACTGGAAGGAGTGAGCAAGTGGCTGTGTGGGGCTTAGCTGCCTACCAGGGTTAAACCATAACAGCCCCTTGTTGGCACCTAACGTGGGGCTCCAGGGGTTCAGGATAGCAACAGACTCCATTGGAGCGTGCTAGGCTGAACTTAGAGCTGTTCAGCTACTAATTGGCAGGCTCCTGTGCCTGCCATGGGGCTTGCTTGTCTTACTGTACACTACTACCTAGTGCTTGTTAGTAGCTGCCTTTAGCTTTCACTGTACTTCTTACCTTACTCTGCTGTGCCAGAGAACACTGCTAACAGCTACAGCCACGCACCTTGGCTGGCGATGGTCAGGGCGTTGCTGCTGGTCCACTGCTGCTGGACTGGACACTCTGGAACTCCACGGCGAGCGTGAGTCAAAGAGACTGCGAGCTGGGGATCAATCCATAAGGGAGCAGGTACACCTCGAAGCATCTGTGACTGGGGGGAAGTCCACACCAGAGCAGGTGCACCTCAAAGCATCTGTGGCCATGGATATGTCCATGCTGCAGCTGGCACATCCCTGAAGAATTATGGCACATGGATAAGTTCATGCTGGAGCAGGTACACCTCTGAAGGGACGGTGGTCCATAGGTACGGTCACAAGACAGCAGGTTCAGGTACTCCTCTGAAGAGTGGCCATGCACAAGGCTGCACCAGAGCAGGCACCCCCCAAAGGGACTGTGAGTTGTGGACAAGCACATGTTGGAGCATTGGCAAAGAACGGAGTTCATTGCAACTTTAAAGGTGGAGATTGCAATGTATACACCTCTAAATAACTGTAATCCATGATTTAATTTGCATGTTACATGAACATACGTAGCAGGAATCATCTGAATGGACTGTGTTTTCTTTAACTTGAACAATGACTCAGGTGCTTTGGCAGAAGGATTTATCCTCTCATTCTGTTTTTTTTGCAGCATCACTTTTTACATGGTCAAAATGGAAAGCATCTTTGTTTTTGCCTCAGATTTATGTGGCTGCTTTCCTTTAAAAATTACATTCCTAAAAGAGAATTTCTGATCTGAAACACTAACTGGGTTTTTGGTCTGGGAGCAACTGGCATAAACTATCAACAAGGATTTCAATATCCAAAGATCCAGAAAAGTGGAGCAGTCAAAATAAGGAATGTAAAGGGGAGTCTAGCTGTACAGATTAACTACTACGGGATCTGTTTCCTCAGGATAGGATTTTAAACATTAAGATGCGTTATAGACCTACAGTTTAAAAAATAAATAAACATGCCATATATTTCACTGGACAACAACAAATCCAGGATGCAAGTCCTACAGTCTTTCATAAAAGATTCCTGTGGTAATAACTGAAGACCGACAGATTAGATGTCACAGAACATAGTCTCTCAGTCCACATGTATACAGAAATCCTCTTAGTAACTTTTCTTCAACACAGCAGTTTTTGCTCATCTGAGGCAGTCAAATATTTTGATACCATTGCAGCAGCCAAAAAAGTTCAAGTCCTATAAAGTCATAAAGTAGTCATTGCTGAATTTTCTTCTTGACAATGATGGAGTCCTTCGGATCTGTATGTGAGGTTGGGTTGAAATTACACTGTCCCAAAGCACCCATCAGCTCCTGTTTTGTATTGCATTGTGAATTTTGGCAGAATTCATTCCACAACAACATCCTTTAAATTCTTTTGCAATTCTGATGCAGTTATTAATGCAGCAGTTGACTAGAAGAATATCTACAAGCGGTGTAGAAAATAGCAAGGAAGACAATGATTAGTCTGAAATGCTAACAACAGAGAAACACTAGAAACAATCCTTTGCAGAATAACTTATTTCCTCAAGGCTAGGCACATTTAGACTACAAACCCAATTACAGAAAAATACTGCACAGTACTTACAGAGAAATTTTTCAGGCATGGGGAATTCTTTGCTGATATTACACTACATGATCTTCAATTTTTTTTTTCCTACTGAGTTAGCTAGTGCACTGAAAACAGTATCTTTAACACTGCTGAACTTTCCAACTTACTCCTCAGATTTATTGGCCAAAGTAAAATCAGAAGAGCTAAGCTTTGATGAAAGAGCAATAGTTTACAGACAATGTGCAAATAATACCGTCTTCCCCTGCATTCAATTCCAATCTGCAATTGTGTGCAATGTTCTGGTGAGGGAGGCAAAGAAGAAAAATGCGACTAAAGGGTGATCAAAATCCTAGCAGCAAAAAATTCCCACCAATTTCAACAGGCTTTGAACAACAACATAAAAATAATCTTCTTTCTTCTCTCTCCCTCTTTCTTTGCTAAGTTTCCACACATCTTTCTTATTCTGATGCTGTAACATGCGGCTGGTGTTACAGCTAAAAGCAGAATGCCTCTTTCCTGTATTCTGCCCTTCCCCCTCACTTTACACAGTGACAAAACTCACTTTAATTACAACTAAGCAGTGCCAGATCCCCTACATTTAAAATGGATCTCTCTCACTGCATTCCCCAAAGGCTAGCTTTACTCTCCAGCTGTGTCCTTTAGCAGCTCTGCTGTTCCAACATGATATATTAATAAGATCCAGTATCTATGACTTCTGGGGACTTAGCATTTACATGCTAAGCATCACTATTCAGCTGTTTGACATGGCCATGTAGGATGCCCCTGAAGAAAATTGTGGGTTTTGTTGTTGTTTTTGTTTGTTTTGTTTTTTTTGCTGATCACCCCAAAGCAGCACATTCCTTCTTACCAGAAGGAATAAAACATTTTGCAAAAACACTTGGCTGCAGCATTTGCCACGAACAACCAAGTTCTGATTAAGGTACTTGCAAACACTAGAGATGACAAAATAAGTCTTTGAGAATGGTGTTTCAGAGGTCCACAGGTTTTAAACGCTTCACAGCCCTTGTGTGTAGCTAAGAATATACACATATATAATGTTGAGTATGGTATTTGCGATATATTGAAAGAGATGGCCAGCACATGCTTCAGTTATTCTAACGAGGGATGGGGATTTTGCAGAGGTGGTACCAGGCTCCCCAGAGGAAAAGCCCTGGTTCTCCCCAAGAGGTGAAGACAAGGTTGATACGAAAGCTGCTGGTATCAGAAGAATATGCCAGGGGCTGGATAAGGAAAGAAAAGAGGTGTTGAGTCCTGCCTTTTCCTTTGTGCTTCCCAGCAGGCCTGCATAGACCAAATTCAGCAACCTTCATCACAGTGCAGATCACAGGAAAGGGAAACTAAGCAGGAAAAATAAGATAGGAGAAGCGGTGAAGGAACAGTAGCGTGTTTAAATACTTGGAAAGGAAGGAAATCATTGTAGAACACTATCAGGAATAAGTCAAGTTTCTACTGTTATTTTTGAAATCACTGCTAGATTAAGGCCTCGCCTAAACACAACAGTTGCACCAGTTTAATTCAAATCAATTAAAAAACTCATTAAAGTTACACAGGTGCAGAGCCCTTTGCAGACAATCTTGCATCGGTTTACAACTGACATAAGTGATTTGAATGTATCCACAGAAAGGTTGCACCTGCTTAATTAAACCGAGTTTAAAATTATTTTAAGTTCATGCCATTTTGTCTAATATGGAGTCTAATATATAGCTATTTTTAAACGCGTTAATGTTCAGATTCTCAAGGATAATTATGTGCAATAGCATTGTGTTTTCTTTCAATTAAACCCTGCCATACATTTTTAAACAATGAGCATCCAGGGATTTAACTGAGCACATCACTGAAATCGAGCGTCCTCTAGCACATTAAGTTATGCTCAATTGTACTACGTACATTGTAACATCCTTCACTTCAGGAAGTGTTGTTCCATTAGCTTACAAAGCCATCTTCAGAAACCTTTACACCAAACTTACTAACTGCTTCATCTTCAGGACCAAAGAGATGGAAGGACCGTTTAAAGCGACTTGCTTATTCACCTTAAACTTGAGCTGCTAACTGTGGCTTTCTACACCAAGATACCTACTCCCGTGAATAAACACTGCTGAATTGTGGCCGATAGTTTGGTGAGAAGCATGAAACATCTCCCCCAACCATGAGTTTGTACTTCTGGTTTTATTTATTATGTGGATGCATCTAGATTCTTCCATGTGAATTCTGTTTGACATTCCTTCAACAGCAGGCTGAATGTCAGCAATACATGGTAGCTGTCTTGAGGAAGGAGGAGCTCTCATCTGACATTTTCCTGTACACAGGTCTACAACTTTCAAGATGCTTCACTTTGTAAACCCGTTATATGACCCCTGCATTTGGCATTATCCCCATAACAATTCCATTATTAAGGAAGCATGAAGATTAAATAAGATTTTTTCCCCCCTTAACGTATTATTTTACATGCTCAGAACAGGAAACTCATTATCTGTATGCAAAATGGTTCATAATTGTTATACAAAGTCAACTCCTCAATCACTAATGTGGACACTTTTAAAGTTACTTTGTGTTCACAGGAAACACCACCAAACACAGTGAAACAAGTCAAACCAAATTACCTTAAAGCAAAAGGAAGAACACAACAGGATAAGGGGGGGAAAATTAAGAGAGAAAAACCCTCTTTCCCCACCAAGCTGTAATAAGTACGGGTTGAATGCTGTTGCTCAGCAGACATGCTTTGCATCTCCTCAATGGAAACATACTTTGCATTTATGACATGGCCGTATATCATCGAAATCACTGAATCCTTCCATCCAACTACAGGACTCTGTGAATTTTTATCTGTGTGCATCTGTTTAACCAATTTTATTGTAAGACTACTAAACCTTATTTTATGTAAAAGTTGAAAGAGCATATTTACAGAAAAATTCATAAGAGCTTTTACTAGAATGGTGCTTTTATAACCACAAAATTTTGTTATCCAAGCTCTCACGTATTCAACGGTACAGACTTTGAACAGTTTGAAAATGAGTAGGCAACAATATTGTTTGTTACCAAGGACAAAGAAGCACTTTGCCATTAGTCAGCATTGAAATAAATCAAGCTCTGTCTGGGCTTGTCTATGCTCAAAAAATTGTCACTATAGTCAGAATGATATAACATCCCCGTTGGAAGTAAAATTTATGGCTCTGAAATTTAAAGTACACGCCATGCAACTTGGTCCATACCATGATCGGCAATGATTTTTAAATAAAACACATTCCTAATTAAGGAATGATAACATTGATAATAAATTTTACATACAATGAAGATTTATATCATTTTTTCAGTGCATCATCAGTCCATTTTGGCTCCTGAATACCTAAAGAGATGGTCTTGGGTGTGGGGGAAGAAAAGACGGATGTATTCTACGTACATCGCCGCTTAAAGCAGCTCCTCTACTGCCGGATTGAAGCTTGAATTGCTGTGAACACAAGACAGGGTCCAACTGTGTGAATGGAAACACCGCGCTCACTTCCAAGCAGGCCAGTGCTGAGCCTGTCATTAAATCATTTTAGAAAACACCTGTTTGTTACAAATTTCTAGACACTTTTGCTCTTTGTTCATGAGCCAATTAAAAAAAAATGAAATCCTTCAGTTGAAACGCCAATTGGGCAGCTCATTAGAAAGCCCTCAGAGACTACACTGGAAAAGGGGCAGATGTCTGACTTAATTTCTCTTGGCCGTATTATTGATGTTTTAACAAAAATGGGAAAGAATAGTGTATTAAATACAAAATGCTAATAAAGAAAACCTACATATATGTTTTTATGAGACAGATTCAGCAAAATCGAGCCTTGTAATTGCGTGGCACTTTCCCTGAGCCGTGCTCGCGGTGAGCACACAAAATGGCGCACGGCACACGAGGCGCCTCAGCGCAGGGCCGCCTCAGGGCTCCCCCCGTTGGCGGGGCCGTTGGGGCCGTTGGGGCCGTTGGGGCCGCCCCTCGCGCGGCCGCGCCCCCGCCCCGCGGACTACCACTCCCGGCAGCCATCGCGGCGCCACCACCCGCGGCCGCTAGGGGGGGAACGCAGCTCCTGAGCAGCGCCATGTGACCCTCTGCCTCCCCTTCTCCCATTGGACCAAAGAGCTGTCAGTCATCCCCGACCCTCTCCCACCCCTGCCAATAGCCCGGCGGCGAGCCCCTCCTCCCCCCCCCTCCCCGCCCCGATTGGCAGCCCAGCCTCGCCCCGCCCCTTTTAAATACCTGTCGCTCTGCCACAGGCCGTCACGCTGCGAGGGCGGCGGCGGCGATTGGTCCCCGGCAGCCCCGCCCCTTCCCCTTAGACCCTCCCCCTCTCATCGCCCCGCCCCGCGCGGAGGGCGGCAATGTCAAACGGCGGCGGCGGCGGGAGGGGGCGGTGCGGGGCCGGGAGCTCCGCCCTCTCCCCCGCTCCCCGCCTCCATTTTCCCCGTCCCCTGCCCGGGGCTGCGAGCAGCCCTCCCCGTGCCCGCCCCTTCCCCTCCCTCCACCCCTCCGCCGCCTCCTCCCCCCCGCACACGCGCCGGGCGGGGAGGCTGCGAGGGAGCGGCGGGCGCAACATGGCGGAGCACTCGGCCGCCGACAGCGGCAGGCACAAGCCCGCCGCCAACTCCGTGCCGCCGCCGCTCAACAGCCGCGGCGCCGCGGCCGGCGGCTCCCCGCCCCCGGCGGCCAGTGGCGGGGGAGGAGGAGGAGGCGGCGGGCTGTCGGGGGGCCTGTCGCAGCCGGCGGGCTGGCAGTCGCTGCTCTCCTTCACCGTCCTCTTCCTGGCCTGGCTGGCCGGCTTCAGCTCCCGGCTCTTCGCCGTCATCCGCTTCGAGAGCATCATCCACGAGTTCGACCCCTGGTGAGCGCCGGGCGGGACGGGGCGGGCGCCCCCCTGCCCCCCTCAGTCCTCCCCTTATCCCCCCTTATCCCCCCCTCGTCCTCTTCTCGTCCCTCCCCCGGAGCCCCGGAGCCGCCCCCTCCCCGGGGCTGGGGGCTGTGAGGGACCCGCCGTGGCCCGGGCGCGCCGCGAGGGGCCGGGGCCGTGAGGGGAGGCTCTGAGGGAGCCCCCCGGGGGTCGCGGCCGGGCGGGGGGCGTTGGGTCGCCGCCAGCTGCCTTCCCCACGCCGCTCCTTTTTGTTATTATTATTGCTATAATTTCTCGGTTTTACCCCAAAGCTCCCTTCGGAGGAGCGCGGCTGCTCGTCCCCCGGCCGAGGGGGGCCGGAGCCTAAAAGCGAGCACCGAGCCTCCAGCCCGGAGCCCCCGCGTTGATCGCACCGAGAAGGAAGGAGGTGCTTTGTCTGCCAGCGCCTCGCGAATAATCCCGCGTGGAATTTACCGAAACCCACAACTCCGGCCGAAATTCCACGCTCTGCGCAAAGCACGCGCTCCGCTGCGATAGTTTCACAAGCACCACTTCCTCCTCTCGCCGCTTGCCTTCCCCTCTCCCGTGTAATCCATTCACAAACCGTGGCACAAAATAGGGGATGGGGAACAAGGAATCGCTTTGTTTTTAAACGTTGCACGAAGCGATGCACGCCTGGTGATGTGAAGGCGAAATATCTGCAAAGCGCCGCGTAATTGCCCATGATTTGCGTGTTTTTCTGCAAACATGAATGAAAGGAATGCAAACTTCAATTAATAAAGTTAATAACGGGGAGCACAGCTAAATGCATCTGCAGTGAGGCTGTGAGCCTGGGCTTGCATCCCATGGAGGAGTTTTTAAGGCTCTTCTGATCTAAATTGAAGCAAAAATTCTTTCCCTTCTGCTGTGGAGGAAACTTTTTTAAATGTGCAGATTACGTCTTTGTTCAACTTCAGCTGAGTTCTATAATCGAGGCTCATCGATGGCTGAATTGAGCTCTTAAGCATTCGGTAGCTCTTGATATCAAGCGTTGAAGGACATTGAAAACACACTGCGAGGGTTAAGTTCATAGTCCTGATCGCGGTTGTAAAGATAGCCTTCTGGTTTTAATAACGTGTAAGTTGATGCAGAGTCATCTTCCTCAGAGTGCAGGCAGAAGGTGTTGCTGCCTATGCTGCTGCATGGAGCTCTGCTAATTAGAGAATAGATGAAGTTGACAAAAGTCATTGTTTTTAATGCAGGTCCGTGGGAAGCAGTTGAAATGTCAAGAACCATGCCAGTGTCATGTTGCTGCATGCCAGAAATGGTGGAGGCACTTAAGTTAATTAGTAGGAAAGAGAACCTAAAATGGTAGAAACTAAGGAAAAAAAAGTGTTCTCTATTGCAGCAGCAGTATTGGTGGAAAGAGCAAAAAACAGTGATGTTCCTAAATACAGTTGAGTGGCTAGAAATGAGTGTTTTTTCACAGTTATAAGGGTCTTGCAAATCTGAATCTGATGTGGGAAAGGAGCTTATGGAAAGAGATTAGAAGCAGTGCCCTATTTTATTTTTTAACTACTTCTTTCGCAGCTTGTGCAGGTAAACTGCTTTCTCTTTTCTTCAGGACAGTGGCCACAGTCTGCTGGTGAAACAACTCCACGTTTTT
This sequence comes from Oxyura jamaicensis, assembly GCF_011077185.1. NCBI lineage: Eukaryota > Metazoa > Chordata > Aves > Anseriformes > Anatidae > Oxyura > Oxyura jamaicensis. Next base: position 43,179,755 of record NC_048894.1, read on the forward strand.
CTCTGTTATTTTAGCTTTTTCTGTGAAACTTGTATAGGGCATAGGCCATCTATTATCTAGTATTTGTTTTGTGATGAGAGAACGCTGTGGTATATTTGATAAAATTTAGGAGCATTAAGCAAAACTGTTAATGTTTTGAATGGAAAAATACTGTGGCCTCTAAGGTGCTGAGTGCTTTATCATTTACTTAAGAATTCTGTTTTCTGTTGTGGGCATAAGAAACATAGGACGTGGGGTGGAAAGAGAGGGAGATGTGCTTTGGGTTATCAGCAGGTTAATTAAATCAATTGCTATGTTTTTTCTAGCATCACTTCGGAGTTGAATTTCTGATGGTAGGGTAAGTTTTTTATTGGAGAGGAATGGGAAAGGAACTAATTGTAAAATTAGTTACTGAGAATTTCTCCAGTTGGCATTTCTTCCAGAAATGACCTAAATATAATCCAAACAGTCCGGTGCAGTAGAGAGAGGGCAGCTTTTGCTTTTGATCTCCATTACAATACAGTGCCTGTGCAAGGAAACAAAACAAGCTGGTATTTTGTTGTCACTGTACTGCCTTATAAACTTGTCAGCATACTGCCTTATAAACTTGTGACCCATTTGTCATTACTAGGATTACTGCTTTCTTTCACGCTGAATACCTTTTTCATATAGTACGGCCGCTTTATTTCCCACGTTTTGTTTACTTCCCACGGTTGAGGTAGTCCAGAAACTTCGAAAAACGTGCGTAAGTTTTGGCAGCTCCTAGGTCAGGGGAGCTGATGCATGGAGTCAGGCAGCACTGACTTTAAGCTGTGCTTGGCTGTTCACAAAGCATCCAGCACTTAACTTCAGGGTTTCGTTATCAGGCCAAGAACCTGAAACTTGGAAAGTTGTTCCGTGGTACGCCAGGATGGACAGGTTTCATCCCTGAAGTTCGGTTCACATGGTGGCTGATGTGGCGGCTGGGTGAACCAAGAGCTGGATTTCTGTGCTACATACCTGTGAGTGCGGAGTGAAAGTTGTTCAAGTGGAAGTACAGCAGTGCGCTTAACTCAGTTGTCCTGCTGCGCCTTTCCTTCTTTCGGATGCTCCTGAAATGGCAGCACGGCTGCCCAGCCAACACACCCCAAATTACAGAATAGCTGAGCAGGGACTACCGTGCTTCTTATGTGCTGGTTTGTGTCTAAAGCACAGCTCTAGCGTGCTGCTATGCTGTCTCGTGTGGCCACTCGTATCATACCTACACGTAACAATCTGTGCCATGTGTGTCGGTATACGGGTGAGGTAGGTAAATCCGCCAAGGCAGTCACCTCCTGTCACACGCTGGTATCACTGCTGACTAAAGCAGCACCAACCTTCAGTGAGCGCTATCAGAATAGTGACACTCGTTCTCTTTGCGCGTGCAGTGCTTACCGTTGTCACGTGTAAGAAGTGCATCTGAATCATTAATCATATCCCATGACGTCAAGTCAAACTTTTGTCTTTGCCTGAGAATTTTAACAGCTTACTAAACAGCACATCTTGAAAACTGCACTTACCTTAAGAGCAAAAGAGCTGTCTTCTTTCTGCTGGAATGCAGAAACTCCTGTGCCGGCGCGTGAGGCCCCATCCGTACCAGTTTGCCCGTGCGGTACACAGCACCAGCCTGATGGTGGCAGCTAGGTTTGCGTGCCTTCTGCTAGCAGGACTGTTGTGGCACACGGTCCTGCCAGTTCTGGTGCCGAACAGCATCACAGCGATCTTGTGCGTGTCTTTGCCTCTTCCAGCCTGGCACCATCGATCCGTTCAGACTGCCTGCTTTTTAGCTGTCATCAGGATGGCCGTTGTTCATCATACCTCACTGAGGTAATGTTCTTGTGCTAGTGGGAAGTATGGTGTGGAGATAAGATAGCAATCTACTTTCTTGTCACTGATACCGTCATCTGCCGTTAGTGGACTCTGGTGGCTGGTGATGAACTGGCAGACATAAAGGTAAGGTCGGTGTGATCGCTCACATTTCAGGTGGGCAGGTTGAGGGAGATGAGGATTTTACCTTGAGCACAGCCAAAAAGGTTTTGCTTGGCTCAAGTCCAAGTCCTGTTTGCTAGATGGATTCTTGGGCTGTTAGGAACTTTTTTTTTTTATTAATGGAAACTTAAATTAACACCTTTAAAGAAGATACAAAAGCTTCATTAAAATCCAGAGTGTGACTCAAGTGAACGTGAGAAGTGTTTGGAATTGATCGAACGCTGGAGGTTGTGCAAATGTATTGATTTCATTGGGAGAGAGTAGGGCTGTAGGTTTGTGTTGTAGTTAGTGGATCTGATGGTTGTCTTTTGGAGTAGGAGTTTTCCCGTCACCCACTGTGCAGTCCTGCTTTTTCCTTTGTGCTTGCTCTAAAGCACTCGGTGAGTGGATTCAATGAGGTACATTGTCAAAATACTGTAACATTGCAGTTCTCTGAACCTGCCCACGATCAATTTTTATATTGCACTTCAGTTTCTTATTTCTGAAGAAGAATATGAATGTTAGGAAAGAAAGTAAATAGCATCTGATTTTATAGGATAAAATCAGATTGAGTGATAGGCTAGAGATGTGCATACATGTAAAAACAGCATGTTAAGAGCGTGGAGCAATTGGAGTGACCAAGGGTTAGTAGCAGCAAATGAAAGTACCTTAAGCTGATGTTCGTAAGGGGAAAGAAATCTAGTCAGGAGGATGATATGGTGTTTGTAAGTGGTTGATAATCTAAATTAACAGCGCTCAATCTGTAGGCTATAGATGCATGTGGCCCACCCAGATAGTTCATCTGGCCACTGCTAGTGACTCTTCTTGCTGGGCAGAGAGCAGATTGCATGGTAAATGTCTTGCTCCTTAGTGGTGGCAGTCACTGCCACCCCGTGTCTTCCTGGAGGCTCTCAGCCCCTCGCATAATCTTGTTGAAGGTGAGCGTGTGAATGCAGATCTGTTTTGGAAACATTTCCCACCCACTTTAACATTCTCTTCCCAACCACCTCCTTTTGTTGATGTTCTCTGACAAGTCCCAGACCTTGGGAAAACATTCGTTTCCAATCCGGCTTGAATGTAATCACTTTGGATTGATTTTGAGATGTTGGCAAATATCAGGAGATTCGTGTTGAAAACGTACTAGAGCTTCTTCGTTCACAAGCTTTTTGATTCTGTGAAATGAGAAATATTATATTTATTTCCACTTTATAGAAATATATTTGAAAATTCTCTCGGCACAGGCATGTCTTTGACTTTGGTGCTTTCTAGATTGTAAGCTTCTAAGTCCTGTATGTCCAGGGACATGAGCATCATTTTCATGCTTAGGTACTTGGAGAGTGCAGTTTTGAAGCTGAGTGAGCTTTTCTGGAAAGTTGATATGGTGTGAAGTCAAGAAGAAGGGAAATTGATTGCACTAGACTTTTTTGCTGCTTAGGAAATTGCAGAAAGCGATAAATATTAGAAATTTAATGGAAGGAGGGCAGTCTGGCAAAAGAACATTGGGCAAAGTTGGAGGTGTAACAGAGACACTGTGAGAGGGGAGACCTCGAATTTGATCGGGGTAGACCAAAGCAGCCAAAAAGCAGTTCCCCTTGTAGCCTCAACAAGTCTCTATCAATCATGTGAGAATCAAAACTCGGTTCCATCTCTACTGTAGTTTTCTACCACCTTTACTGTTAATAGGTGTTGTTTCTTTCCTCACTAGCCCAACCTTCAATTGGGGCGAAAACCTCATGTGGTTGCAGTGATGGTGAAGAGGGGAAGCGGTCATAAAACCTGTGTGTTATGTGAGTGTGCACCAGGACTGTCCTTACAGCCACCTCCTGGAAAACACAGGAGGGGAAACGGTGCTTGCAAAATGCTGACCCTTTTGTTAATTTGTGGAGAGAGGAACAAAACTGGAAAAGGAAAATATACCGGAATGGTTTCTGTAGTCTGGGGTGAACTGAAGCGACAAGTTTAGCTTTTAATGCCATGATTTTTTTAAACAGTCTTCAACAAATGCTCTAGCTAGTCAGGTGTTACAGAGGGAATGCTACGATGAAAATCCTCGAATGGGCTTTTCTTGGCAGACACCCCATTATGCAAGCAGCTTAATATGTGCTGGTTTTGAAACAGAAATGGGATTCCATTACATAGGGTCAGGGTGGTTTATAAAGGTTACCTTTTGTTTCCTATCATAATTCTCCCTAATAGTCTCTGATTATGGCAACCTGTAATCCCAATTCTCATGTTTTAAATCTGTCTCGTGTTGGATTTGGGGTGGGAAGGGGGGGAGTTTTAGACAGCAAAGCTTGCAGGAAAATTGAAAATCCGATAGGTACTAATAGCTTAAAAATGGGCTGGGGGTAGTCTAGATTTAGGGGGATGTCTGTGCTATGCCATAGGGCTCTCTCCTGATTAAATCTGATTCTTTCCCATCTACTTTCTGTCTGTGCTTGTGCCACAGAAAGTTTCCTCCTTAATTTTTGAAAATTCTGTTCATGCAAGCCCTATGAGGTACATTTGTAGTGACATTTGGAGCCAGTCCTGAGGGCTTCTTTCTACTTAGCGGAGTTGATAAAGCTGCTGCTTGTGGAGCCTGTGGAGCGCTCTGGAGCAGGGCATGTGCAGATTTCTTATTACTGTAAACTCCTTTAGCAAAACTTGTTCTAGCCATTGGACTTATCACTTGCTCAGGGAACAAAGTGAACTTAGGACACGTAAGCAGCGGGACTGTTGCTGTAGTCTTCCTGTGCTTTACATCTGCAGTAAGTTTTGTAGTATATCCAACAGACAGACTTTGGTTCTGGCCCTATAGCTGAGCACAGCTTCTGATCTTTACCTGAGCTGTTGGTGGCAATCCAGCTGGGATATTCTTAATGTCAGCAGCTGGCAGGTCTGGGCTTGAGAGGTACTAGGAAATGGACCCTAGTGTTAGACCACACCTTACAGAAGCTGAAGCAGCCCGAGGATTTAAGGTCATGGACACAGAAGCTGATGTATTTTGTTTGTATTTCTTAACTTGCTGCTGCTTTCCCTGGGTGAAAGCTCCTTTGGCATATGGAGAATTAAGCGCTTCCTACACTTCCAAGTTCTGGCTATTAAGTGAGGCAATATCGCTGTGCTTTAGAAAGAGAAATGGGCTATTTTAAACAAGGAATAACTGGGTGCTTGTGCATGAGAGCTTCTAAGAACAGGAAATGGCATTTAAAAGATCTATCTGCGATGGGAGACTCAAGTCCAGTGTCATGTGTTAAAGAGCCCGTCTGACATAAATTACTGGGATATGTGGACTGTAATGAGAATTATTTCTGGGTGTTACAACACTCTTCGTACTGCTTTCTACAGAAGTTTATTTGCAGGGCTTAAATTAGTTTGTTAGTTAAAGGGCATGTCAGAGTTGTGTTGAGCTGATAATCCATGGAGATAGAATTGCAATACACCTTTGCAAAAGTTTCCTCACTTAAACAAAAACCTTGAGAAACAATGTTGCAGTTGAGGATGTGAGTTTGTAGATTTTTGGTGGTGTTCGTAATATTATTGCTGTTTTATATAGTATTATTTACACTTACTTAGAAAGAATGATGCACTGTATGCCTCTCTTATTCATGGGCATCGCCTATCCTGTTTGAATGGGAAATGGATTTTGGAGAAAGGAAAGAAACAGCATGTCCTTATGTCATTTATAACTGTTGTAGCACACACATCTGGGCAGCCTAACTTTTGTGAGTTCTTTTGCTTTATTTTTTTCAGTCTGCTTATTTCTGTTTTTCTGTACATTGTAGCCTACTTCTGGTTTAGCTTTGAAGAGTATGTTTGGTTTTTTGTTTGGTTGTTTTTTAATTCTGTCTTTGCAGTAGAGAAGTGTGTTTGAAGGAAATCTAGGGTGTGCAAAGCACCTGTTTGATGATACAGGTGATCAGGAAGACCACATTTTTGGCAAGAATACTTGCTTGCGAAAAGCAGAATGCATTTTCTTGACGCAGAAGCAAAACAGAACAAAACAAGCCTACTTGTCCTAAATACCTTTCTTTATGTCTTCTGCTCCAGCTCTTATTTTAGTCTGTATCTTGAATGTGCTTCCTTCCTATTCTAAATTTATCCCACGCAGCATTAGGAAGTTCAGTTGAATAACTTAGGATTTGTAAATATTGTTTCAGATGTGTATCTTGGAAAAGACAGTTTCATCTTCATGGCTGAAATACTTAAAGTTTATCATTTGGCTATTAAAGGCCTTTAAAATGCCTGTAATTCTTTCTTTGGCACTAGATAAAATGCCTTAAAGTTGCAATTTAGAAAGTCAGCGAAACAGAATTGGAGCTTTGGCATTATATTGATGTTAACAGTGGAAGCAAATAGGCATCTCTTTGGCTTGCTTTACTGTAGAAGAAGAATCATTAAAGTCAATGCAGCATTCGAGTTTCCCAAAAAGTTGTGTAACGCTGCTGTGCTGTGACTGGTTTATCTGGTCCTGGTGACTACAATGATTTCTCCGATGTCAAACGTCTGAAGTAATATTTGAAAAACTGTTTTATATCTATCACCATTTATTTTACTCTGTAACAATGTTAATATTTCATTTGCCATTTAGAAAATGGATTTTGACACTGAAGAGACTAAATTAAGACTGTTGCAAATATTTAATTTGTGATAGGTCAGTGTCATTTTACTGCTGGTGATGACAAATGTAAATTTTTTCTGCTATGTTCAGGAGCCACAGAACTGGCATTGCTTTAATTTTGTAACGCACTGCTTCTTTACCAATGCTCTCCCATCCTCCCAAAGTAAAGCCTGATTTTTGCTTGGAAAAGCTTTGTTGATGTATTTTGTTTCAAGTTACCTCATGCTTGTAACTCTTGCATCACTGAATTGTATTTTCTAGTTAGTCAATTTCAGGGTTCCTTTTCCTTATGTTTCTGTCATGCTGTAGTAACTTCAGCACAGACTCGCCTATGCACATCATGTCTTTATGTTGTGTGCTCCTTACAGTGCTGTCGTCTTTCAGGGTTATCTGCAGAAAGCCACAGAACAGCCTTAAATGTTAGTTGAGTGGCGCTTTTACCCAGGGCGTTAAGCAGTGTTGTTTTCTATCTCTGTATCTGTGCTGGAGTACCTGTGGATATCATTTGTGTCCTGGGAAGCCTGTGCAGGGTGATTCCAAAGATTCCCTCAAGAACTTCCAGAGAGCGACTATGGCTGATAGGAAGGCAGTGCACCATGTTCTGGGTAAAGCCTGACTCTGGATACCTACAGTATGGCAAGGTGCTGCTAGGTGTGTCTTTACTGGAATAAATTGACCCCATTTGCATCTAATCAAGTGGGGTTCCCAACGTTCACATCATCTGTTGGACATTTCCTGGAAAAGTTCTCTAACGTTATTAAATTGAAGCACTCCCAGAGGTCTGATAAGTGCAGGTGTCAGGGTACGTGGCTGGATGCAAAAAAGGGGAGCTCCCCTTTTCCAGTGGCAGTGAGCTGCTATATTGGCTTAAATTGTACCTTGATTTGGTCTCAAGTATCCATGAGTATCCATCAACATGCTGTTTTAGTTATTCAGGAGGTGAACACTTCAATAGTTTCAGCTAAAGCTCTTCAACTGTGGTGTAGCCATTTAAATGTTCTTCCAGAAATAAGATTATCATTACTTAAATGGTTATATGGCATGTTGGACATCTGGATCTAAATCCCTTTTCTGAATCAGCAAGGCTAACTCTAGTCTTCTAATTTAAAGGCGCATTTATGGAGAGGGAGTTGAGAGGGCATCCTGCCTGGTAGGGACTGCCTGGTGAGGACATGGAAGGTCCTGAACAAGCCAGGTTAATTCATCTCTGGAGAAGGAAGAGAGAAGATCTAGGATTATGTGACCTCAGAACTATCCCTTGAGAACTTCTGCTAGGTCCTTTCCAACAACTCTCACGTATCCCCTGCCATACACCTCTTTTCTTCCCTGCCTGAACAGCAACTGATCCTCTTGCTTTAATATCCCCCTTACTCCGTTCCTTTTCATGTGCAGCCAGGTGTTTGTTTCACCTTACCCCATTTTATGTGGCATTGGGGGAGAAGGGGGAAGCATTGCACCTGAAGTTGGGACTTGTCATTTAATAAAATGGCATTTGAAATTAAACACATCCCTATTACTGTTCATTAATGCAAGCCAGAAGGGATATAACTACCAAAGAGCGTACCGAAGTAGCCAGCTGGTCAAGGAGATGATGTGTTTTGGAAAGGATGTGCTCATGGACACAGAATGGTGGGTGTAATCTGGGACTATTTCTGTAACAGCATTTGTGACAGAGAGGCATCACAGCTTCAAAGAACATCTGTGTAATCGTGAGCTTATCTCATTTAAAACTATTGTTCCACCTCTGTTTTTTGTTTTAAAAAGCAGCATTTAGGTTACTTTTAAATATGAATTGGATTTTACTAGATTTCTAAAATGACAGAGGAGCACAGTGAAATAAGTTGATAGCTATAATATAGTAAGACTAAGCAATGCTAGAAATCCATCATGTAATGAGAAAGCAAACATGTAACTTTAATTTCACATTGTATGTGGCAGGAATGTAATATTACTTATAAATACTCCTAACTGCTGAGCACTGCAGTGCACTTATCTGTAGTGTTTCTGTGAGGATACCTAATAAAAAGCAAATCACGTTTTGTTATTATACTTTTGTGATCCTTGTGCATAGTTTTAGAGAAACAATGGTAACCATTAGGTGCAATGCCTAACATGTTAAATTAAATTCAGTGAAACCTTGCATTTTTGCTTTGATTTAGACTTGTATGAAAGATATAAAGTAAATGTAGGGGAGAACAGCTTTAAATTCTGCTTGCCATACTTATTTCTGACAATAAATCAGACACTGAAAGTGGATCAAGAATGCAAAATACAGTTTGAAAGGTAAATTCCTGTCTGTGTATTGCAGGGAAGGATGAGGACCGCTTTCCATTGTTTTCCTGGCCTTTGCTTATCATATTGGTGACCTCCTATTCCCACACTGATTTCCTTCAGTGTGAGAATATGTAGTCCATCACTTCACAAACAGCTGGAACTGCTTCTGCCCTCAGCTAGAGGCTGCTGTCCCTTCTGTTGGCCTGTATTAATAGATTGAGTGCTCTTAATCTGCTTCAGAGAAAAATCAGGTGAAAATTTAAATAATCTTTAGAGTGGTATGATTTTTAGCTGTGATTCAAGGTACTTACCTGATTTGGGCACTAAAGCAGATTAGGAGCACTTCTGCACTCCTTTTAACCAGCAAAACTCAATTGAAGGGTAACTGCCACAGTTAAACATGTCTGTGTAATCCAGTACAAGGCATCCCAGAATTGTGTGTCATCTTTCTTTTTTCCTTCCTTGCTCATTTGCAGTTTGGGTTATATTCACGCCTTTTCCTTTTCAGCTTTGTTCAGTTAGGGCACGATTAAAGTTATCTCTAGATTTCTCCAAATCCTAGATTTGTCCTGCAGACAGCTCTATCTATCTGTGTCATAGATAATGCAATATTTATATGTACTAGCAGCAGGTCACTGAAGTGTTAAGCAGCATTTGAGCAGACATACATAGAGTCAAATAAAATTAGGTCTCTTACCCTGACCTCAGTCACTGGACAGAAATTGTTTGAGTCAGGTGGACCGTCTGGTTCTGCTCTGATGACGTTTTGTATTATCCACTCTGAAACATTAATTTTTATTATTGCAGCATCCATTGTAGTAAAAAGTCAGTGAGTCGATATCGCACCAGATGGAGCTGAACAGGTGCACTCTGAAAGGTCTAGCTTCTTGAACTAAGCAGAATCTACAACCACAAAAGACAACGTAAAGAAGCAAAGTCAGGGAGTTCAGGTAATTGAGAGCTGGCTGTAGAAGGAAGAATAGCAAGTGTATTAGAGATGTACTAAAGAGCAAATATTTAAGGAATAGAATATTGGATGAAACACTACCTTATGTTAACTTGCAAAATGGAGCTAAACTGCTGACATGCAATCACAACACTTCAGATTATTTCGTTTTGTGAGCTGACCAAAAAAAGTGTACTGGCATAAGCTGCACCAAGTGGTTTGATATCTAAAGTCTGATTCTGGCTGGACCTGCTCTTTGTACTGCTACAAGGCAGTCCAAGTAACCTTGGAGGCACAGCCTTTCTAAGAGTTCCATTTACTTCTTGTATTTTGCAGCGTAGGAAGGGTCTGCGAGGTCACCTTTGGGTCCAGACTGGCCGTCACTACCTTTCACTTTCTATTTTCACTAACTTCACTTAATGGGAAGTGATTATGAAATTGGTTCCACTGCATTTCAGTGCAGCTAGTACCTCCGTAGTTGCTGCTTTATTGTTGTGTCTAGGTGACTTTATTACATCTTTAATAAAGATGAGGACTGTAATGGATACTTCAAAACAGTTAAAATATACTTGAAGTACCCACAGTGAATAAGACATCCTTTATTTTACTCTACATTTCAAACTCTTGCAGAAATTATTATTTTTTTCTGAGTAGGTATTAGATCTCGCTACAGGATAGCAGTTTTAGCTCAGCTCAGTAAGAGTCCACTCTAGCAGTTTAGGTGTGAAAGCACCTATTTGTTCTGGAGTTGAAAACCATGGAGTGTGGTCTGGGAGCCATCCTCTGTTCCCAGTCACTTCCTTGGAAGCACTTCTGTTCAGCCCAGTGGTTTCTAGTGTCGTATTCCTCAAGGAAAAAATACTTATCAAAATGTTATTATTCAGCTAATTCCTTTTTGAATTCCTTTCTGCCACCTAGCTCCTCACGTACCAGCCTTTAATATGGAATCTCCTGAAGTCAAGCAGCTGTCATCATGTTAACAGCAAGTACAGCATGAATCTGCTTCATCTGGAAGAAACGTTCTTGAATTTGATGCAAAGCCTTCAAAGTTGCTTGATGCAAGGCTAATGAAACACAGAGCAGCCTGATACCACTCAGAAAAAATCAGACATAACACCAGTGCCTTTCCAGTTTGTGGTAACTAGTATTGTACTGAGCATAGAAGTAATGCCTCCTAAGAAGCTGATGCTATCAAAAGCTACGGAACCAGCATCGCCATCAGTATTGATGCCAGACACAGTGTAGTATCTGCAGTGAAGTACTTGTCCAATAGAGAAGAAAATGAGCATTCAAGTTTGCCCTGCAATAATTCTGAATGATTCTGCTTAAATCATCATTGAAACCTTTTGGGAATTTTGACTGTTGAAATAAAAATGGAATCATCACTTTCTTGTTAGGCCTAAAATGTTATGAAAGGCAGACTTCACTAGCAAAGTCTGACTTTTAGTATTGATAAAACTAACTCTTTGCTTCATAATTTGCCTTGAGACATGGAATAGTTCAAAAACAAGACAGAAAAAAGGTCATGAAAAAGCTTTTTAGGCATCAGAGGAAGTGTCTGAAACTGTAGGCAGATATACGCCCACTACAGCGATGATGGGAAGCATGCCGTGGCTTCAGATGCACTAGATTGTGTGAAAAGTATAAGGAGTGGTCATGGAATGCTTTAGAAAGCTTGCAGCTATTTAGCAAAAATATTGTAGATGCCCTGGGCTCTCTAAAAAAGTTAGAGTGTATGCTCACTGTAGCATTTCATATCATTAAGCTACTGGCAGCATGCAATTCCTGATGTTAGCATCCACTAAGCGTGACATGTTATTGCAGGCAGTCAAAATACCATGCCAAGAAGTGGCAGCAGGAATGCTATAATCTTTCTTAAACACATTAGGGATGTTCTGATATTCCTAATGGCTATTTTTAGTGGTTATTCTGTACGCATTCTGGTATTCTTCAGGGTTTACATTGAGCGTGATTGAATGTTGCACCTGAAAAATAATAGCTACCCTTTTGGTCGTGCCATCCAGCTTTGTTTCTTTCTAGGCTGTTCACTGTTCTGCCCTATCAGAGATTATTCTAATGGTGTTATAAACAGGGAGAGTTCAGTTGCTCAGCTGGATTCCAGGAACAGGAAAAAAATAAGTCTTCCTCCAACTCAGAATTTCCATCTTTTCTGAAGTTAGGTGGTCATACCACTGCAGAACTTGTCTTCATCTTGCCATTTTATTACATCAGTATATCAAACGTGAGACCTGTGGGAGACAGTTTGCAGGATGGGTATTCCTCTTTTCAGATAGTCCTGCTTACAACAAAAGCTATAAAGATCACTTGGGTCGCTAAATGTAGGACACTCTTGAGAGCTTTCACCAAATACTTGATATTAGTTGGGGCTTATCTCAGAATACAAAGAGAAATTACATATCCCTATCTTTAGAGATAAAAGACTAAAACATTCTCAGAGTCATCTTTAACCCCCCTAACATGGATAGAATTAGGACGATTTTAAACTCTACTTCAGTCAAAGCTGTTATTTTTACTTTCTGGCAGACTTGACTTAATAATTAGCATTTTCAATCAACTTCAGTAAGAACTGTGTGAGCATGTGCCATGTCTCCAGTGACAGACTGGCTAGAGCTAATGTGTTCATGACTTCTGGGTGTTTGTTTTCCAGTGAGGTGCAGAAACTCCAGCTGAGTGTGCAAAGTGATAACAAAGCTCTGGTAGGAATGCAAAAAGAAATACCAGGAAAAAAAAAAGATTTGTAATCACATAAATACTTGATTATATATAAATGTTCTAACTGGGGGCAATTCATGTAGTGTATCTTATGTTTGTATTAGATTTAAGACCTAATAAAACCATTCAGCTGACATCAGCTCTGAGTTGCAAAGAAAGGAACTCGAGTTTCTTCTGAAATAAAACTGCCTGGTTGCTCTTCCATTTTGCAGAATTTTGTCAGCCTTTGCACAGGTGAACTGAGGACCAGCCACCATCTCACTGATTCTTGCACGTGTACGTCTCGGTTCCTCCATTCTCAATGTGATGTCTGCAACACCTTGGTTTTGGCAGTAGGAAAGGCTCCTCACCTATCATAAGAGTGTTGGCCTATAGGTATTGCTGGTGCAAAATTCTGACCTTGAAACTGGCTTAGAAGGACGTATATGCTCTTTTAGGGTTATAAAATGAACACAAATAAGTGTTTTTATGATGAGAAATAACACTGCTGTAGTGAATTGAATTCATTATGTGATTCGTAGGATACTGTACTTCCATTTTAAAAAAATATGCAAAACTCATGATGATTTCCAATTTGTAGCTGAAGCCTTTGCAATAAGACTTCCATCATGATGTGCTTCTAGTATAATATGGAGGCAAGCAGGTGTTTTAAAACTTGATACGGAACACTGTGTGTATGTTTCTTCACGTCAGTGGAAGTTACTGAACTTTCTCATTAGATTTTCCATAAAAATATTACACTGAATAAATTCTTCCTTCAGATGCAAAGGATATGTCAGATTTGGAGTCAATCTGCGATAATCTTTTCCAAGAATCCAGACTTGCTGTCTCTAATTAGATGCTGTATTGCAGAATTGATTCTACATTTGCATTAAAATCTGACTCCTAGGATTGTTCAGATAGCTTGTAATGTTCACAGTTGGTTTGTATCATGTCATCTTTCTGAATTTGCAGATGTGAAAATTTTGTGCATCTGCAGATGATGACTTTAGTGCATAGAAGCCTTTATAAATGCAGGCTTAGAAAATATTCAACAAATTCTGCTGGTAAGGAGATTACGTATTCTCAGATGGCTGTAAATGCCAGATAAAAAGTCTAGATGATGGGGCAGTAGTAGCATGAAACTGGCAGTATTTAGGCAGTCAGCAGCAATCCCCCGAGAAGCAACACTGGTCTTGGCCTCTGGTGTAGTGGGAGGGTCAACTTCATTTCACCACCATCACTGTAATTTGCCTTAAATGTTATTAAGATCCGGATGAAGTAACTGCATTGCTGCGCTACATGTGCTCTCTTCCTACGTGTTCGTACTTTCTGAATAAGCTGAACTTTATTTGAACATTCACCTTAAATAGTACTTTTGTCAAGGAAGTACTAAACTTAGGAATGTCAAAGCCAAAGATTTCTCCTTACAAATATAGCAGTAATTGTTGCTGCGAAGTGCTGCAGAGTTCCATAGCTCCTGGATATAGCAAGTAATCGCTGTGAATAGCACTAACTAATCATCTTATAGCATTACTTTGTATCATCAAAAAAGCAGTTCACAGGGTGGAATAAAAATTAAACCCAAGCATGAACAGATAGTTAAGATTTGGTATTAGCAGTACATAACATATAACTGAAAACCCCAGAGGCTTTATTTTGCAAGTTGCCTAGTTAAGTTTCCAAATTAATGTTGCTACTAAAAGAGAAACTACCTTTGCTCAGTTATTTTGCTGTTACCCTTGTGCTCTGTTGTAAGCTGAAACTAAAATATGCTTTGAAAATGAGAACCGTATCTTTATTGACTCATCTTCAGTTGTCTCCTGAACCTACTGTAATATAGATATCTCCAGTAGTGCTGCAAAATTCATAGTAGCACGCATAGAGCATCTTCTTTGTGATTCCCAAAAGGTTCAAACTAGAATACCAGGCTCATTTGGTGACTGGGACTTCTTATTCTGAAACATACAAAGAGGATTGTTTGATTCCTTTAAAATTTAGCTTGGAGGAGGAGACAATTCAAACTCCAGACCTGACAGAAAGAGGCAAGGAGAACAGCAAAGCATCCTTTTCTTCCTGGAATGTCAGCTAAAATAAGAAAAGTCAGCACATGCTGGTGTTCAGACAGTCAGGTCCACAAGAGCTCTTCTTCGCTGACTGTTAGTGAGCATGCATCTTTTTCATGTCGTGGGCTGAGAATGTGAATATTCATCTCAGGCTCTGGAGCTAAGTTCTTAATTAGGCACATGCTTCACATAATTCTGTTCTTCATTCTTCTCAGGTCTGTCTCACATTGACTTGACTTAAAGGGAGGGAGAGAGCCCTGGGAGATGGGTGAACAGTTCCCATACCTCAAGATAGATGGCTGAGGGTAGGAGAACAGGGATCCTTTTCTTCAGCCTGGTCCTGTCTCATAGTACCACATCCTATTCAGCTACCGTAACCAGGAGCCACCTCCAGTTCCGGTGTCTCCTTGGCTATATTTTAGCCAGCCAGGGAGTAGGTTGGATAAAAGCCCTCTGTCTCTATTCCCATTTCTTGCTGCTGGGGGGTGAAGGAGCTGTGGAAGACAGCTGAGCAGTGCCACCCCTGTGCAGCACGGGCTGTCTTTGTCTCCATTCTGATTTCTACCTCAGCTGCAGCCCCTCGATCTCCAGGATGTGGGCATAACCAAAAGGCTCACCTGCTGCCACTTCCCAGGGCTCTTCTACCCCGCTGTGAAACCCACCGGTAGTTACAGATACCATAACAGCACTGCTGTGGCAATATGATACACAATTTATGAAGTACCAAGACAGAGAGGACGTCGTATGATGACTGTTTGCAGTACCTGCTGCTGTTGTCTCTCTTCTAGCTAACGGGGAAAAGGTTTTACAGGGTTCAGACTTGTCCCTGTAGGAGTAGCGTGCTAGGAAGTGGGTAAGTACTATCAAGCATAGTACTGACATCGTGTGCAGTTGTCTGTGCGCTGCCCATTGCTGCTGCTTTGTCAGTGCCTGAAACTGGCCCTCGTGCAGCGTTACTCAGCAGGTTTCTCCTTACCTATGCATATGTTTGCATGCATATTTCTTTTTGGTAGCAGGCTACCTGCTGGGAGGGGAAGTGAACACTTTTTCTCTGAAGTGAAAGTGAGGTGCTATAGTTAAGCTTCTAAATACTTCTTTTATTTAGGTTTCTGTGGTCAGAAGGGGCATTTCTTGGTCTACCTAGAGGTCTTTCCACAATGAAAAATTAATCAACCTGTATAATTTCTAATCATTTCTGCTATAAAGACAGTCCCAGCTGTCTCTGTAGGCTTTAAATTCATGGCAAAAGAATCAATCACTTTTCTAAAGGAGGGGTTTAATAGACTTGTATCTGACTAAAAACGGGTTTGGAGGGAAGATTAAATTCTTCCATTTTAAGTGATAAAAGTAGAAATGCTGTTATGTTGCATTTCAATTTTGAGTAGTAATTCATTCTTATTAAAGACTTAATGGGATGCTGCTAAACACAAAACAGTTGTTCACATCCCTCTGAAGTCAGTTATGAAGCTTTACTAGTTCGAAGCATGAGGAGAATGTCAATATTCTTCTTGCCTATTCCATTTAACTGATCTTTTAACATTATAAAAGTAAACGTTTAGCCTGTGTGAGTTTGAGTTAAGTCTTAAAAGGTTGACAGCAATACGTGTTAGTAAATGTTACCTTTCTTGTTCCCTTTTTAGTTTCCTAGGATAGCAGCGGTGACTGGGTTTTCGGTGTGTTTTAGGTCAGGTCCATCACGGGAGTGCGTGCATCTTGTGGTCTGTACAGCTCCTCCTTTGTCTCGCATGGTGCTGCAGGCACTTGGCACTAAACAAATTAACAATAAACCTTGCTACACTAAGATAAGGGCTAATTTTACAGGTACAGCATTTCATAAATCATATTACACTTGACAGTTCAGAACTGAAGACGTAATTAATATTTAGAAATGTAGTCAAATGGGAATAGTTGCAGGCTTAGAAGAAGCAAATGTCACATTGCTGTTTGATAAACAGATTTCTAGGTCAGAATGACTGTTGTTTATGTGAATATTCTTACACAGCTAATTACTGCTGAAGGTCCACAGTTTTATTGGTTAATATATCCTATATAACTGCGTATTTACCATGCAGGAGAGTTTTCCTGAAAATACTGCACTTTTTTATGTCACTTGACTGACGCCGTGACAATTCAATGAGTGAAACACCCAGGTTTGCTGACATCTGGACTTGAATTTCAATTCTTTTTGTTCTTTTGCTGTGTGGACAAAGTCTGCTCATAACCTCCTTGTGGTTGTAGTTCAGATATTAGACTTGTTCTGCTGATTAAACAAGTAGGAGCTTGATGGGACTTGATGTCTTGAGTGACATTAGCTTTATTCTGGTGAAATGAATTAATTTAAAGTAAACCCGCAATATTTTGGGGAGCCTAGTTATACAAAAGAGCTGAATGTAATTTTTAATTTGGTGTTAAAGTGATGCGTGTTACTGGTATAAATAGATACTTTCAGGAAATAGACAAAAGGACAAATACATGTAAGCTTTTCTAGCCTTGTATGCTGACTGTAATTAGAAGTCTTCCATGGTGGCTTACCCATCTATCCTGTTGTCTGTTACAGTATTCCATCTTGGCACCCGACTTGTACTTAACAAAAGAAATAATCTTTAATGCTTCTTTAACTAGCAAATTATATATTTTTAACTTGAATACTCATTGGAATGTCTATTAGGAGGGTCAGGTTGATGGAAGTTGCTTCTTTAGAAGTGGCATTGACCCAGGCTTTTTGAAGCTTAATGTTGGCTTGGCGGTTGGGTTTTTGGTTTGTTTGTTTTTGTTGGTTTTATTTGTTTTCCTCAAAACTGTACAGCATTACTATCAATAACCTTGTTGGTTTGGCTTTTGAACACTCATGTAAGGGTTGCAATTCTGGGTAATGTGCTGCAGTTCTTGCAGCAGTCTGATCTCATTTTACAAAATACATTAATTCAGCATAGTTGAAAAGTTTTGTTATCTGAAGTTTGAGAAACTTGGAAGAATTAACTATTTGCCAGAAAATCAGAAGATAATTGCATTGATAGCAATCTGCATATGCTTTTTGGTGGTTTATGGGTAATGTGGAAGGCTGAAGGGAAGGCACACGTGGAAGGGCTTTCATTATGCGAGGAACTTCCTGCAGCAGAGAATGTGTACAAACTGGAGGTGAAAATTCATCTACAGAGATTCTGTGTTACATAGATTCTTTCTTGATTGAAAGAAGGGATTGTGCAGGGGCCATTAGATACATTATTTATTTAAACAAATAGACTGCTTTCGTTCCATGTTATTATATTACTTTGGCTTTCAACATTACATGAAACAGAGCAGCAGCAGATATACTGGGTAGCTATCCTGTCTCAGATGTCTTGCCTTAATTCTTCCGTGGTCTTAATTCTGCTTAACTGGTATTCTGGATGTGGTAAATCATTGGTTAACGCAACATTAGTTTTAGAAGAGAATGCAGAAAATCTCAGAGCTGTGTGTCCGAGTCATAGAAAACTTTTTAATGTTTACCAAAGCAAAGGCTGTGGCATTTCACCAGTGTATGTGAACTGGCTCTAGGAATGAAGACAATATTGTGGTTAATAACTGAGAGAGCTTGGTAATTTGTTTTAAAACTCTATAGATTTAGAGAGGAATGTTGTACTTGTACAGTAAATGAAATGTAAAATTTAATTACTTTCTAGATCTTAGAAAAAATAGGTTCTTGATTTTTATTCCCTCCCCCAATTTTCTTCTCTTCCATTCTAGGTTTAACTATAGATCAACACATCATCTTGCATCCCATGGGTTTTATGAATTTTTAAATTGGTTTGATGAAAGAGCATGGTACCCACTGGGAAGAATAGTAGGTGGAACTGTAAGTATTGTAATAACTTAAAGATGACTTTGTAATAATTTTGTTGAACTTTAAATACAACTTCGATATCAATAAAAGGAGGATCTTAATGGAATATACTTTTAATTGTCAAATTGTTGCCTAGGGAATAACTATGTTTTTAATTTTTAGCTGTAATAACTAAGAGAGTAAGTCAACATGCACTAGTCCTATCCAGCAATACTGTGAACAAGAAACTGGGTTTTACCCTCTTACACATGAATTTCTGATAATAATAAATAGGGATTTTACGACTGCTGTAATTCTGATTTTCATGTCTGGGGAAACCATTGCACAAAAAGAAAATTTAAATTGAAAAACAGTTCTCTATCTCTCTGAAGACACAAGCTCTAAGCCAATTGTACGTGGTAGTTATCTGAATATGGAAAACGTTAGGATTTCACTGAAAAAAGACCTTTTGAAACTAACCAGGAGACGTATCAAGCATCAGGAGTGGCCAAGATTGGTGTCAATGCAAGTTATGAAACAGAAAAGGTATAAGAAAAAATACCAAATCACAGTACAGAGTTCAGTAGAAGAGTGGCTTTAGTAACACAGCCACATCTAACCTTGACAGTGCATTAGAACTTTTTAGTTATAGAACATACCGTTTAAATTCATTTACAGAGCTTTTTGTAACAATTAGATCACCATTCGTTTTAGTATTTAAGGATGCTTATGGCACACTTTTTTTTTACATACTTGTCTTATATAACGTAAAAGCCTTAGAGATTTAAATTAAAATTTTGACTGTATGCTTTATTTTGTAAGTCACATGGTATATTATGTTTTAATAGTTTGTCTTGAAAACCAGGTCTCCAGGATATATGCAGAAGAACATCTTATCATCTGTTAATTTAATTTAGCACAAAGCTCTTCTTTGCTTTTAAAAGAAACTAAGGCAGTTGAAGTCCATATTAAGTTTCCTGCTACATATTGATTTTTCTAAAGTTGATAAATGTGGAAGGGTAGAATTCTATTAAGAATATTTCAATGGTCTCCAATATTCTATGATAGGCTCAATAGATTTGTATCTATACTACTCTTTCCTGGAGGACATCTTAACTCAGTATTGTAGGGCTTTATTTTAATCCTCCAATGTCTCTACAGATAGCTTGCAAATATATAATGCTCAACTGTTAGTCAGTCAGCTTTTCTATTTAAAAACCTCAATGTATATTTTCTTTCTCCATGCGTAACAAGAAATAAATGAACAGCATGGTATCTTAAGGTGAAAATTGAATATGGCTAGGGAATGTTGTATGGTTTCTTGTTGTTTTGGTTCTTTCTTTTTTTTTTTTTTCCTTAAAGCTGTTAGCTGGCTTGAAATTCTCTTGCAAACTTTAGCTTCTGATTCCATACCTTAACCACAAATTCTCATTATGTGATAAATGTCAGGCAAGATTAGGATATTATCTATGTGCTGCTTATTCATTTAGAAAATGGATTATATGTAATTGTTAGCATTTGGGTAAAATTTAAAGGACCTCTGGTATTCAGCAGTGTTGTCAAAATATAATTAAAGTAATATTAAAATAATTCCATTAACTTTACCTACTCACTGCTTGTATCAGCTTAAGAAATGATTGTATTTCATTGAAAATTATACGCAAGTAAACTTACCATGATCATTTTCTGCAATAATATAGTATGTTTTTTTCTCCCTTTAGGTATACCCAGGACTGATGGTGACAGCAGGCCTTATACATTGGATTTTAAATATGCTTAATGTGACAGTCCATATAAGAGACGTATGTGTGTTCCTAGCACCAGTTTTTAGCGGCCTTACAGCTATTTCTACTTTCCTGCTCACCAGAGAACTGTGGAACCAGGGAGCAGGGCTTTTAGCTGCCTGTTTTATTGCCATAGTTCCAGGTTACATATCTCGATCAGTAGCAGGATCGTTTGACAATGAAGGCATAGCTATTTTTGCACTGCAGTTCACATACTATTTATGGGTAAGTAATTGATGAGTCTTTTGCTTTGGAAAGGTTTTCGGTGCCTCCTCCAACCAAATGACTGATTTTTCTTAGCATCCATTGAATTCTCATTTTGTTCCCTCTCATCTCTCTTCCCCTTGGCCATGAATCAGGCAAGTACTGAGAAGTCACGTGGCCTGAACCACTCCATAATAACACCCTTCAGTTTATTTATTATGTAAAAATACTGTTCAACTGAAGTATGCGTGTCCTGTAGTAAGGGCAATAGCAATGAATCTTTAAGTTTAAAGCAAACAGTAGGGTTGCTTTTGTTTTTCAGTTTGGTCATATTGGTATTATGTGAGCATGAAACTTCAGCATCTGTATTTAGATGATAAAAAGCAGTAGACTCTCAATATAAAGTCCTTTGAATTGTCATCTGGAGAAGCTGTTGACTGTATGTCTGGACTTTGACTTAGGCATCCAACATACATGCCTAAAGCTGTCCACAGAGCGAGATATTCATACTGCTTGCATGCTTAAAAAACCTGTAATAGTCTAATGTTTTTTTAATTAGCCCACTTGCTCATGCAGATTGTCTGTCATTCCTTAACCTGCATGTAGAACTGCATCTGTCATGCAGTCCTGTGTGAAGGAAGGGGTTTAGACAAAATGGAGTATTTCTGGACTGCTGTATCTATTTTGGAAATAGCACAGAGTAACTATATGGTTAATTCAGCATGGACACTGTATGGTACTGTTCCTTGTGCCTTCCTTTAGTGTATGTACTTTCCATACCGAGTGTCTCCGTGGGTAGTATGTATGCAGTCCTTACAGCTTTTCCCCAGGTTTGTCAAAATTCTAGTTTTCAGAAGTAAATACATACTTACAAGTCTTTTAGCTTTGGAGTATTTCAGAGTTGGGATATTGTAAGAAGGAATATAATAGGAATCTAAATTTTTCATTATTTAGCTACAGGTGTTAATTAAGCACAGGTTCTGAAGAAAGGTCCTCTAAAGATTTTTGATTATTTTTTTTTTAATTTGGGCTTAAACTGCATGTGTAAAGGTATACTGTTACTGATAATAGTAGCATCAACCCATGTTACTTTTTAATAGCTAAGACATAGCGGTTTCTGTTCTTACGGAACTCGTATTTAACTAGACTGCATATTGCAATAATGTTTACATAACCTCTTGTAGAACTATGTGAATCAACTATGTTTTATAGTTAACTTTTTAGCATTTTTCATTCTTCTTTTTCCTCACCGCAGTCACTGCTATCAGTTTTGGACAAAATCATACTCCTGGTCCAGTTCATGGATCTCTCTAAACCTTTAGTAATTTCTGGATGTTTTCACTAACCTTAAGTGAGTTTTTCAGAATTACAGGATAGCTCTTTAAAATTGCAGTGTTGGATCTGATGGCAGACAAAGAAAGCCATAGATGCTCTACACTCACAGTTATAATGTAGTCTGATGTCTCAGAGAAAGTAGCACAGAAGCATTGCAGCTACTCTTCAGTTTTGGTAGACAGTGGCATTGCATCCTGTCTCTGCATCATCTAGAGAAAGAGGTGTAAGCTGTCCTGTCTGTCAATGAATTGCACTTGTGGTTTGGTTTTACAGACATCAGTTTGAAAGGATACAAATATAATCTGTTTTGTACTGTAGAAGTCCTCATGACATCTGTTTTGGAATGAAATTTTGTAATAGTATCTAGTATTTGTTTAGTACTCATAAATATTTGGTTATTTTTAAAGGTGAAGTCGGTGAAAACTGGTTCAGTCTTTTGGACAATCTGCTGCTGTCTATCTTACTTTTACATGGTAAGCCTTTTACATATGTATATATAATAGCTAAACTCTTTAAGCGGGACTTAATTAATTCGTATGTTGATGAAGGACAGAAGGAGGAGGTTTAAATCTTTGCTGGGGCCATAATGTAAAATTGTTCATTTTATTATTAAGACCTTAAATATATGAGCAAGAAGACATAATAAATAATTTGAAATTTAGTTTGTCAATACAATGAAAGCAGTTTTTGAAAAACACTAAATACAGTAACTTTACTTATAAAGTCATCCTATGCCATGAATAGATACTCTTCTTCAGTGGTATTTCTGTTTTGGTCCAGATAATTTAAGGTGGAGTTTTAGTATTCATATATCTGTGTGTCATTATTACTAAAGCCCAATAATATTATAAATTTATGGACAAAGTTGTATTTATATAAATTTGAAAGCTATTTCTCCGGGTATAATTAAGCTGTAAAGTAAAGATTATCACCAAAATACTGAATTAATTCAGTGTCAAATTAAATGATCATAGTCTCTTTTTCATTCTTGATCTATGAAAATGGAGATTATTGCAGAGACGTTCCTAAGGGCTAACAAAAGGGGAAAAAAAATATTAGTAAAACTGGGGAGATAAAGCTAATAGCAAAATGCAGGGAATTGGTTTTTTTCTTTTTTTTTCCTCTCTCCTTATCTTCTGAAATGTTAGACTCAAAGAATTTTCCTGTACCAATAAGTCAAAGGTCACTTCTCCTGTAACTGATAGTTTGTGTGTGTGTGTGTGGCTATATGATAAATTAGTTTCAAAATATTAAATCAAAATTAAAATAAATTACCTTCCAATAGTGAGACAGTCAGGATAATTGCATGGTCTTGTTGAGATGGAGGTCTCAAATACTGCTTTTCCACAGCCAGGTAACTAGGCTTGCATGACAAAGAAACTTACAAATTATTTTGCATGCCTTATTTTAAAATACAGGACTAATTCAGTGGTTGTATGGATGCTGACTAAATTTCCTCTAGATTTTTTGCTGTTAAAACAGAAAGAAATAGCCCTATATGTGTCACCAAAGAGCGTAGCTGTCTCCTGTTAAGAGTACATTTATTTCGTCCCCTGTTTCTTTCCTCCCTCTCCTTCTTTCTGCTGAGTCGGTAAATAAGCAGCCACTTCTTCATACATAACATTGCTGTTTATGTTGCATTACAGTGAAGAGATCCTGTAGGTTTTGTACAGAAATGTGTGTAATACAAGCTCAGGCAAATAAGGCTTTGAATTGTTACGTTGATAGACCACGATCTTTTATATGATGCCTATTTATTGGCAAGATCCTCTAAAAATGTTGTTCAGAAATACGCAGATAATATACACTTCTTTGTTTTTACAATTTTACTGCTAAAAAAAATCACAGGATAGCAGGTTCTCCTCATCT
This sequence comes from Oxyura jamaicensis, assembly GCF_011077185.1. Lineage (NCBI taxonomy): Eukaryota > Metazoa > Chordata > Aves > Anseriformes > Anatidae > Oxyura > Oxyura jamaicensis. Next base: position 43,203,315 of record NC_048894.1, read on the forward strand.
TAGTCTGGTCTTGATCTGTGGAACCCTTTGGGAAGGAAGGGATGCAATCTAGAGTGTGTGGTGACAACTTAGAGAATCAATGTCGTCATTACAACATTCCAGTTCTTAATGTAAATTGATGTTACTGTTTTCTTTTTATCTTCCTTTCCTGTCAGCTAGAAAGGTTTTGTCCATAGACTAGCATGAGTGATTAGATGATAGAAATGTATAGTTCCCTGAGTGCACCTGCTTCATCCCTGGTGGTGGCTTTCCATAGTATTTCCTTTTGCAGAAGGGTTTTGTTAAGATGCCCTCCTAGGCATTTTGCTTAGATAGATTTTCAAGACAGAGCATAATTGTAATATCCATTATATAGTATTCATTTGTCTTTCTCTGATGGATTTAGTGTAAGTTGAAAATTAAATCACAATTTTGAGGAAGTAAGAGCCTTTCTTTGCATCGGGAGTTTGGGGAACAGCTTCTTGAAAGGCAAATGTATATTGCATGCACTGACAGATGTCTTTCTTAATATCTAAATCTGCTTAAACTGTATACCTAACTCACAGCAGTAATTTGACTCATACTATGGCATTGCATTAAGAAAGGATAAGTTTTTTTTCTTGCATTTATATTTTTAGCATTCATTTGACATCAGCTTTGTTTGCTTCTGATGTCTCTTTATGATGAGGGGGTCATAAAACAAACCTTTAGATTGAGGCTGACCTTGTAGGAGTAATGGCAGTTTTCCACTCCATTTGTCTATGAGGAAACCTCAGATATGTTTGAAAATTCCAAGGTGTATCTTCAGTCCAGTGCAATCTTTGGCATGTAGATCTAGTTTAATATCTCAATAATTAGAGAATAGGTGTTAATTAGAGATGCAAGTTTCTATCTAGCCTATACAAACTGTCTGCTACCTGCATCATTCGAACCTTTACCTAAATATGACAACATCCTAATTACACATTTGTTCTCATTCTGTTGTCTTGCCTGTCTTTGTATAATGTTTTCTCTCAGTAAATTAAATTGCATATGTAAACCATGATAGTTCATGCCAGTAATTTGGCAAAAGAATAATGATAGTCTGAAATGACTTTCTAGAAAATTAACAAGTTTTGTACTTGTTTCCAATCATTTTAATATATGAATCAGTTGCCCCGGGGTTTGAAATGCTGGGTTTTGTACTATTAGTATCAGAAAACGGCATCTCTGCCATGACCTTATTTTGTTCTGTAGAACATAGTCATTTGGGTTTCTTTCTGGATTCTAAGGCTTTAAAAATATATATATGAATCTAAGCCTTAAAGTACAATTAAAGTGGAAACCACATTAGCTGCTGCATTCTAAAAATGAGGATCTAGGATAGGCGTGGTACTGATGGGAGAAGTCTAGACTGTATTTTGATAAGAGAACATGTGTTAAAATGTAGACTTCCTAGTCAACATTAGCCCTTCTAAATGTATTAGAAATGTGGTAACACATTGTAACGGTAGCTCATTAAATCTTTATCTAAGCCAAGAGTGAAGGACATAATGATAACATTGTAGCATTTCAGTTCTAAATACCTCTTACCAGCACTTCTCAAGTAATGCTGTTAGTACATGTTCACAGTCTCCATGATGATGTTGTGTACCATGCCACAGTGCTCAGCAGTGTTCCCTGTGTATCTCCTTCCTTCCTTTTGTTTATTTCCTCACACCACAACCACCATTTGCTGCTCTGCTCCAGGAATTCTGCCGTCAACCGTGTATACCTCGCTCCCTTCCTTCTCTCTGGCTGGAGATACTCTGCCTGTCCCTGCCAAAAAGCATAATGCGTCATGCTGAAGTTGTATGTCAAAGGAAAACTTTGAATCCTAGAAGGGAGTCCTACTGCTGCCTTTTGCAGCATCCTTCACCATGGGGAAAAGCCCCCAGCATCACATTGTTGTCTGCCAGCCTGACTAGATTTGCTTGGGAGGAGGAGTGAAGCTGTAAGAAAGATGGCCTTGAAAATCCACCAGTCCATAATTCTTTAACTTTACCACTTTGGGGTATTTTTACTTTTTGTACAGTAAATGTTGAAAAAAATTCTGGTGGTATTACTTTTAGTGGGGTTTGTGTTTTCTTGTCAGACCCTTGTAAATATCCAGCACTGGCTATCTGAAGAACTTGCAGATATTTTTAGATCTGATTTCCTATTCCATTTCTCGCAGGTCTCTGCATGGGGTGGCTATGTTTTCATCATCAACCTTATTCCACTGCATGTGTTTGTCCTCTTGCTGATGCAGAGATACAGCAGGAGGGTCTACATAGGTAAGTTTTGTTCTTTGAACAATCATTGTCAAATGCTAAATCATGAGATATGAAATTACAATGATGTCTTTTGTCTTTGGTGGGAATTAGGTAACTGCATATCAGATTGCGTTTTATTAATTGGATTACTGATTATAGTCAATCACTGTCTACACCAGTGGGAATAGGAAGCTAAAACATATCATTCACATTTTCAAAATTTCAGATATGTTGCTGCTAATTCATTTTATGCTTTCTAGTGCACTGAAAAAAAAAGGAAATAATTGGATGGTTAGGTATTTTTAGCATCCTTTTAGTATATTTAACATATATATATTGCATGTGTCTGTTATAAAGAACAATGTTTCATCTTTGTCTTTTCCTAATGCATAAAACTATTAGTATTTTTAAAAAGTTCTGCACCAGTCATTATGCAAATGTTATAGTGTGTTGTGACATATATGGGAAAAGACAGGGAATTTTAAGCAGCCACGTATGTTTTACATAACCTGGACTAAAAAGTAGCCTAAGAGCCTGCCTACTCCACGTGAGTCCTTAAGATTTTATTGGGTTAATGGGTCAACCTTGCTCCCAATTTCAGGAATGTTTGGATAGTGACCTCAGGAGAATAACTTTTTAATTGATTTACCTGATATTTAAGTACTCTGTCGACAGTTTACAGAGACATTACTGGTTAGAGCAGTTGGTCACAGTGTGGGTGTGCGAATGAAATAATAATCAATTCAGGTATTCTTAGATTTATTTATAAGTTAGATAGAATACTTTTGACTCCCTAATGTGAAACATTTACAAAAGATAGTTTGAGAACACGTCTCAAACATTGAGACGTTTGAGAACATATAAATTGAAGTGTAATATCAAAAGATATTTCATATTTGTAAATATATTTTTGTTAACCCATTTTAATATTATTTCTATATTTTTTCCATGCTTTTTTTTTTCAGTGCCTGCTATGGAAATTACTGTATTTTACATTATGTATTGGAACCATTATATACTATAATATTTACTCAAGTTCAATTTTACGTTTTTTTTTATATATATACCACAATATAAGTATTTGTTTCTTGCTTCTTAGTTATTTATTTATGTGATTCAGAGTCTGAAATTATTTTTTAAAAGGAAAAAAAAAACTTTTACCCACCTTTAATTTTTAACGTTACTGTTAGTTAACTTCATTAACTACTTCTTCATAACTTCAGGGAAGAGTAATTTATCTTGTTTTGCTTTTAAAATTATTTTATTGAATATGTTCATTTTCCAATTTCTGTGAGTTAGGCAAGAGAAAATGAAATCTAGTAATTATAAAATCCAGAAATGATGTGGTAATCAGAAACAATAAAGCATAAGTGCTTTCACTTTTCCAGCTTTCAGTGAACTAGTCTTTGAAACTCACTGGGGAGGGGGGCAGAAACAGTCCTGCCAGTTCATATGAACTAAAGATTTTGTCACACATTTGCTTTGCAAATAACTACAGTGTTTTGAGAGGTTATTGTCCTTCAGCTGAGGGAGATGCATTTCAGGAGAGTTACTGGAATGAAAACGTGATTGCTGCTTCGCTGTTCCATTGCAATTCCTGGCTTAATCTAAACTTCCCTGGGAAGCCTTACACACAGATGTCTGTAGAACTTGTGTGAGTGTTCTAGGTTTGTTTAACAGGGCGTTTGTATAAACCAGGTAGGAATGTTCAAGCACTTCTGGGAAGAAATGGAATTGTGCTTCACTCCCAAACTATTCAGATAAGGGGATGGGTTTACAAAAGCTCATTGCAGTAGGGAAAGCAAAGATATTTTGCAAAGACAATATGGAATCGCTAGTGTGCGTGCAAAAAAACTACCCATGTGCATCTAATAGGTTACTTTTTGCAACCTGCTGACAGTAGCTACTAAAATCTACATCCATTTTAGGAAAATAACCTCTTTATTCGGATGCAGGATTCATAGATACTGTCTTCCATTATTGTATGTATAGTCTTGTTTGTGCACTTTAGACTTGGCAATTTTCACTTCAATCTACTGATCTGGTTTTTTCCTGTACAATTCCTAAGTTCTGTATACTTTTCAAAATACAACCAAAAAAAAAGATCTTCCAGAATTTAAAATTTAATTCAATTAGTTCTTTGTACTGTGTGTGGTATTTTATCATTTAAATAGTGAGCAGGTATATATTTTTTTATCAGCTACTTCAGTATTCTAAAATTTTAGATGATTATCTGGTGGTTATAATCCATTAATTGGAAACGTGTGTTCAAATCCTTGATCATACTCAGGAGAAGTTGTCAGTAGGTTTTTCTCGTTTTTGTGCAGTGAAATGAGTTTATCCACAGAAGGTCAGATTTTTTTTGTTGTCAGTCTCATCAAAGTTATGATCATGAGAGTGGATTGCAGGAATCAGAAAACTTCTGGCTTTTACGTTCTGCTGTTTGCATAGTCTTTGCAAAGGAGCATGGAAAGTTTGTGATGATTTATCTTTCACCTTCATGTACTAAAGTAGTTCCTTGAAAAATTGTATCAGACTACCTGTTCATTTGATGCCAGGCAAGCATATGTGATAGCTGCTTGAAAGAAGTGGGAAAAAAAGATTTTTTTTTTTTTAAAAAAGTGGGCATATGAAGTATGCCAGGTGTAGGACTGGGCTTAAAAATGATTCTTTACAATGGTCTAACAAATGTGAAGTCTAGTGATTTATGCCAATCATTAGAATTCCACAGGATGGCAGTGTTGCAACAGTTTTATGATACAATAAATGATTTATGTTGAAGTGAATTCTTCAAAAATTGAGTTTCCTGCAGCAAAAATGTATTTCAGTGACATAAAGAGGGAATAGATGAGTGGGTAGGCCAAGCAGCAAAATACAGATGCTTGAAAGCACGCACCAGCAAAGATGGCTGGAAGTGGTTGGAAGCATCGCGACAGGGATTTTTTTTTTTGTGATATATGCAAAACATATGGTACGCTGGGAGCATAATAACACAGGTGCAACAAAAAGTATACCACGGCCTGTTCTCATGGACCTTAGTAAAGGGTTGTATGGGTTCAAGGATCTTCTCAAAGGACTGAGGCCATAGCAAAGCCCGTGGTTTATGAATTGAAGGAGTTTTAAAAAAAAAAAAATCTGGGAGTTACATTATTCGTGATTGTTACTGAGGGAAGAAAGCCTCATTTGGTTTTTAAGTTGGATGGTTGCTTCAAAATGTAAGCAGATTTGTGGCTGTTCATGGTTGGTGTTTCTTCTATTCCCATCTCTCTCTTCCTGGAATATTTAGGACCAAAATCCTGTCAAGAGAAAGTACGTGAATATCACTTCATACATAATAATGATTCATGTTGTTAATACAGTTGTGTTCTTGGCCTCCACTTTCTGGGGGGTTATGAGTCCCCATGGTTTATACACATCTATTAATACAGATGCTCAGTATTCGTTTTTAATTGTGTTGCTTTTCAATTTCTTGGCATGCTTCTGTTCTGGCATTTAGAAAAGAACAAACACACATTTTGCATTTTTTTTAAGTAAGTAGTGCGCTTTTAAATGTTTTACCTCTTAGAGGTCTGGTCCCTTTAATTTCTCCTCATACAGAAGCTGCTCTTTTTACTTATCTGGGATCTCTTCTTCCACCCATATTCTGCAACAAGAAAAACAAATGAGAAGAGAGAACTATTTCTAAGCTAGAGTATCTTAGGTAGATCGTTCATTTTCCTACAAGGAAAAAGTATAATTGGGAACAACAGTACTTTGCTACTTCCTTTAAAATTGAATGCAATTTTATTTTAACTTTATTCTAATACAAGAAGGTGAAACAAGTTATTAGGATGGCCTAAATATTTTAATCAATACAGGTTTGTTTCAGTGTTATTGATGTCTGAAGGTGGGGAATGGACTCTTCTATGGAATCCATGTTTGAAATGCTATGGAATCTGGTTTGAAATGTGTGTACTCGTTTGTTTCTCACCTTTCTCTTCTGCCCTCTCCCCTGCTCTTTTTTCCAGCATATAGCACTTTCTACATTGTGGGGTTAATATTATCGATGCAGATACCTTTTGTGGGGTTTCAGCCAATTAGAACAAGTGAACACATGGCAGCTGCAGGTAAGAAAACTCAATGTCTGCTTCCAAACAGCCAAACCCTTGCAGATCTGTCTCCTTGTGTTAGAAAGAACCTTGTACTAACAAACCAAATTGTTAAAGAAAAAAGGTATTGTTTAGTATCTGTAGGGAAGTTTTCTTTCCAGTCAACATATCCTTTTTTGTGAGAGCTAATGGAGGTAAAATGCCTCCATAACCGTGGATCACTTACACATTCTGACAAGCAGTTACTTTACACATTGATAATCTCTACTGTTTGCAATATAATGTTGCCTTCGAGCATTGTAAAATTGAAACATGGTTATTGGTAAACACAGTTTTTTATTGAGCAATTTGTTTTTAGAGTTGATAATTTTTTCAAAGTGGGTTAGATACAAATGACATGCTATATATAGTAGGCTGATTTTAAATAACTGATTTTATTCTTTTTTGATTCTTTTTAAATAAGTTTATTCTCAGTAGTTATTAAATGTTCAGACATCTTGATTTCTTTACAACAGCAGTCTTTCCTAAGGCTGCTAGGCCTATGTTTATTAGGAGCATACGCCGTTTTTTGTGATGTAGCTTAATTTGTTAGATTCCTCTTTTTTAATTATGCATTGTCACTTAAGAAAATAGATTTGGGACAGCAATTGTTACATAATTAAAATTCACCAGAAAAAAAGAAAATATATATATATATATACATATATATATATATATAATTTTGAATATGACTGGGAGATTCTTATATAATTCTGAATGGAGTAAAGGTTATCAGGCCATAGTTTGCCTCCTAAGAATTTTACAGTTACTTAGTGGACAGTTTGTGCTGTTCTCTAGAACTTTGGAACTAGTGAATTTCAACATCATGCATTATGATTTTATTCGTAAATTGAAGAAATACCATACACTTGAGTTCTTGAGTTTTTTTTCTTCCTGCCAACTGCTGGTGGTTTTTCAGTTTTGAGTGGATGAATCATTGGATTGATCTGATTTTATGCATTGAAATGAATAACAACAGAAAACCATGTCAAAGTTCTAGTTTAATGTTAAACTAGGAAATGCATTTGTTGAGGGTATGGAATGCTTACCTAGTGAATTCTGTTGTTTCGACGCTAGCTTTATATAATTCTGTTGTCTGCATTCACTTAGATGTTATTTTTTTTTCTTTATTAAATCCTACTGTTTTGTTCAGTAGCTTAATTTCCATATATTTCTATATTAGTCTTGGTTTTATGTTGTCTGGGTTCTTTCCTTGCAACTCATTACTTAAGCTAGCCAAGAGCTGTATCTTATTTTTTCAAGATGTTAAACTGTGCTTTTGACAAAATACATGCAATCTAGTTTTCAGGTGATTCTCTCCCTTAACCCCGTTTATTTGGGAGCAAGGAGACGGTGGATGTTGGAGGAGTGGATATATAAGCACAGAATGTTTTGGAGAGTAGTTAGTTTCTTGCAGTGACTCAGACTATCATCCCTACGAAGTATTAAAGTCTTTTTGACAGAGAGTGATTTTATACTGGTTTTCAGATGTAAGGTTATGCATTAAATGTATTTTTCTAAGTCAAACATAGCTGAAGTATGCCAGTTGCTTTAAAGATTGTTACTTCTTTTGAGGATTTAAACAAAAACTTTTGCCTGTCTTTAGGTGTTTTTGCATTGCTGCAGGCCTATGCATTTTTGCAGTATTTGAGAGACAGATTAACAAAGCAAGAATTTCAGACATTGTTCTTCTTGGGTGTCTCCCTGGCTGCTGGTATTGTATTCCTGAGCGTCATCTACTTGACATACACAGGTAAATACACATGAAAACAGTTTCTCTTAAGAGCAGGTAACTCAGGTGACCAACATTTGGTTTAGTCTGAGTAAATGTTGGCAACCCCACAGCAAACCAATGACCACGTTGCTTTGTTTCTGTTTTTCTTACCATGCAAAAAGTCAGATTGGTACAAGGAACGTAGTAGTAGCAAAGGCATATTATGAAGATAAGCACAGTTAATCTATTCTAAATAGCATTGATAGGTCAAGATGAGATAGGTTCAAGTATTTCAGAAAGTAACCACATTTCTGTATGACTGGAATTAGTGTATGTCTGTGAGTTTTCCTTCTGTGGTTCAGTTTCGTTTCTTCAAGGTAGTTTTACCCAACCTCAGAAAAACAAGTTTGCTTTTGCTTGGTTGCAGTCCACAGATGCCTAACAGCCATATTCTGATTCCATGACATATATCCTTAGTCATCTAACATTATAATTCCTTCCTGATGTATTTTCATAGATAAATATGTCAGCCATGCCAAAATTGAATTCTGCTGGGCGTAAATTGTGTGATCTTAATATTACACCTCATATACTATTCTGTTTTGTCAGAATATTATTTTAAAAAAAATCTTTTCTGAGATTTAACTTGTTTTTATTTTAACTGAATTATTTCTTGTAATTCATTTCAGCAATGAATGTGTAGATTTAGTGTAGATTTTTCTGGTATCAGTAGTTTTAACATTTTGGACCATTTAATTGCAGTTTTATTTTTGTTATTTATGGTACCATTATTCCAAAAGAATATTTAACATCTATATTTGTCTGAAAGTCTTCTAAAACTTGATGGTTTGTAATTTGCTTTTCAGTATGTATGAGCAGGTCCTACTAATATTTCATGAAATTTTTCAGACTGGCATATTAAGACAAAATTTGGCTTCTAATTTCGATATGTAGCAAAATAAGTCTTCTGTTGCATTTCTTAGGAAGCGTTAATGTGAATTTTTGAAATTCACTGATAGTATCACTGCTTCACGAGACAGAACCTTGTTGCTTCAGCTTTTCCTGGTGTACTGTGTGATCTAGACCCCTGGCCATCTCACGGCACTCAGCTCCCTCTCTATTTTCTTAATAATCCTCTAGCAGCAGGGTGCAGCACATGGAGGAAAGAGGTTAAAGTTCTGGATGGAAGTTCTGCCTGCCATAAGGCTTGTCGGTTATTCTTCTCAATTTAGCACAATTCACTGTTTTGGCCTCTGCGATATTTTTGTTTACTAGCGAGCCACCAATGGGACACCAAACCACTGGGTGCTATTTTGAGCTTGTCAGCACAGTCAGTTTTCAATACATTGTTGTTTGTCCAGCCTATTCTTCTTCAACTTACAGATGAGAAATAAGGAAAACGTCTGAAAAGCATTTAATGATGTAATTCAGGATGCTGTGCTTCACAGTCTTTCTAGGGACTCAGGTTACTGGCCTGGAGTTCCCCGGATATTCCTACTTGCCTTTCCTAGAGGCGTAGCATTAGGCACTTCCAGGCAACTTGGGCCTTAGCACCCTGATCAAGGTCATGGATATTTACCACGTCAGCCAATTCTTCAAGCACTCTCAGGAGAATCCCATCTGATCTTGTGTTTTGGATACATCCACAGATGACCATAACCAGCTATTTCACATCTACTGGCGTATCCTCCTTGCTTGTGCATGCAACTGGTTGGGAGTAAACTTTGCATCTGAAGCCTGAAGGGAAAAATATTTCGTAGAGCATTAAACACAATATTTAAATGTCTAAACTAGATTTAAAAAAAAAAAAGTCAAATGACACCATTTGTAAATAAGTAAAAAAGTGAAGACTTACTGCATCATGCACAAAGGCTCAGATAATAATAAGTACAAGGATTCAACTTTTTCTTGTTTCAGCTTGTCTATATCTGTATGTAGAGGAAGCTGAAATAGTGGCAAGGAAAGTGGAAATAAAATGAAAGAAGAATCTTGTGGATAACTTCAGGTGTTATCCGTCATCTTATGATGTTTATATATTCTTTTCATCTTGTGATATTAAAATATCAATACAGGTTTGTTTTTTTTTATATATATAAAAAGTAAAGTTTATCAGCATGTCAAATAGTATTCCATGCCACCTGTACACTCATCAGAAGAAATACAATGTGAAACAAGTGTTTAAGTGTGTATTCGTGATTTGGCTATAGATTCTCCCCAGTTTTCTGTGTAGTAATTTGAGAAGAAATAAATACTTTGTTATCGTTTCCATTTTCTTACAGTTCTTTGCAGAGTATAGGTTGCTATCTTGTCATTCTCTGAGAAATATTTTAATTATTTTGCATCACTTTGAGTCCTGGATGTGTTTATGTCTGATACTGAACTAGTAGAGTGTGATCTTACAAAACCAGGTTTGTGGTTGGTAGACTTCATCAGCTACCTGACGCAGTAGGTCTAATACACTACAGGCTTAATGAAATTTCTTCTGGTATTTAGTTTTGTGCTATAATTTAAAGGTGTAAAAAATATATGTATATATTACATGTATATTATAAAAATATATACATATATGAAAAATATACATCTATATATATAGAGAGAGAGATTTTGCTGCCTAGGTATTTAAATGCAATATATTTATATTGCATTTTTCCCCTTCTCTTTTTCAGGTTATATTGCTCCTTGGAGTGGCAGATTTTATTCTTTGTGGGACACCGGGTAAGTAGGGATAAAGGATATAAGCATGAGCTATCAAGAGAATTCTACTGAAAACTAATGTTTTTTTGCTCTCCTCATTCTCAAATCGGTTCAGTTTTTAAGTCAAGGAGAATATGTGGGATTTTGATCAGTTACCTAAAGAGAGCATGTGTAGTAACTGTTCCGTGATCTTTGCAACCATTTTACCTTCATCACTAATTTGTTTGCTAAATTTCTTGCTTCTTTGGAAGTCTTTGAGTATCTTAATTGTATGTTTGACTATACAAAACAGCAGTGCTTTTCAGCATAAAATAACCAGAAGTTGTATCAACACTTGAGGACATGCTTAAAAATTACTAAGAGCCTTAAACTTCTGCTGTTTCCATTGCGCAACATTGCACGAAGTCACGAAGATGTTACACATGATCTTGCATGTTGCCTGTTTATTATTTTCATAAATCTGTTTTGTGTATACAGATGTCTACTCCGAACAATTTTGGTTTATTCGTGTATGGTTTTGTGAATAATTCTTTTGGTCTAGTTAACATTTAAAAATCCAGCATTCAGTTCATTAGCCAGACACTTCATGTAGAATATTTATCTGAAAAATACCTTCAGTTTTGTTCAAGTGTTTAAGATGGATTTTAATTGGTAGATTTTTAAAAGCAGGGTAGGAGAACTTCAGACTTTTATAGTTCTTTTTTTTCCTCAGGCTCCATAGTCCAGTTTATACAGGATTCTGTGCCAACCCTGTAATAAATGTAGTAGAACAGGTGTCAGTAAAGAAGCCTCAAATTTATTTGATGAACACATAGTTGTTCCCTGCCTATAGATGAAAAGGTCTGCACTTGGATATGGTGTGTATATGTGTGTATACACATATACATGTATATGTGTACACACACAAAGATTAAACTTTTGAGGGCTTGTCTACATTAGAAAGTCAATATTGTGTTCAAAACACATCAGTGCAGTTCTGAATGAGGCCTAGATCTCAGTGAAGGACATTTGTTTGATTCCTCACCATTTGGTCATACAGCACCCCAGCTGAGGCCTATGTGCATAGCTGTCTTTTAATATAGTTTTGTCCTTGTCTGCACTGAGTGTCCAACGTGCCGTTTAGTTAACCTGTATCTCCAAGTGTAGACAAGGCCTGACTTACAGCATCTGAGAGAAGGTGGGGGCATCACTAACTGGCCTGGGATTTAATCCTTCAACATGATGTACTAGGCAAATGAAGGTGTTTTGTGCGGAGGAGAACATTTGAAATACAATATTGAAATCCTGGGAAATTTTCTGGTGTGGATAACTGTCCCTACAAAATACAATGATGGTTTCCATAGCTGTATGTTTTCATTCTAGTGAATTTGGCTTCATGTCTAGCCATAATAGAACAGAGTGTCTGTAATGCTCAATCTTTTAATTAGTATGGAAATAATTATTTATATTGCCTTTTGAAATAATTCTGTACACCAAATACTTCCTAAGTACAATAAGACATGGGAACGTTTTTTGATATAAACGCTTAATCTGATTTCTGCTAAATAGAGCATTTAACCTTTTAAATAGAAATGCTTCCATTTAAATGAATTTCAGAACTCCTAATGTTTACAGGTGTTAATAATTTTATCTCTTCAAAATAATTTGAACTGAATTTTTTTTAAAAAAGGTATGCGAAAATTCACATCCCGATCATTGCCTCTGTGTCTGAGCATCAGCCTACAACATGGGTTTCCTTCTTTTTTGATCTGCATATTCTCGTGTGTACTTTCCCAGCAGGGCTGTGGTTCTGTATCAAAAACATCAATGATGAAAGAGTCTTTGGTAAGAGAAAATATTTAAAAATCGTTTTGAAAAATCTTGTCTTTGACTTGATTCTGTTTTGTTTGTTTGCTCAAAGCTGGTGTATGACATGTTCAAGAAAAGGTTTAAACATGATGTGTTTAAAGGTGAATGTTAAAAGTTGCCTGCACCTAGCAGTATTTAAAATCATCCGTAAAAAATGCAGCTCATACAGAGATTGGTGGATTGGTGATGAGGCCTCTTATCAAGAGAGGTGGGATTTGTCACTGTGGCTCTTGGAGGTGCATGTTCTTCCACATGCTGATCTCACAAGCCATGAGTGGGGGTACAGTTTCACAGCACAGCCAGGTGAATAGCTCTGTGCAGCAGCAAAGGGGAGATCCTTCCCCACACAGGCTGCAAGGCACCCAGTTCTTCCCTAGGTATTCTTCTGGAACTCATCCCACCACAGAGGATGATTCAAAATGCCTTTTCTTTCCAGATTTTCAGCTATTTTAGTGAGCAGAATCATTTGCTGTGGAGCAAGTGCTAGATACGGCACAAGCCTAAGCACAGGTACAGGGTCTCCTTGTGTCAGTGACAACAAATTTATTTGTATGAAGCTTTACTCTGACAGCAGACTTCTAAGACTATGAGGATGTGACTTCTAAGGATGTGACTTGGAGTTGTAGCCCAAAAGGAGGAGTGAAGATCGCACGGTCTTGCACTTCTGTGGCAACAGCAGGCTCCGGTCATACACAGCTGCCTCTTTAGATTACCCCATTGGCACTGGGAACATTTGCGGTGTTAAATCCCGAGACTTTTGAGTATTTAATGCTCTATTGCTTGCAGTAAAGACCAGTGCTGGGGAGCTCCCTTCAGCCTCCTACTGCTGCACCATCTATTTAAGTCAGCTTAAAGAGACCTATGAGTGAGAACTTCACTATGAAGTGCAAAATATTTGTGCAACGTAATCTGATAAACCAGTCTCCTTTGATTTCCATGGCAAATCTTTCCCAGAAGCGTGTTGTTAAGCTGTAGCAAACTAGCCATAACCACTATTACTTGAACAATAGATATTCCTAACGAATGCATGCAGGTGGTTGTTTGTTTTTTCCTCCTATGAAAAATGTTGTGAATATTCCTGCTATCCTGAAAATCTTGGGGTTTTGTGGTGGTACATTTTTTTTAATGCTATCCAGGATAACTTGCTTCAGAATAGGATTCACAGTATCACCTTATGTGTCTGTATGGAATTATAATGTAGACAAGCCCCCAATTTGTTCGGATATCTCTAATTTAAATTAAAATTTGGTACTTATATGAGATTCTAACACTAACTCTTTGTTTTTTCAGATTTAATAACTTGTTTGGTCTAGGGCTATTTGGTCTTTCTAACCAAATGACACTACCTATTATTCCAGTACTATTTTGGGTGTGATATTAAATTTCACTAATAATGTATCTTCTGACACACAATGAATGAATATGAAAGTGTGGTTGTGTTATTGTTAATAGTTGTCAAGATGAATTTCAGAAAGGGTTTGAGGCTCAAAAGGCATAAGCTTTAATTGAACTCTATCTCCATAAATTAAAAAGCAATGCAATGCAAGATGCATGTTCAAGTCTTTATAGACACCGATGCTCAGCCCACTTTTAGAAACAGTTGTATGGTGAGCGTGTATGTGTGTAGTCACAGTGATTGTTACTTTCTAAATGTCATCAGTAGATTTTTTTTCCCCTCTGCAGTTGCTCTGTATGCAATCAGTGCCGTTTACTTTGCTGGCGTGATGGTTCGTCTGATGCTCACTTTGACTCCAGTGGTCTGTATGCTATCTGCAATTGCCTTCTCTAATGTCTTTGAGCGTTATTTGGGGGATGATATGAAGAGGGAAAATCCACCAATAGAGGACAGCAGCGATGAGGATGACAAAAGGAACCCTGGCAACCTGTATGATAAGGTGAGGGGATATTTAAAATTCCACCAAAGGTCTGAATTACTAGCATTGAAATACAGAATAAGCGTTGATGTTCTCCAGTAAACTCTAAGTGATGTCGTGAAAGAAAATCAGTGTCAGCATAGAAGTGGTTGCTTGTAGCTGATCAGTGATGAGCCTTTAACGAAAAGGAGGTCTACAGTGCTGACCCAGCTTTCCAGAGGAGTGATGACAGACAGCTGCTTGCTCTCCTTAACTAGTTACAGCAGGTCTGCATCACTGAATGTCTGTGTTTCCCTCTTGTATTTCCTCTAAGATGAGGTGAAATTAAAGAATAATACATTTTTGGAAAGGTGTTGCTATACATAAACTTGTGTACTCTCCTGTTCCTGAAGAAGATGGTGTTAGGTGTTTTTAGTTTAGGCTTTGTTCTACAAGCTCTGGAAAGTGCATGAGCCCTGGGTTTCCCTCTTTTCCTCACAATAAGCATCTGTGTCCTGCTCTCTTCCACCCTGCTTTATAAATGGGTATCATCAGACTAAGCCAAACTAAATCATGCAATAGCCCTCGTGTAATAGATTTTTTTTTTTTCTCCTGAAAGGCTTCTGGGGAATAATCTTTTCATACAACTTGCTGGATTGTCAGAATATTCTTGTGCATATGTAGTTAATTTACACTACAATTTGGTCTATTTTTATAGTATTCCACAGCACTTACAAGGTGCATGTAGTGAAGAAAAAGGTATTTTGGTTCCGTTGCCATGGATGATTAAAGTTGTCCTAACAGCTATGTTTGTGTTTGTTTAGGCAGGCAAAGTGAGAAAACATGTATCTGAACAGGAAAAAACAGAAGAAGGACTGGGTCCCAATATCAAGAACATTGTTACTATGCTGATGCTGATGTTGTTGATGATGTTTGCGGTGCACTGTACCTGGGTAACAAGTAATGCATACTCCAGCCCTAGCGTTGTTCTCGCTTCCTATAACCATGATGGGTGAGTACGGTCACAGGTTTGAAAAATAATTTAAAAGTATTTCTAGTTCCTTTGCATTTGTAATCTGCTTTGCTGCCTTCTAATTATATTAGGGCAGAATTGTCACCTGAATAAAAACTCTTAATACTCTACTTCTCAAAAATATATACAATCTAAGAAAGCATTTAACATGAAAACATGAAAGTAATCCTATCCAAATCTAATGAACGCGATAATTTTTTTTAAAGAAGTATTTGAGTCATAAGACCTGTTTATGGAACTAGATTGAACTAGAAATGCATTTAGTCACATCTTTAAAAGCAGTTTCAGCTTCGGGCCATGCAGCTGTCAAAGTTCTGAGTGCAAACTGGTGACGGAACCCTGCAAAGAAGTTTAGCACATAAGAAAATCTTGATTTGTGAGCCCAGATTTATCATGTTGCAGTCAATTTGTTGCCAGCATTTATACCAATGTGAATCAAATGAACTCTCTTTTCCAGCACTCGCAATATCCTGGATGACTTCAGGGAAGCCTACTACTGGCTGAGACAAAACACAGATGAGCATGCCAGAGTAATGTCGTGGTGGGACTATGGTTATCAGATAGCAGGGATGGCCAACCGGACAACTCTGGTTGATAACAACACTTGGAACAACAGCCACATAGCTCTGGTAAGGGTGGCAGCTTTCTGTGGAAACACAGAAACATTTACATTCCATTCCAGTCAAGCATGAAATTGTAAATGTCAGTTGATAGATGGTATGGTATTAAAAAAAATAATCCCCTGGAGAGGAAAACAGGTGGAAGGAACAGGGTTGTTTTGGCATCTCCTAGAACTCTGTTATAAAGATTGGTTTGGGGCTGGAGGGGATTGATTCTCCTTTTGGGTTCTCCATTTTGTTTTCTGGGAGTTTCGAGAACTTCACTTCTGTTTCAGTTCTTTTCTTTGTGGGAGGATAGATAGCATCAAGTTGTGTAACCAGTCCTTTGTGCTTAGTACTAGACCAGCACTATCCAAATATGGACCGTTTCAGTTCAGCAGTGCTGTTGCTGACTGGATTTTGAATGGCACTATGAAAAGTGACCGGATAAAATGAATTTTTAGGTGTCTTGGGAATTTGAGAAAGTTTGAGTAAAAATAGAAGCGTTATAGACTAGATGTGATTGTCCCCTCAAATACACAGTTAGATAAAACATCTAACTTTTAATTTCTTTCATTCAACTCAGATAGCTGTGTGTTGTTGTCTGCTCTATAGATAGCTCTATTCTGCTGTTGTCAATATCTGTAGTGCAGGTGTTATGTATAAACCAGCCGGTCCCGGTAGGGCAAGGCCTATCAGGTGAATAGAGAGACCGTGGAACAGTTGCCTGCATTTCGTAAGCACAGTAACCATGCACATTACAGCAGCTAGTAATAATGTTCTTTAATAAAGAATTCTCACCAGTACGACTGCTGGCACTGTTTCCTTCCATTTCTGAAGAAAGGGAAACAAGCAGTGAGTGTGTTTTGTGGCAAATATCTGAATTTTTGTTCTGAACAAGGCATTGCCTTGAAATATTTGCCAGCTGACTTTGTCCTGCACAGGAATAGGAATCTGACGAGTAACCTCACATCAATTAGGGCAATGCCCAAGAAACGGAGGTTCTCTATATTTTTGACAGATTGCAGCATAAGCTTAGTATGTTCTAATTAAGTTCTTGAGTTAACTGAATGTTACCAGTTTGGATGCAATATTATTTATATTGTAGTTACGGCCTCCTACTGCAGTGAGACATTATTATACTTTAAGAAATTCACTGGCAAACAGAACTACTAAACTGATGCCAGTTACTGACCTAAGTGAATTCTTTAAGTGTGGAAAATGACCGTTTTGGAAGAGGCTTTAGATGCAGCTTTAAAAAGATTTTCAAGGCCAAAACATTGGCTTGCCAAAGTATGCTTTTAACTCAAGCATAGCGCTATTCTGATGTTTTCTCTGCATAAACTTGCCCTAAATTCAACACCGCTGAGCACGATGGAGCGTGGCTGCTTTATTACTGAAGGGCAGAGATCAAGGAAAGGGGAAAAAAAAGGGGGGGGAGAGGATCAGTAATATTTCAAATAATTTATTCACTTCAGATTGTCTAAAGCTTTCAAAGTAATTTGTAATTAGGTATTTTCTGCCATACTAACTTTTTGGCAATATAGCTGTGACTTGAAAAATCTGTAGCTGCCACGAAAGAAAAATGATTGATGTTATGTTTTACACAGCTCATTTCAACAGGCAGCACTTCACTTACAGAGTAGAAAATATTTCTACTTAGGTTGGGCTTTGGGGTTTCAAAATCAAGGCAATGGATTTTCTTTATCTAGAATGAAAATATGGGGTCTGCTCGGTAAATATCTATTCTTGGACTTTGGTCTTGCAGGCAATTGATCTGAGAATCTGTACAATGTGCACCTATAGAGATACTTAAGCTCTTTTTGCTGTGATACAGGTGGGAAAGGCAATGTCCTCAAATGAATCAGCAGCATACGAGATCATGAGAAGCCTGGATGTGGATTACGTTTTGATTATTTTTGGTGGTGTGATTGGCTACTCTGGTGATGATATTAATAAGTTCTTGTGGATGGTGAGAATAGCAGAGGGAGAGCATCCCAAAGATATTCGAGTAAGTGGAAAACTTCCACAGGAAAACTGAAGTGTTCCTGGCTACATGTTATTTCTGTGTTTTCATCTGTACTTTTTTATTTTTTAACCTTTATTTACATTGTTGCCATTCTGGTAGTACTCATAACAGTGGAGGGAAATGTCTACTTGTCACAATTTCATTTGAAAAACGTGTTAGGGGTGGTTTTTCTAGAATAACACTGCAGAGGCTGTAGCCCAGTTTTTATGGTTTTGAAAGAGCAATAACCTGAGAAGCTTTTCACCTTTTTGCGCGATACTAAAAGTACAGGATATCTTTTGTAATTCCTCTGTGTGTCTCATTATGCACTGTCGTATTATTAAAAAAAGTAGGAGCATTCAGAACATTTAAACAGCTGGTATTACAGCTTTCTTTAGCTTCTTTCCTACTATTACAGGGTTTGAACTATTAATATTTACTTACATAGAGTTTAAGTAAGTTATTAGAATATCTCAGAGATTGCAAAAATCTGTCATAGTATTTGCATAAGCCTAACAAAAACTCCTAGGTAATTAGTGCTGGCTTAAGGGACTGGCCTGCGTGAATAGTTCCATCTTGTACCAGATACAAAAAGAGCAGAAAATTTTCATTTTGACACTGCACGTACAGAGTATCCAGTGACAGTGTGTACTTACATGGCAGTGCTTTTCACATTTCTGAAAAATAATTTTGGTAGATGTTCTTACTTCTACATTTTCAGATTAGTTTTCCAGTAACTGCTGACTGAAGTGACAAAATTTGTAGCAAGACTGTAAAGGGGATTTAAGAACATTGTTCCATGGAGTTTTGGGTTACAATCAGGTAGTTTGTAACTAATTTTACCTTTAATGAGCACCATCACTTTCTGCTTTAAGACTGGCTTGAATCAGCTTTTAAATTGTGGATGTCAATTTAATTTTTTTTATATAAAAATATTTTTCTTGTGTTGTTTTTGGTTTGTTTTGTCAGAAAGGAATGAAAAATTACCTTAAATATGGGTTTAGTTTCTATTGACTCTTTTTATCTTCTTTTGTTTTTAAAGGAAAGTGATTACTTCACTCCTCAGGGAGAATTCCGGGTAGACAAGGCAGGTTCTCCAACTTTACTGAACTGCCTCATGTATAAAATGTCCTATTACAGATTTGGAGAGATGCAGGTTAGTGCAAAATCTTCAACTGAATCGTAATTAAAATGTCAAAAAAAAATGTTATTTTGATGCATTTTCCATCTTTTAGACTGAGCATTGCTTGTAGTAGCAGAATCAGAGGTAAGAGTTTGCTTTACAAATTCTAACATCTGCACGTGTTCTACTGCATACAGGCTCTAGCCAAAAGCACTTGTGCTGCTAACCAAGCCTTGTACTTAGCTTTTTGCTGTCCTTTGCCTTGCTTCCAATGAGCATCTTAATTCCATTATGCAGTGCACTCACTAAAGCTTTAACTCTTCTGCTTTGTTGTTACAAAAACCAAATGTAAAGCTCCCTACAACATAAGTGAAACAGTTAATTGTCAGAAACTACTTGATTTAGTATCTGTCAGAAACTACCTGATTCCTGTCCAAGTCACATCAGTGTATTAAGCAACACTACGCTATATAATAGGGGCAGGGTATAATTCTCTGAGAAAGTTGTCAGTCCCCTCTGGGATCATCAAACACATACATGGCTAAATCTGCCTCGTTTGCATTTTTTTTTCCTTTCCCATTCTTCCCTCCACGACCGCCCCCTGCCCCAAGGGCTCATCATTGTGATTTGTTATCAAAAGAATCCTTTATTCAGCTAAAAAACTTTGAGCTTAATGGATCTTACTCTTAACACAGTGATCAAATTTAACTGGTAAGCCTGATATGAACTATCTCAGATCGTACAGAAAACGTGGAAGTGCAAACTATGGAGGTATAAAAGATTGGCAAGTACATGAGCAGCTGTGCTAAAAAGCTACCATAGGCTGTTGTACCTCAGGTTTTTGCTTGAGTAGTTCCGTCTCTGAATGAAGAAGTGGTAGTTCTGTTCAGACACTAAGTGCTCTCTTCTGCATCACCTGTAACAATGAGACTTTTTTTTGTCTTTCTCAATTGTAAAAAAATACCTGTGAGAGTTTTCTGTGTAGTAATAACCAGCGTAAGGGAAGTGTCATCCTTTGACTAGACCAGAGGAAAGTGTTGTCATGCGGTATGAAGTACTATAGTTTGCAGTGATGCATGTTTTGGGTTATGTCTTGAACTAATATGCAATCTTTAATCCTTATAGCTGGATTTTCGGACACCTCCAGGATTTGATCGTACACGAAATGCTGAGATTGGAAACAAGGACATTAAA
Organism: Oxyura jamaicensis; assembly: GCF_011077185.1. Classification (NCBI taxonomy): domain Eukaryota; kingdom Metazoa; phylum Chordata; class Aves; order Anseriformes; family Anatidae; genus Oxyura; species Oxyura jamaicensis. Next base: position 43,223,760 of record NC_048894.1, read on the forward strand.
TTTAAACATCTGGAGGAAGCCTTTACCTCAGAGCACTGGCTTGTTAGAATATACAAGGTGAAACAACTAGACAACAGGGAGACATTGGATCATAAACTTAGAGTAACCAACATTGTACCGAAACAGAAGTATTTGTCAAAGAAGGTGGGTTCCCAGTGAAGTATTTCAAAGGGGTCAGGAAATGGCAGTTTATTTTTAACAGTGCATCACATAGCTGGTGAATTATGTATTTCCGCTAGCCAGGATGTTATGGATACTGTTCATGTTAGTGTCCAATATCAGACCTGCCTGCTGGTAATAATTGTTAATTTACTGTCTGCTTAACTTACAAGCATGTAAAGACACAAGGCTAGATATTTTTTTAGGCAGAATGCTAACTGGAAATAGAGTGTGTCACTGGCTGTTACAATCCTAAGTCTTCATGTAACTGGAAGTATAATCTCTAACGTACATCAAATCATGTTTCAGTAACTATGGCTCACTAAGTAAAAATGTGGAAGTTGCTTTCTGACTTTGTTTGAAAGTAGTGATGCCTAGAAGTTTAAAAATGGTACTTTTGTATGAAATAAATTAAATATGATTTTTTTTGTTGATGGAATTTAGTGTCTGGCTGCTTCCTGTTTGAAGTCATCTTAATGTTTTTAACAGCGTTAGTTGTGGTGTGCTTCTTCAGCCTAGTAAGAAAGATTTGTTATCAGGGATGTTTGAGAGAATCATAGCAGCCCTGTCCTTCACAAAACCTGATCTCTATATATACTAACGTATGTCACAAAAGGAATTCCAGAATCCTGTCAGAAACAAGCATGTAACAAACTAAATCAATACAGGCACTAACCTTACACTGCGTGTCAGGGAAGTACAAATAGGGAATGCTAGAGGAGACTCCTAATGGTAAAAGTTGCTTACTTAAATGATTTGTTGGAAGTTCATAGAATTTAAGGTATTTGGGAGTTGCCAACAGAGCTAGACTTGCCTTACAAAGAAATCAGAAGTTTTACCACACCTATCAGACACTTACAGTGTAACTTCTGATGTTATATATAGGCCATATTTATCAGTGATAGATGCACTGACCACACTTAAGCTGTGGATGTTTCAGTTCTCTCTAAAGACAGGATAAACGCTGACGCTAATTCTGATCCATCTTGCAGTACCAACCAGCTTTGCTTCCCATTAAGAAATCAGAGGACTAGCAAAGAGTGTGGGGCTAATGGCTAAACTCAGATTTAAGTATGTGCTGAGGGCTCTGTAGTAGCCACAGGTTTTCAACAGTTGCTTCCTTACTGGCAATCAAGTCCATCTCGACTCACTCTTCCATCCTAAGGGTGACATTGCTCAAACTCAGAGAAATAACATTGTCTGAGTATTGTGTATTAGTTTGTGTCTCACTTAAAAATATTATTCTTTTTTAGGAAAAAAAGGGGGGAAACAGTCATATTTAATTGATATAACAGAGCCTGCTGGTAGACACAGCAAATTGCAGCAAGTGTGGGAGTTCCAGCACGTGTGGCAGACACTACTGTTCTACCTGTCAGGAGCTAGCTGTATTTACACAACTTTGAATTTACTATTAGTGAAGACTAACATTAATGCTTCCCCCCATTAACACCTTCTAAAAAAAAAAAGAGGAATCTAAAATCCACTGATAACAACACAAGAGCAGAAAGAGCTAACTAACCTACAAACAGCAGAGGACTAAAGACTAAAATGTGATTATTCAATTTCTCTTCCTTCTTGAAAAACTACTGTTTCAGGCAAATATTACTGTCTAGCTTGCTAACTTCTAAAGAGAATCAAATAGTGCAAAAAGATATAAGAAGGGATTTCCAAACAAAACTAATGCTTTCTATCACTTTTGCTCTTTGGCCTACTTGAGCTTTATCTTGTTGGTTAATTATTAATTCTGCCTCAGCACAAGCATTGAAAATAAATCTACATATCTGGTATATGGGGCTTGCAAAAGTACAACCTGTACAAAAGCAGATGTTGGGCACGAATTAACAATCCCAACTTTAAAAATAATAAATGGATAATACCTAGTTGAGGATTTACCCGTTAAGCTCTTTAAAAATAAATCTAAAGAAAGCTCAGGCATTGCAATGCACAGTATTAAAAACGCGGTCAAGACTAAATCATTAACTAATACATTGTATTCTGTTTTTCTTTTTAGACCTCCAAAAGGAAGCGTGGCTACATTAAGAATAAACTAATTTTAAAGAAAGGCAAGAGACCCAACAGGAAGACAGTTTAAATACACTGTTCTGATCGCTAATACGAAGCAGTTGTCCTTGAGATAACCAGTCTTTGCCTTTAGCTCGAGTCATGTTTCACAGCAACATGAGGGTACAGAACCATCATTGGTCCAGATTATTGTACAAATTTTTTCAGGCAATGTCTGATTAAAAATATTGGCTTATTGAGAACAGCTGTTTTAGATTTGTAATGTGAAGCAAGACAGAGCTGCTATACAAGTCTAGCAGCATTTTTTTTATTGGTACATATTATCCTTCAAATCTGTTGAGAATTTGGACTGACTGCACCAAAGAACCCTGTAATTTGGTCCTTGGCACATGCATACTTGTCAATCTTTTTTGGAAAACACTGTTCAGCTGAATAGCAGCAGTATGTTATAACTGGAATGGTCAAATCTAAAATGACTTGTTTTCAGCAATTAAGAGGAAATAGAGCTGTCTTTGAAATGAAACGTTCAAAATAAGTTACTCCCGTTATTACTTTGCAATGGTTTCTTTAAATGTCCTTTTACTCTTGGCTGCAGGCTGGTTTTGATCTGGAGTGTAAGAAGCAAAGCTGCAGTTTCCACAGGAGCTGACAGGACATATCAATTGGCTGATAGCTCAGATGGGACATGCTGCTTTGGTTTAATACGTGATTGCAGTATTGCTGCCTTACACTATCATTTCATAAGGTAGACAAGGCAAATCTTGCACATTGTAGATACAAGGGCTAAATTTGTATCCTCCTGAAAGATCTGAAATGACAGTAATGAATGCTATAGTAACGTATATCTGAGCACCATTCAGGGGCTGGTGCTCAGAATTTCAGAACAGAAATGAAACTATTTTAGGTAAATGTTTACATGGATAAAACAAGTATAGCCTATTTAAGGAAAAAAAAAGGTTGACAGGTATACAAAACCCCTTTTCTGTGGCTATCAGTAGTAGAGGGTTTGCAAACCTCTCCCCCCCCTCACTGCCTTCTCTTGTGAGGGTAAAAAAGTTTTTTTCTGGAAATCTATTTCTCTGCATTTTTATTTAGAGTGCTTAAATCAATTGAAGAAATTCCTGCTATAGCGCTATTTGCTTTGTCTGTCTTTTATACTGTTTTTTTTTTTAAGAAAAAAAAAAGTGGTGAAAACTGTCAGATTAAATGCACTAAGATAATATAAATGGAGACTGAACATGTTCACTTTCCAGCTATAGGAAAACTTTATACAGACTTGAAATTTTTCTTTTAATAAAATGAAAGAAAGGGTTTTGCAGTTTGTTTTCCTGCCACAGGTTGTAACTTTTTATAGAAACAAAACTTACATCAATAATGTGATGTAAAATGCAGAATAGTATGTACCTTTCATGAAGAAAATGTAAACTTACAGTGTTCTTATGAGAATGTTACTGCTGACTTCTTTCCCAAGGTGTAGAATATTTTTTTTGATTTATGAACTCATTTTTGACTTCAGTGGTTTATACAGACCAATACTACAGCTGCAACATTTTCACAAAGGTAATTAAATCTGGATTTCTGGCCCCTTGTCATTTGGAGATTTCATTTTATTTTGTTGCTTTAAAGCTCAATGCAGACCAGTTGTTGACTGTAGGGGAAAATAAAGTTAATTCAAGTTTTGTGTTAAGGGTGTCGTGTCAGTTTTGTTGTGATTAACTCAGTAACACGGTACTTACAGTCCTAGTAATGAATTAAGGCATTCAAACTCTAAAATATAAGTTTGCTGACCTCATGAAATTGCTGCAATGAAGCCACAGCAGCTACTTAATAAATCTAAGCTGGAAGGATGTTATATTAAATACAGGACCCCTGCTGTGCTGAAATCCGAGGTGGCTGTAAATAGTTCCAGGGAACACAGGCTTCAGCAAATGCAGCTAGCATCTTAGAAAAGTTCAAGCTGTTGTAGTTTCTTGCTTCTTCCAAGGAAATGTACATCCTGTCTCCTCAACAGCAGTAGAAATAAGCAAACATTTGAAAGAGCATCCAAAAGCCAGCCGAATAGATGCTGCTGGTCAGTCTCATTTGGCAATAATGCAGCCTTGCATGAAAAAAAGTACCAGTACCCTTCCCTCCTTAAAAGTTTTTACAGTTCTGTCAAAATACACTTCCTATTTTAGCTGTCGGTATTTTCTTTAATGGAGCAGGAATAATACTAATTTTATAGCATTTTTTAAAAGCAATAAGAAGGTAACTACAGGTATCTCAGCCAGCCTGGGCCCAAATCTGACTTACCTGAACGGTCTTAAATCTAATCTGATTTCAAGGCTTTTGCTACCATCTGCATTTAAATGAAAGTTGCAATTGCTTTGGCATCATTAACGCAGCCACTTAAAAAGAAATAAATGACAAAAAAAAAAAAAAGGCAGGCATGGTATGAGCTTCCTTGGTGCCTCACCTGCATGTAGTGTCAGTGCCTGCTTCGCCACTTGCATCCTAGAAGTACTCAGCTGCGCTACCCTGTAGCTCATCACGCTACAAGAGCTGAACTATACTTGTACCAGCAAGGGAAAATACATGTGCATCTAGCATCATTGCCCAACCTACCTTCCATACTCGGCTGTTTCCTTAGTTATAGGTCATCCTTCTGGTGCTCTACTGAGTCAAAGGTTGCAGATTTTGGAGCATAATTGCAACAAAATAGTAAAAAGCTGAAGGAAAAAAAATATCTAAGCCAGGCTCAGACCTTCAGTTGTTAAAAAACTAAGCCTGCAGTCTGTAACAGCAAGTACTGCTGAAGTTCTGTAGCTCTTAGTCATTACTCCTGAAAGCAATGAGGGCACCACTACTATTGGCTCACCCCCCAGAAATTATTTTGACATGTGGAAGTAATTCCAAAACGGGGAGCCAACAGTTAAACGTCAACACACTTGAAAAAGCATTTCACTGCTTTGACATAGCCGTCTGTACGTATCAATCCCACCATGAGTAAAAACTGAAATTAAATCCTATTTGGTTGTGTCTAAACCTGTCAGCGACAAGGTGCTTAAACCAAATGTGTACGCTGCTCCAAGCCAGGGTCCCGCAGCAATGCCGTGACAGGCAAGGAACGCAACTTTTCCTGTTTCATTTACAGCCAACATTTGCTGTTTTGCATTAAAGCAAAGTGTTCTGGCGTGACACTTTCCAATGATGTGGGTGAATGTTTAAAATAAACCAGACCCGTGTTATCCAGCGCTTGAAAAATGTAGACCAGGAAGAGTGAAGCAGATTTTTCCCCATGCAAGTGTCCAATAACACAGTCAGAGTTGTATTTTCAAAGGTACCTTATCAAGAATTAGTTTAAATGAAATTTTCAGAATCGAGGAAGCATCCTAACTTGTTTCCTTTATGTGACAAAGTAAGGAACACCTTCCCCAGACTTTCCAAAAGCGGTGATGCTACCCAGCCCTGTTATCCCGCTGTAGTGTTGTCCAACTTAAAACCTCTGAGGTGTCTGACAGCATTAACAGGGAGCTAAAAATAAAAATAACAACAATAACAATAAATAAATAAATAAAACATGAGCCATGAAAACAGATCACGCATGCCCTGAGCATTGTACTGTGCTCCCGGACATGAGAATACATGATAGCAGTTAACTACTTTTTCAGTGGAAAGAGAAAGGGCATCCCACTATTAAATGAAACAAATATTTTATTGATGAGCATTGTAATCTTAAATTCACAAATTATGAAAGGAAGGCAAATCAGAAGAGACTGCCAGAGCATCTTTTAAATGATAAAAGGTATAAATTTTCTCTCTGAACATTTCTAACTTAAGAAAAAAAAAGGTTGCATAGGCTTTCTACAGGTGTGCACACAAAAAAAATGGTCTTACATTACAGTTCCAACTGTATACATTGGCTACTTGAAAAGGAAAAGAATCACTTGCAAGTCCAAGACAACTATTGGAACAACCTACAGAGTAAGTCTTAGGAATATTTACTTTTCAGACTTGTAAAATATACCGAACACGTAACTATCAGAAAAAATGACACTTCTTCTGGCTCTTGTTCTGGAATCTCTTGCTGATAGGATCTTTAACGAAAGGGCTATTTTTATGCTCACCTCTCCCAAGTTACTTGGGAAAAGAAACAGTGGTAATGGCATCAGAGGATTCTTCACAGCATCAAAACAAGACATTTATCAGAGCACAAGTGGAATGTTCTCGGCATGCAGGAACAACCAACCATGCAGCCAGGAAAAATCTTCAATAAATTACAAACATAAAATTATTCAAAATTTGTCTTAAAAGAACGCTACAACATCTTTGTAGCTTCGACAGTCACACCGCCAAAGCTGAAAGAGGTCTGCTCTTTCAGGAGCGCAGTCCTGCATGCCTCACAAGAGGTTTTCAATGGCTGTTAGTGGGTGTGTGGCTTGTTCTTTGGTGTATGAAGTCAGAGTTCTGGCAGGAAATGTTGCATGTGTTTAATTCTGCACTTACTTAGTGTTCTTGGTGATGACATTACAAAGTCTACCAATACTTCTAGTTACTTATCAGACTAACCTCTAAACCAGTGGATCCATTGTAAAGTAATGCTTGCCGGTGATAAGGTACGCCTTTTCCTGATGATACTTGGTAGTAGTTCATGATAACTACAACAGCATCGTTTTGGTGTTGTTACACAAAAACATCAACTACCTAAAAATAAGATTTTTTCGTTTTTAAAAAAGCATCAGTTACAAAACCAAGCTCATACAGTCCGCATTTTTTTAAAAAATAGGATTTAAATAATTTATAACACGAATCTTTCTAATGTGCAAAAAAAGGTATATACAAGCAGACAAAATAGCATTTAGGGGGCACAGACCTCATTAAACAGGGATCTGAAGATCTAAATGCAAAGATCTGTTAAGTATGTCCAAGTGAAGTCCAAATGAACAACTACTGCCGTGTAGCCTTGTGTACACACCTCTGTTTAGCCTTTTGGGTTGCTTAAGAGATTTTAATATCTAGCAAAAAAATAAAGTATTAGAAAACGCAAGACAGGAGAACAGATAAATGCAGTACTTTGACTTAAATATATTAGTGTAGTATCTATAAAGCAACTGTTATATTAAGAAAGCAGACAAAAGGCACAAAATTAATCAGTACTACAGAAAAGTAAGCATCCATGCTACTGTAGGTTAGAAATAGAGTGGTTTCTTTACAGGCCGCTGTAAAAGAAGCACTGAGCAGAAGTCAGCACATTTTACACTTGCCTTTTGCTGTCACTTCTCTCAAAAACACCTTCACTTTTAACAAATACTAAAAAGCAACGAAGGTTTAGCACACGTTTATAATCCACTTTCTTAGTGTCACAGTGGTTATCTTACAAAGCAAGATCAAGCTACAGGATTGTTTACTGCTTTATTTTATGAAACAAGTTACATCCCATTTCATTTGTTTCATTAATAAAGTTCTTATTTCAGTAGTAATTTACTAAATCGTTACTTTAACATCAGAAAATCATTTATCTGAAAAGGCTACTCATAAGGAACCATCCAAAAGCAATCACCTGGGCCAAAAGCAAAAAGAAATGAAGACAGGTCTGCTCGATGCCTGGACGAGGAGGAATTAAGGGCTCTCTCATTTCACAGCAGCAATGCACAGCAGCAGCATCTCAGCCGCTGGAGGTGCAGACCCATCACAGCAGCACATCAGAGCAAGACTCCTACCCCACCTCACCTGCCTCAGTTCACAGCCTGGCACACGTGAGCAAAAATGCATCAGCAGTGGTTTAATTTTAAAGGCAAGGCTGTGAACAGGAGTGCCTCAGACACAGACAACGTCAGCGTGGAAAGCTGAGGCAAAGTAAGTTTGAATACCACAGCTACATCTGCCAGAAGGGACTTAGCAAAACGTGTAACCCAAAAGCATTGGCATGGCAATAGCCAAAGAACATCACGCAGCAAGACCAAAAGCAGCTGGCTCACAAGTGACTGGAGACCGATGAAACGTTTGGAAGTAGGACCAAACAAAAAAGTGAGGACACAGCGGGTTAGTGCGAACAATGTCTCGAGAAGGTATTGCTACTTGACGGCAGAAAATTCATACTCGTAAGTGACAGGAAACATGCTCTTAAATCAGCATCCCAAAGAGCGCGCTGTCAATGTGTCATTCTCAAGTCGAGGTGAATTATTCAATGACTGTTTAGACTGAATGACTGCCATTAAGTGACGTCACATTTTAAGTGCAAAACGTTTTTGGCAAAAGTGAAAAATAGAAAACCTTAACCAGTACTAATAAAAAAGTGTGTGTTTTTTTAAATACTAGCGTAGGGCCTGATCCTGCAAGCACACAACTCGGGGAACCCTAGCTGATTCCAGCTCGAGTCCTATGCCCGAACATTTAGAGAATAAGGTCTTCAAATCACTGTTAGTGTTTCTACTTTGTTGACGTGTAGTGTAAGTAATACACACACAAACACACATGCATACTGTGTGTGTATATGTGTATATACGTACATGTGCACATCTGTTTGTGTATCCGTACACACAAAATGGCTCCTGAATAAACTTGAGCTTGTGGTTATTTTGAGATGCGTTGTTCACAGTATATAGCTTCTCATTTGTGTCTTCTGAGAACAGAATCTTTTGAATGACATCTGACAAGTTATATACTGTTTCCTTTTAATGCCTTTAAGGTAAAGTTATAAGACATCTCCTGTTTCTTGTCAAAGGGTCTTCCAGAGAGGATTCAAGTATAGCCAACCATCGCCCTGTAAGAAAATTAGGGAGAGTTTACAAACAAGATTTATACATACTGAACCTGCGTATCTCCACATAAAAGCTAAAACACCACCATCAAAAAAAAAAAAAAAAAAAAAAAAGCCATCCCTGTCATCTGAAAATTCTGCGTTTAATGAATTTACAGGTAATTTGGGCAGAAGGGAAAAAAGTTCCCAAGGGAAAGAGAAGCAATGGGAAGATGCAACAGATGAACTCTCCGGGTTTACACAGATGTACATGCTGGCTGACTTAAAAAGTCATGTAATAATTATCTCAGTATGTCTTACTTGCTTCTCCTTTCCTCTAAGAAAGAACAAAAATTAACTTAGTAAAATCTATCTAATTTTAAGCAGATAAAACCCAAGACTGTTTAAGACATCCATGCTTACTTACATTGGACAATTATCCCCAGAGCATGTTCACTTAAATACACTAAGAATAAGATTAGTAGGAGGCGTGACTACAGAGCATGTGCAAAGCAACGTGGGTTTCAAGGTAAAAAGTCTAACATTAGATACCAAAAATTAATTGTTAAATTAAATCTAACTGAAGGAAGGTGAAGAAGTGTACAAAACAAACATGGAATAATCCACTGCTCTTCTCTAAAAGCCACGCTCTACTAAAAATAAAAAATCAGTGATATACAACAACATTAGCCCATGTTAAGAAACACGCACGTGTTAATTTGTATTAGCCCCATGCTAATTAGCCCCCACCACATGCACACAGATGCTATTGGGCCGTTAAAGAAAAGATGATACAAGTACCTCTTTGGCAAAATATTTTGGTTTCCAGGGCACTGTAAGAGCCATACGTTGCCTCTCCTCTGCTCGCTGTCTCTCTTCAAGGTGGTGCTTGTGTTCTGTTGCTGCATCAATATTACCTTCTTTCAGAGAATTGGTGACGTATTGCCAAAGGTGCCTGTGTGATTGGGAAGGAGCAAAAGCAACAGAATAAGAATATTTTTGCCATAGCCTGGTGCCTGGCTAGACCAGTAGCACAGCAAGGGTCAGACTGATGGCACATTCTCCAAGCCATTTCTGCAAGTCATGTAGCTTGTGAAGCACCACTTACACAAGGATATTCATTTGTGGGCCAGATTTTCAGATGTGCTCAGTTCCCAGGAATCTACCATGCAAGTTAACTTTCTCCATGGCTTTTGTTCACGTTCTTGACTCTTTAGGACCTGACCATTTCTCTCAAAGCTGATGGATTTTCTCTTTCATTTCCTGTTCACATTATTTACTGATGACCTACCCAAATGACCAACATCTGTTCTGCATTTATTTGGAGATAACTTTTAAATTTTAAGGGAACACTAGACAAAAGCAATGAGCACATTACATTGGGACACTCACTGACTACTCCCACCAGGTTATTATCCGAAGAGTTGACATACATGACTCAGCATGCAATAGGTCTACACTGTATTTCCAGTTGACGATAATTATCAATATATAACCCAATTTGTTTTCCACCTGTCTGACAGTATTCAGATGCAATGCCTCCTCACACTATGTTAGCGTAGCAACAACTTTGCTAAAAAATACAGAAAAATACTAAGAAAATGACTGAAAATGACTGCAACTTTCACGTATTTCCAGGGGTATTTAGATGAGTTTGTTTACAATCTGATGAGCTACATATCCTGCAGAAACACTGAGTAATTATAATTTGCTATCTAGTGTCAAAAAAAAAACACCACAAATGTATTGCAGAGTTGCTGGTTTCCTCATTTACTCCAACTCTGTTATTAACCTACACTGAAAAATGAGGTTGTGATAAACAAGCATGTCCAGAAAGTAGAAAATAACATCTGACCTTGCACAAAGGCTCAAGATGCACCTTTGTACAATAAAAACATATTTACAGATTATAAAATTAAATTTTATTCATGTTTTTTAAATCCTCCAATAAAATGTTCCTAAATTCAATAAAAATATTGATTCTTCTGAAGATAAACGTAAACGGTTATTGACAGTGAATAAAGGTTTTTTCTAAGGTACCTCGTCAGAATTAGGCACACGACGAGTTCTGGCAGCCTAAAGACACGTACGTACGTGCATTTATGTCACATCACATTTTACATATTTATACATACATATTGTGTGCTTATATATTACGTATATATATGAAATCCATAAAATCCGAAGTTCCAGCGTGAAGAATAAGATGCAAAATTATCCGTAACAATTTGACTACCACATTACAATCAAAGAAGCATGTAGAAGACCGCATCACCAGTTCCCAAATACTCATTAAAATGCATAAGAGCATTTTTTTTCCTCTAGAAAATTTATGTATACATCACAGCCATGTAATTTATATACTAAAGAACCAACACGCAGCTTCAGCTCCTTCTGCCTAGATTAACACGCTATCTGAAAGCAGGGTTTTTTTGAACCACACTATTTGTAACTGCAGTTTGTTTCACCACTCTGTTTTCATCCGAGGTTAAGCAGCACAATACTGTAATGCCTCAGCCTTTACCTTGATTCCAGTGGGCCTTGTTTTGCTATTGGCCTAATCTTTTTCCTGGTAACGGGTAATTTGCTGGTGTCAATCACTTTGGTTTCTCCATTGCTGTACGTAAATTCCAGCGTACCGTTCCATTCTCCCTGTGCCTTGCACACAATGGTATTAGTGGGATTATGTTTCACTTCGGCTGTAACCCTAATAGAAGAAGGAAAAGAAAAAGGCCACAAAAGATATAACTCTTACCATTTATTATCAGCATATAAAAGCTCTAGCTCTGCAGGCTACATGCAGTTTCTTACATCTACAAAACAGTTTTTCAAACATAAAGACACTGTCCCCCAAAAGATTCAACCTACAAGAGCTCTGCTAACAGCACTAACTTTGGGACCGCATTCTCCCAAAGCACAGCAGTAACCCAGATCCCAGAACTGCTTATCTCATCAGCCTGAAAAACAACCAAAACCGACTGACATTCATGTGAAATTATCAGTGCAAGATTTTGAAGTTCATTTTTCACACCTGAACCTAATGGTGTCAGATACCTGTAAAAGACTTCAGGTATCTTTATTTCCTGCTTTACATCTGCACGTTTAGATGTGAAGCAGTATTAAAGTCACCTCAATGGCTCAGGAACTAGTTTAAGAGTGAGCAAAATAGATAGGTAGGACTAGAAAACCAAAACGAAGGAGTTTCTTGTGTGTGTGCATCTGTATGAAAATGCACACGTGTGCTTTAGCAACCCATCTCGAGTAATCTGTAAAATCAGTTTAAGCTTTTAAATGATTAAACTAATACAGCACAACCCTCCCCCATTTTCACTTATTTTGATGGGTACCGATTATTAATCTGCACCTTTCAGAAAAATTCCTTTCTAAACAGCCCATGTTGATATTTCCCTAACACAATATTTCAAATGGTTGACACACATATGGAAGAAGATATTAGAAGATATTACATAACTGAACACACCATCCCAACAGGCAGCACAGCCATGGAAACAGCCACAGCGCACAGCAGGACTAGAAGAGAGCTCTGCGTTTCAAAGATGGGGTCACCAACTTGAGCATGGAAGTAAGACAGAAGCTATCTTGCATAGCTCCTCCTCACACCCTTATAAAGGGGAGCCAAAGGCAGATCAGCAATATTTTCACCTGTAATTTCAGTGCAGAATTGGCAGCCCCCAGCAGAGCGCCACTGCTATGGGCAGTGACATGTTCCTTATGGGAATAAAAGCTGGCTCCACCTGCAACATCAGCTCTTCTAACACCGCTTGCACAGAAGGAGCAGCTGGTGTAACACAAATATTACTTTTTATATGTATTTTTTTTGCTGATCCTGCACTGTGCATAGGTATTTAGGTATTCAGGTTATAACACAGGGCAAGCCATTTAAATACCGGACAGCAGTTTTTACAGGTGGAAAAGCCTGGAAGAATACATTGACTTTAGTTCAACAAGAGATATTTTACTGGTTAAATGACATGAAATGTGTAACTACAATACACTGCGCTGGAAAGCTGTAAGTCACCTCTGGCATTACCAGGAAAAGAAATAAATATCTTTCTACACAACAGTCCAATAGAGGAACCAAACAGATGTCAAAGTAAGTTTTTCCATTGAAATCCAGTTTCAGGTCAACAAGAACAAGAGTAATTCCCTTACCTGTGGACTTTCCCCCCATAGAAGGGTTTGGTGTGGAAGGTGACCGTAGCGGAATAGCCAGTCCTGGCACAGTTGATGTTGACTTTCCCTCCAAGCTCCACCCACGGGATGGTGAGTATCGAGCGAGCATAGGCACTGGGGAGTGTGAAAACATACTCTTCTTCATGCTCCAGCAAGTGAAGAACACCTAGGTAAGGAGGAGGTTGAAAGTGAAATGATTAAAGCTTGTTGATAAGGCCTGACAGACAGTGACCAAACACTGCCATCACACCATACTTCCACAACGTGCAACTTGCCTTGAAGGAGGGGACTGTCTGCTAGGTAAGAAAAGCCTGCTCTCTGAAAGAAGTTTCTTCAAACAAGCATTTTCAGATCACCTAATTCTAACGTGTGCCTCTGGTTCTTCATGCTGCCAAATGGCCTATCAGAAAATCTGGCTGGATTACTTATTCTGTCTCATTGCCAAGCAATAAACTGCTGAACCTGAAAACAAATCACATTCTCTTGAAGAAAACAAAACAAAAAAGCCCCCTGCCACATCAAATGCTCTGGGTGTTCATTTAGGCATGGCCAAAGGGCCCTTTGGCTCTCCATTCAGTCGGATACCACCAGCTGCTCTCTCCTAGTTTCTGACCCACTATTTGCTGGGAGGAGCAAAAGCGGAGGTCAGGCTAGGTGCGACCAGGAGCTGGGCTTAAGGAAGTCACCTAGAAATTTCCTAGAAGCTTGCTCCTTTTTTCCAAAATGCCTGGTTTCCCACGTAGCCTTTGCAAAAGTCTTGCATTATCAGCGAGGGGGCACTTCTCTGCTGCCACTGCGACCAAACTCACTACGATGCAGAGAAATTTGCTAGTAACTATTTCATTCTGTAAAGGTTCCTTACAACAAAACAAGCAGCAGCAGTAGAAAAATCCCATATTATTTGGACCTACAAAGAAAGTTCCATTTCTGATCAGAAGATCTTAGCTTCCCCTAAGGTTCTTAATTCAGCTCTTTCACACCATAGCTGTAGTTTGGTCTTTAGGAGGCAAAGAACAGGATATAAGACATAACATCAGGTACACAGCAACATAAACCCCGCACACAGAATTAGGCAATGCCAACTGTGTATTATATTTTTATTAGAGTTTTACACTCCTTTATATCCCATTTAATAACTGTCTAAAGGCAAAAATTATACTTTAATTTTTTTTTTTTTTCGCAACAGGGATTGAAAATATCCCATCCCAGAAAGTACTTAGACCCCAGAAATCTTTGCAAAATCAGGAAAATCGTCTTGACACACAAACAGTAATAGCATCTGTTTAGCAACAAGATGAGCTTAAGCCAATTTACCCTCACCCTGGGGCAGAGAGGGGAGAACTGCAACGCATTACTAGCTGTATTTATTAGTTTGTCTGTGTGTTGAAGGCAGTAACAACACATCTTGCAAATTGATCTGGAATGTAATGATGAAAAAGCACTGAACAGGAACAAGCTACTGGTAATGTCAACATAAAAATATGCCCTTAACACTGTACAGAAACACAAGTCTAAATAACACTCAGAATTTAGAAGCACGGCACTGAGAGAATCATCATTTTAAATATTGGCTCCAACTACTAGAACAAAGTCCAGGCACAGGAGGCTCCTCTGCTTGTCGTTTGTGTCTTACTGACACCGTTCCATGGGAAAACATCCCTTGCAGACCATGCTAGCTTTCTGCAGCTGCTCCCAGGATCTGTGCAACCTCAGCCTGCCAGCCACAGCTCAGGCAATGCTTCGACTCCAGCAAGTGTGACACAAACAAGCCAGAGAGTGCAAAAGCACAAACGCAGAAAAACAATGCCATAAAAGAACCTGCAATCATTTTGCCTTTGGCAAGTCACAAGTTGCTTTTGTCATGTGCTGAACCTCCAATGCCAGTGAACAGCCAGGACCCAGACAGAACAAACGTGTTTTGCCTAAAGTTTCTTCAGTTCTATATCTGCAGGTAAACCAAGCTCAATGGCAGGAAGGCTGAGCTACAAAATTCATCCAGGACACTCACCAGGAAGAATTTTTACTCAGAAGGAAAGCTGTGCTTATTGCAGAGCTCACTAAATGAACTACTACAACAACATTAAATTAATAAAGAATAAAGAAGCTTTTCACCAAGGCGATATTAAAAAAGGATCAAAGCAAGCTAATGGCTGCAAACACGCAGAAAGGAAACCTGACAGTCTGCACCTGAGCAATTTCCACCCAGAGGATTGCAACAGGTTTTAGACCCAAGTCCCTCAGCTGGCACGAGGAGGCTGGAGCCCTCCTTTTCCCACAAGCAGGGGACAGCAGCGAGGTGCTCGGACACCAAGGGCATGCCCAGGTGTGGGGCACTCCTGAGCCCAGCCAGCAGGACAAAGGGAATCAGGGCAATACAAGGAACAAGGAAAACACGATCAAAGACTAAGAACAGGGGCCAGGTTTTTCTCCTAACTGGAAAATGAGAGGAACCTCCTAAGCAAGGGCTGGAAGTGCAGCTGGAGATCTCCATCCTTCATTTAGCACTGCCACGAGAGCAAGAGGTGAGAGGCTACGAGCCAGGTTCTGTAGAAATCAAGCTTGCAGATGCCCTTTTTTCCTTTCTCCTCCATTTATTCTCTGCCTTCTTCATTACAACCACAGGCAGCAGCTGTAGCAGGAACCAGCTGTGGGAAATGGCATGGCCTGTGGTGCTGCCATCAGGTCACATCACATCAAAGCAGCTTTAATGGTCTAAGCACAGACGCAACCCTCACGCAGTCAGAAAAAACACTGAAAGCACTGGCTTTCAGCATAAAGGTCTAATACCAGTACCATGGTCAAGCGGGGTGCTCCTCACTCTATTTTAGGAGCCACAACTTCACGTGAGCTTCTGCAGAGCCTCCTGCTTCTCAGGGCCCAGCCACCCTCCTCTGACGTGAGAGGGAACTGCCGTGACAAAACTCGAGTTGGTTTTTGTCTCTCTGATGGGATTGATAGCTTGACTTCTGCATAGAGGAGTGGGAGGGATGTGGAGCTCTAATGAAAAGTGAACAGCAAATAGCAGCGGTGACCTTCACTGTAAATATTTAACAACCACAGCAGGTTAGGTATTAAAAATTGAACCAGCTCTCTTAGCAGTATTTTTGTTTAGCATTTGGTAGCATACTTTCTGAATTCCTTAAACACCTGAATAAACACATCTTTAACGAAGCGCTGTCTCCCTTGAAATATGACTCCAGCTCAATAATTGCGATCTAAAAAGAAAAAAGGAAAGATTTGAAATATCCACAGCTTGACATCCCTTTCAGCACTACCAGATGACCCTTAGTTTCCATTCCAGTGTTTGCTGAGTCCATGTGCAAAACCTCCTGTCCCTGAAGCACCACGAAGACTGGAGCTGCACCACTAGGTCTGAACCAAAGCCCGTGCTCTCCTTTTGAAGAGGAAGCCAAAATGACACAGGGACAACATCTATACCACAATTTGAGTTCACGCCTTACCCCCGCCAAATTTAAATCTCGAGACATTAAAGGGCATGGAAATGAAAACCTAACAGTTATTTTTTAAAGTGGTGTGCAGTTTTAGCATCCACTTTTAAGTATAATTTCATTGTGTCTGATAGATATTGTATAGTAGACAACATGTAGGCTATTTTTCTTCCCTTGCTCCCCAACTGTAGGGGATGTATTCATTTTTGTTTTAAAAAAATCACTATAAATAAATATAAAAAAAATTCCACTAACATTTCTTCCTCATATTAAAGAACTCTTTTGAAAACTGCAGATTCCTTCAAAAAAACTTAAGCATGTATGGGCAGCTATTACGCAAGGAGAATGCACCAGATAAAAACTCTGGGAAGAAAAGTGGGTTTAGTAATCTAGCTTATTATTAGAAAAAATCCCGTAGAGAAGGGTGAATATTTGGCAAACAAGTGCTGAATTTTGAAATCCCCCCTCGAAACATCCTCGAGACCATTTGCTCCTGCTTTTAGGACAACGTATTCACGGCCATTCTCCTTTCCATGCCTCCCCAGCCTACATGAAAGGAAGCGATGTTCGCAGCATCTAATTTTGCCCGTTTGACAATTCCATGTCCCTCACTGGCGCTGGAGCTTTGTGAATTGATTTTCCAGTAACACATATTGATGGAATACCCAGAGGAGACTCTGGATCAATAACTGCAGAAGAGGCATGTGAAATTTAATGCTTCCCATTGATTGTTTGGAGATCAATCTCAACAACAAATGGTATGTGGGTCATAAATGGCCTAGGGCAGTTTCCTGATTTAACAGGCACTCCATGCTGCATTATTCATAACAGCGCACGAACAAGTATAAGTTACGCAGGGGATGAAGCGCACACAGATGCAGTGCATCAAGAAGCCACACCAGTTCACGCAGAGAAGTACAAAACACCAGTACTGGGCCCTTATCATCTCATAAATGTAGCCAGCTGCTCTGCACTGCTCATTTTCCAAAAACTGCAGACATTTGCTAAATTAAGTAATGAGTACCATGTCGTACAGAAAATATCTGAAACCACTGAGCTAAAAAAATAAAAAATAAATAAATTAGTACTAGGGAAATATTTTGGTAGTTCCAGTTGCATGGAGCAGTCGATCTTCAGGGCTGGTAAATTAAAAAGTCACTTATGCCTCAGGAATAGAAATTATAGACCTGTACATGCATAAACACATACGCATGCATGTACTTGAAAAAAAAAATACAAAAAACACTTGTTTCTTTCATTTAGATTTACCCTGGAAAGAGCACTGAACCTTTTCCCTACCTATCAAACCTTTTCCAGATTGATTTCAATTTTTAAAATAATTTTTGAGGCCTGCATCTAAGGAGTTTTTAAAGGATTTTAAATAGTAAAATCACAAGCCATAACTAGCCACTTGATTATACAGAGCAATCCACTTAAAACTATTTTATGTTCTCTGTAAAATTAACCAGCGAATCAAATTTTGGAACAAAAATCATCAGCTGAACAGGAGCCCACGCTGAGGTGTGCTCAGCACATCCTCTTCTGCGAGAAAACCCTTATCTTACAATCAGTATGTGTTTAAAGATCCTTTGGACCATGTAAAACACATTAAATATTTACTTTGACTCTTCCATCTCTTGCTAATTTAAATCCTAATACAATTCTATTCATTACACCCTCTTCCCCTCCCTCACTCTCTCATTAGTACATAATTAACATTAACCAGAATTAGGGACTGTGCATGCAACATGAATTCTGATATGCAAAACACTCTCTTCTACCCTGCTTTCTCCTGAGGAAACTCAGCTCTGGCTGCTCTGAAGAATGTTTTTTGTCATAGAGTGAAGACAAAGTCGAGACATTTCTCTAGCAAAACAGCTTTAAGAGCTCTGGGAAGCAAAGATGAAGGGCTACCGGAGAAGACTGCTTCTCACACGGATTTCCAGCGGTGCCTGCCTACACGCCCTGCACCTCTGCAACTGATATTTACTTTCAATTACTAAACAAAAAAGCATAGGAAAAAAATCTTAGTCACTTCAAGGGGCAGCATACACTACGACCTGTGCAATTAGGATCCTGAGCTGCACCATTTGTATGACGGATCCGTACTGTCCTCAAATCTACCTGTTATTTAAATTCTTACAGAAGCCTTTGCAATTCCATTACGTCTTGTTTCGGTGTATCCACTGCTGCTTCTCACACCAAGGGATAAAAACCAACACGCTCTACACATCTAAGGACATTAAGACTAGTTAAAACAATACTTTCAAAAAGCATCACAGGAATGTTATCAACATACTCCTTACACAATATGGGTCCCCAAATTCAGTACTAGCCTATTTATGTAAACAGCCAAATGCAATATGAAAAGCTTCATTCAATTGTTTGCAGGCCACACGAAAACATTCAGGAGGGAGCAAAGTTTCAAAATATAGCATGGCTGTTTGCATCCATGCTAAGGTCACAACAAAGTCAGAGGTCAAACAAAATTGTTCTGTGAAGTATCTGAACTGGAACAAGGTGGTGGCTCCTAGCACTAAATTATCTGATACATGAATGCAGCAGTTTGTCTCTCTATTGCTCTGTTGCGAAGGATTTTTTTCCACATATATCAAATAGTACTGAACAAATACATGGGGTAATGAAACTACCATGTCAACACCAGTGTGATCTAAATGCAGTCTCAGGAAGGTCACAGGCATATTAAAGATATCAAGCAAACTGCCTTTTCAGAATCTAAAATCCTTACTGACCTAGCAAATAGTCAGAGGCATCCACATGTATGGAAGTAAACTCTACAGGTTATTTTAGACACTTGCCAGTGTCACTGAACACGTCCCACAAGAGCCAGGAAAAGAAGCTGAATGCTCATAACGAAAAAGAGGAGGACAGAAAAAAATATCAACAATAGAACATGATTAATTAGGTCATCCAATACACAGTGGCAAAACCAGAAATGCACAAACAAAACCCAGGATTTCCACGATTCATGAGATGTCTGTTTGTCCCTTATCAAAAGCAGGATCAGTCATACTTAAATCATTCTTGAGAAACTTGCTTAATCTGGTTTTAACAGCTTGAAACAGTACGGTTATACAACCTTTCCAGCCAGCCGCACTGTGAGAAACCTTCTGGTAGCTAACTCTAGTTTCTACCTATCTTAACTACCTTTTTTACACCTTCTGACTAATCACGTCTCTCCATCTACACCTTGCTAGACAAGCTCCATTTGAGATGCTGCTACATGTAAATCGTCCTTAAATAACAAGAAAATCCTCCAAATCACGTTTCACGTCAACAAATTACCAGGCTCTGCGTTACCAGAAATGCAAATACAGACATAGTTTTTCCACACTGTGAGCCCAGCTGCTACTTTTTATTGGTTCTGCGATATATTCCCCAGGATTCATGCTGACCTCAGTCGAATAAAGAATATATACTTATGTAAGACATGATAAAAAAAATGGCTGTAGCAGCTTCTCATTTTTGTGCAGCTTGACAAAGCTACACACCAACTTTGTTAGCAAGACTTCCCTTGAACTAAAAGAAAAGAAAAAAATATACATTTGAACAAAGTATAGTCTCGAGTGGAGAAACCACACTGAGAAGCAAGCATTTTCAACCAAGGCTGTCAGGTTTAGGCTGTTTTCAGACTATAGAAAATATTCAGCGGTACAACTTTCTGCCGCTTGTTACCAGTCGTCAACACACAACAGAAATACTTGGGCTGCTCTGGAGTTTTTCCATCACTTCACAAAAATGCTGTCACTGAATCTGCACACTTCTGGATTGCTTACATGGACAAAAAGAAAAGATGAGTGACAGCTATAAACTGGTAACACCAAACTTCCTCCCCAAATGCCCACCATAAAGACAGTGGGAAACCTTACAATAATAGGTTCACCATTTCAGATGTTCCCCAAAGCCTGCCTCTACTGCTGGGATCTCTCCAGGACTACGAAAAAAGGAAAGGGGTGAGTTGGGTAAGGGAGGGTAGGAAGGGAATTTGTTCTCACAAACACAAATTAAACAATCCTTGGAGTAGGGAAGCAGTTAATTCCTAGACCCTTCTCTCTCAAAACTGGGACACATCAGGACTTTGAAGTCTTAAATAATCCCCACAGTAGACATCCCCAATGCCAGGGAACTGCATGTGCTAGCAGCAACAAGAAGAATTTCCCAGCTCCTACATAATCATAAGTGGCTTTCTGTTTGATTTTGATCCCACTAAACAGCTCCCTTCACTGAAAAGAAAACAGTATCAGAAATAGATAAGTACTGGGAAAACGCGGCAAGTGAAACCACTGACTCAGGCTGGAAGCAGTACAGTAAGGAGATGGACAGAAGGACCCATCTCCCTTCTCAAACTCCCTTCCCACCTTCCTTAGCCCTGTCTAAAAAGCAGAATACCTAAATCACAGAAAGAATGAAGCAGCAGCATTGTTACAGACTTCAACTGTAACAACAATATCAGATCCAGCAGTGAAGTAGTTTCAAGGCTCTTCCACTTGCGGGTGCGAAGAAGGGAACCTACTGACACGAGGAACGAAGCATCTGTAGACATTTCCACTGTTTGAATTTGTTCTTTACTTCCAGTAGAAACAGCAGAGCCTAGCTGTATGTTTTCAGATATCAGGTGGGTTTTTTTAGTCACCATAATTGTTTTGTTCTACTTTTCTACTGTCTTCAACGCTGATAGTATTTAACATAACAATGGCGAAAAGAAGTAATTGCTCTAAGTTGTCCTGGTGTTCCTGTGATTGCTCATTAAGAGCACAGTCTAAAAACTAGTTAAGGCAAAATACAAAAGTAATACTACAGGAAATTATCTTCAAATGGCAAAAGGGACTAAGCCATTTGAAACATTAAATCAATAGATTAGCAGGCGGTAACAACACTGATCCGGGTGTGTTTAACGGTTCAGATCATTCAGTAATTAAATTGTTACAAGTCCCCGTTTTTCTGAATTCTTGCTGAGCATTCAATTATCACAAAGCAGACTGTGCATGTATGATACAGTAAGTAATGATTTATACCTCACCTATATGACCTGCTGTAAAGCTTGAGACACAACGCCAACTTAGCAAGCACTACTGAAACCATGATTCTTTACAGAAACTATGAAAAAAAATGTTAGGCTTAAGTACAAACATATTTTTTTCCTATTTCTTTGCTCCAGTTGTGAAACTCTCCAATACCAAATTAGATATTACTTTAAAAGTGAGCAAGACAATGAAAAATGTTTTTACAGAGCACAGTGTCAGCAGACATTTGCTAGTGCAGTTTAACATGTGACTGTACTTCAGATACAATTTACAGTCCCACACAAATAAGCTTGTTGTTTTGCCACCCACAACATTAGCTAAAGAAAATAAAAGCACATTTCTTACCTTCACCTACCATAGAAACACCTATCGACATGCCCATAAACTTGCTTTTGGTCCATACGTGAGCGTTCACACACATTTTCTTCTCCTTGCACTCACAGTAAAAGCAAGATACCGGTGGATGATGGGACACTTGTTCAGCCACAAACCTCAGCTTGTAGCACGTGGACTGGTCCTGGCCAAACTCCTTGGCTGGGTCCTTAGAAACCGCAGAGGCACCGTTAGTTCTGAATGGTTTCACTTTATCTTTAGGCACATCCCATGAGCAATGAAACGTTTCACCAATTATAGGGTTATAGGGCTTCTTGGCAACCGCTCCCTTTCGGCCTTCGTGAAAAGCTGTTAGATAATACTCCACAAAGCAGATAATTCTTTCCTCGGGAGTGGCTCCAGCTGCAATTGACAAAAACAGGTCTGGATGGGCCATGAAATTTGCATACATCTCCAGCAGGGATCTTTTCTCCAAAATAAATGTTGGAAGCACTACCTGTATGCAAAGCAGACAAAGGCAGATATGATTTCCCCATGATCATACTACAGCGAGGCGTAGGGGAGAGAACAGTTAAGACAGCTGCAATTCTGGCATAGCCAAGTTTCAGGATAGCATGTTTTCCTCCCCTCTGCCACAGCAATTTCCTTTTCTTTCTACTGTAAATAATGAGCGAAGGAAAAAGCAGCAGCCTCGACAGCAGTGCAGACTGCTTCCTATTTCATTATGATTCTCAACAGTAGCTCAAGCAACAGGGAGGTACTGTTCCGATCACATGAAAATTTTCCTTTTCCTCTCCTCTCAGTTAACACACAAACCATTGTTCTTATTTTTCCTGGTTTACAAGGCACAAAACCATACTTGGATGTAAAATGATTTAGTTCTACCATCAACGAACCATGCCCTGCCATCGTCTGTGTCCCCCCTACCTTGCCACCCCTCTGTTCTCCGGACACCCCCAGGCACACGGCGCACCCCTTGTGTTTTGTAGTGTACCATACAACCGTTGTGAGCTGCTGCATGCCTTCACCTTATTTCAGACAAGCTGAAACAAACAAAAACTGCACAAACTGTTACATCAGTGCCCTGGGACTGGAGAAGCTCCACAGGGCCCAGAGGGACCCCAGGGCTGAGCATGAGGCAGCCCTCTCTACAGGCAGCTGGCCCCAAGTGATTTGGGCACAACCTCGAGTGGCTCATCTAGCAGTGCAAATGTCACCTAAGTGACATTCCTAAGTCCTCCACTTAGGAATAATGCTTTGTTAGAAGCTTTCAATAAAACAATGTGAGTGCGCTAAGACAGGCAAGGGCTATGTGACCTAGAATCATTTATTTCTCTCCATTCCTTGGCCACCTCCACTCCCCCCACCCTCCGTACCTTGTGCAGAGGAGATCAGAGGTCACTCTCGTGTGACCAGCAAGGGATTTCTGACACACACACGCAGCACACTCCTGGAATCAAGTTGTTCAGTGATGCCACATGGAGAACAACTGTTGTTGTCCTCTATTATAGCAATTCTGCTTTCCTCCTTTAGCTCCCTTCCTTTTCCTCCTTAATTCTTCACTTCATTTACTCATTTCTTTTCCCAAAGGGGAGGGTTACTTTGAGCAGGCAGGGAACCACCCTTCAAACAAATACATCTGCTCCCTACTCTTGCCCTGTGTTATTATTCTAAGTGGGACCAAAGCACAGTTCAGACCTTTGAATTCCATGAATAATAGAATAGAAGCTGACAAACTTTTATTCGTGATGTAATTATTTCCAAAGAAAACTTTTAAATGTGAAAAAATAACCTAGTCACAATGGTTTGGTCTTAATATCATCACAGTAAGTCAACATACCACAGACGCGCGCACACAAAAAAACGATCACTGCTCCATTTGGTAACATTCACTCTCCTACACATGTATAAATAATACAGTCATTTATAGGCTAATAGTTTTACAAGCTTAGGCATAAATCAAGCCAAGTCCCCTCTGTAATATTCCTCTGAAAGCCTTGAGGACTCTACACAGTCTCTTTTACTAAAGTAATAAGGCCCCAAAAAGATACCAACACCTTAATCTTAGGCCACATGTGGCAAACTCCTGAGTGCTAAATACAGTCTGCAGTCCCTGTGGTGGTGTGACAGTGGGGGAGAGGGGCTGAGGAGATTGGTTTGTGAGGGTGGAATTTAAAAGTTTGGAAGCAAAAGTGGAAAGACAGGACATTTTCTTAGGGTATTGTAGGTCTTGAAACAATTCCATCTTAGCTGCAGCATTCTCACTCTGACCAAATACTCGTCTGATACAATCTTTAAAAATGCAGGTCAGCATCACCGACCCACAACACAGAATCTCGTTTTAATATGAACTGTACAGTCAAAGACCAGCTTGTTAAAGGGGAAGCTGACAGCAACACAGCCAAAACCTGTGACTTGCGTCTAGAAATACTGGCAGTGACTACCATGAGCTCACTGCACAGACTGGAAAGGGCAAGGAAACTTATCTGAATAAAAAGCACTGCATCCCTCTTCATGTCCAAGTGGCTGACTCTAAGAGTGACCCTTATTAGCACAAATGAAGAAGGAAAGGAAACCATGGACCGTGCTTAAGATGATACAAATTTGATATGATACAACATTAAGACTGCTGCGGTTTCATCTCGTTGGCTTGATTGTGGAAATGCAGCCCTCATAACCACTCTTGCAAGCACTAGCTACTTTGCAGCTACTTACTTAACACAGCTACTAAAGCGACGTTACAAACCACTGGCCATTTTTTATTATTCAGTTTCAGCAATCAATTTGAAATTTGAACTCCAGCTCAAATGATCTTGCTCTAAAAGCCCAACTAAAATGCAAACTACACCCTTACCTGTAGCAGGAAAGAAACTTCACAGAACAGAGTAATTGGATTGTTCCCTCAAAAGGAGGCAGAAGGGCATATCAAAAAACTATTCGACTTTCAAAGCTTACGCAGCTTCAGTATAATAAAAAT
Source organism: Oxyura jamaicensis (assembly GCF_011077185.1). Classification (NCBI taxonomy): domain Eukaryota; kingdom Metazoa; phylum Chordata; class Aves; order Anseriformes; family Anatidae; genus Oxyura; species Oxyura jamaicensis. The sequence continues at coordinate 43,248,657 of NC_048894.1, forward strand.
TCTCTAGAAAACAGCCATGCACTTGTGCTAGCAACTCTAGGCTCTAAAAGAATGAGGTTTTCAACTTTTCTGCGCCAAACAGAATGCAGTCTAGAAAAGTCAATTAGGATCTGAATTCTTTATGTTGGTTTTGGACTGCGTCATTTGGTTGTGTTTTTGTTGTTGTTGTTATTACATAAAGGTCAAAACTGTCTAATATCCTTCTCCAAGGATAAGCTAGCATGACAACTAAATGGACAGAGATCTCTCCAGAATAAATACCAAATCTCCAAAGTTCGAAGCAATGAATCTTCTGATTGCACACTAAAATGTTAGAATAATCTCCATCCTTGCTACTGTCTCTCAGGCTTCACAGTGAAAAGGAAGTAGTTTAACAGGCATTCTTCCCTTTTTCTGGAGGTTCTTCTTGAAAACAGATTTTTATCACCTTTTCAACTATTTACTGTGAGGCAAAAGATGGGTGTCAGCAGTGTTACCCATTTTTCCTCAGAAACCTGACCACCATACCCCATGCCGAGATTTTCACTACCTTAGAGGGACAAAAATCTACTGTCATCTGTGGCACTGCGGGACTAAAATAAGGTATTTTCTTCCCTCTTAAGTTATGAACTACAATATATATTTACCTTGTAACTTTAAAACAGAAGACATTACGAACAAACTGCAGTGTTAATTTACACCCGGTTGCTACGCCGCAGAACTACTGGCAGCCGTTTATTTTTAGTAGAGTTGTAACTGCGTAGGGAAGGTAAGGGAATGCGTGGGGGTGGCCATCCATCTGTACAAACTGTTAGCATTCATTTCAATCCTTTAGGTGCCATTTGCCAATGCATTTATTAGGCTGGCAGTGATTTCCAGCACTATTTTTCATTTTTTAAAAGACAGTAAACAATTTAGAAGCTTGGTGTTTTCTTTATTTTTTTTGTTTTGCTTTGTTTTCCAGCAATGTCACTTTTAAGTGATGTGTAAAGTCCAACGTCTCAGCTCTGTACAACATCCTGCCACCAGGACCTGCTCCCCAACACAGCTCTTGCCAGCAGCTCTTGCAGTCCATTTAGCCACCACTAAGACTAGCCTGTTCTAGCAAATCCCCGTGAGGATTTGATACTTCATTGTGTTTGTTTTTTTTTTTTTTACTGTTTAATCTTCATTAAAAGGCACGCCAGCATGACACACTTCAAATGTGAAACACCTCTACAGCACTAAATATGGCTGTTAGCACTGTAGGAAATGCATGTCACTGCAGGCAAGGCTAACGCCAACATAAGCAAGTACCCCTTAGGAAAAGGAAAAGATGCTATTTCCTCTGATATGATACAAGAGATAATGATTATGCATCCAGAACCCAAAGCCAGCAAAGGCTCAGGAGAGCTGTTTGTTCATGTGTGTATCACCTTACAATCCTGAGCTCCTAGAAGGAACTAAAGAAACAACGCTGGGGAAGAAGGCAGAAAAAAATGCAAACGTATAAAAACATCCTCTGATGTTAGCAACTACTGTGTCACGAGCACTTCCAGCAGAAGCTGACTAGCACCAAGGCTATCTGAAATCTGACATTCATAGGAATAATGAAAACTAAGCAGTGTAGCCAACAAACCGAGCTGTGTCGTCACACGTCTGCGGCCCTAGGGGCCTCATGTCAGTAAGCAAAGTTAATAAAAACAGAACAACAAAAAAGCAGCCAGCTGTCTTGTAATTTTTTATTTTAATCCTTAAAATGGTCAGAAAAGTGATGTGCAAATGTGGCACGTCTCATTAATACTCATCATATGTGTATTCGTGCACCACACACACTAGAGAGATCTAACTCTGCCATATGCCTGTTCCTCTTTTCAGGTTGTGGGTATTATACAGACACATCCACGCATACTAATGTTTTACCATAGTACAGATCTGGTAATATTCACCGCTATCCTCAAAAACTGTATAGGAAATGCTTTGATACATATTTACCTCCTTATTTTTCATATAAATGTTTACATTTCCCTTATTTACAGGAATTAATTTTATTTACATTAATTGTGTGTCTTTGGGGTTTTTGTATCCTCTGCTGTGACAAAAACAGGACACTGGAAATCATACAAGAAAAATCTTGTTCGTTACTAAGACAGAATGTTTTAAAGACACACAGGAATAGCAGATAAGGAATCTTAGTCCACTTTAAATATTATGGACTCGGACAGCCTTAGTGAAACAAAACAGAAAATAGGAAGAGCTACTAATGGTTGAAGAACATAAGAAAAACACCAAAAATGAACTGTACCTAATGCCAGACATACTAACAAGTGACAGGTATAAATTATTCACAAATTAAATGACGGAATGTTTGTCCTATTCAGAATAAAACATTAATTTCCGTGTAGCTATTCAAAAGCTATACTTAGCAACGGAACATGGGGTTGCTCAGTCTTAAAAACGTTAGTGTTTTTAAATACTGTCGATTGTTCCAGAGGAAGCAGAGAAGACTATGTTCAGAAGGCCTTTTTACAAAAGTAACAGTAACAATAGATTTTGATTAATATATGAGATCAAGGGGAAAGCTGGTGTAACTCCTCAAAATATTAACATGCCCATGAGAAGAACCTACCATTTAGCTATTTCACATACAAGTGTAATTCTCTGGTCATCCCAAACTCTGTTGCTTGTTTGTTTTTTTCTAATTTGTGGAAGGAGCAAGTCAGAATAAGCTCTTATTTATGGGAAGTAGTTTAAAGGCTTTTTTGTTTGCTTTAGAAGTAGAAAACCTTTGTGGAAGGAACAGGTACTCCATATCTTTCAAAAAATCTCCTTGATTATGTATTAAAGCCACTGGAATACACAACTATTCAAAAAAAATGCATTTCCTGCTTCTGAACATCTGCATAATTTTCAAAAAGCCAAGGACTTATGGGAAATTTCTCAGTCACTAAAATCTCTCTGCTCATATCTGTATAGATAAGCTCATAACAATACTGGTTCCAGGACCAGAAGGATGCATGGAAGGTTGAACTGGTGAGCTGCTTAGCACAAACAAGGACTGTGGCACACTGAAGCCTAGCTTCTTTACCCTTTTTTTTTTTTTTAAGCTACCAAGTAATTAAATGGAATTCATTCCACGAAGTGGTAACTCGAACACAAATCTTCATCCATAAAATTGACATTATGGTTCCTCACACACTTGGTGCCCCCTGACTTAATGTACACATGGGATACATATACAACACATGGTTGATTCGAAAGACTTGAAAAAAATAAAAAGAGGAAAAGTTTCTAAATCTTTTTGGTTGGTTGGTTTTGTTTTGTTTTTTTGTTACAGTGACTGCTGTGGCCACTTCATGTGAAATCCTGCCTAGCAGACAAGAGGAATCCATAGCTCTCTGAAACCACACCCTTATGAAGAGGTAAACTTACCTACAAGGGCGAACACACACACACACACACATATTATAAAAAGAGATAGTGTCCATACCCTGGTAAGGTCCATGCCAAGTTTAAGCTGAGAGATGAGATGGAGAATTACACTACGCTGATCATCCATGACTCCTAAATCCTCCTCTTCATTATCTTCAGTATCTGTCATTTCATCTTCAACTAGGATCAACTCAGAAGCTGAATGCTGAAATGAAAAGAAACATCACCATCTGGACTACAAGATGCAATATGTTTTTTCCCCACTATATATGTATAAAACGGAGCTGGCTCAAGGGAATAAAAGACAGCCTCTGTTAAAAAAAAAAAAAAAAAAGTACAAATTAAAAAAAAGGCCAGTGATGGGTTCACAAAGTATTTTGATCCTATCCTCAGAACAACTGTGGTAAGTATCACTGTATGCTAATTTACACATTATCTTCCCATTAACATACTGCAGTGATGTCAGCCAAAAAATAGAATAAAATAAAAAGTCAGAGCATGTTAAAGTAACAGCTTTTCTGCTTATTAAATAGAGGTATACTATTGAAAATGAGTCTTCAAGAGTTTTTCATAATTCTCACTGAGGTATTGCATGACCTGATTTCACTTTTTCCCCCCCTTTCCTCTATCCATGTTCTGAAGTTAGATATTTAGGTAAGTCTCAAATAAAATGTTAATCGTTAAACCACTACAGTAAAGACTATCAACAGAAGAAGATAGAGACTATCGAGTACGCGACTTTGGGAAAAAAAAAGAAAGAAATTAGATAATTCGATTACTGGGGTTAAGGCAACACCACGGGTCTTCATAACATTTGCAACGTTATGCTGCTTCGCAGCACAATAGCGATGCTGCCCGTTTTCCAGACATACTAGCTGAAGATCAAGAGAGAGGCATCGTGCTATCTCCCTTCAAGAGGAACTTGACAACAGAAGGGGATAATGATTTATGACACTTTATTTCCCCTCCGAGTTTCCAATATATTAACAATAGCAAACAAAAATAACAAACAGGTGGTGGTTATTTTGTTCAGTCCACCGAAACCACTCTGCAAGCCTTCCAGACGTATCTTCAGGTAACTTTTTTGTCTTTAAAAAAAAAGTTGGGTTACGTAGCTGAAAAATGTACAGCCCAGAATTTCATTATTCCCCAAGGAGTCCGTGGTGTGACACAGTGCTACCTGCAGAAGTGGGAATTCCTTCATGCTAAGCAGCACATTCCTGCAGAAACAGCTGGCTTGCTGCATTAAAGGGGAAAATATTCAGCTCACTGAAAGTCTTTGCAACTGAAAGTTTCATTAAAAATAGCTGATACTCAGAAATAGGTTTCAAAGAAAGTATTTCTGAACGATCACATTAGAGATCCCTCAGGTGAATAACAGCTTGTGTAATGAGAGTGCTTCGCAAATTTATTTACTGCACATTTCCAAAATTTTAATTAAGTTTTTATTTCCTTTTTAAAACAAAAAAAAAATTGAAAAAATAAATACATGTTCAGGTGGCTATTCACAAAAGCGTATCTATTTGGTGAAATGCAAGGACATCTAAAAGACACTCTGCAATTACTTTTTTTTAGAAAGTAGAATATGTAGCTTACATAAAACAGAATCTGGAGAGCTGTAACCTCAACAGCTTGGTGTTTTTCAAAAGGACAAAACCGCACTTTCCTCTTCCCACTCCCTCAGCAAATAAAAGAACAGAATGATAAGCACTTTCCTCCCAAAACACACAGAAGCTGATGCCTTATTGACAAGTTCAATCAACAGAAAGCCTGACAACCTCATACAAAATTATCAGCTGGGGAGACATAAAATAGCAGAGCCCGGCCCTGTTGTAGGGGCCGTATTTCATTTGGAGGGACTGTGGAAAAAGCAGAACTTACAGCAGGCGTTTCCACAGGAGGTTTCCCTTTGATCCAGCTTGACCTCATTGAGAGCAACGAGCTACTGAATAAGCACTGCTTCTGCTACTGCCATGAACCGAGCTCACGGCAAACAAGCTCCAGCAGGAATTAATAGTGCGAGGGAAAAGCAAGGGAACCTCCCTTCCTCACTCCCACCCCCTTTTTTTTTTTCCTTGATATCCAACGAGTTTGAGAGAGCGTGCTGGATGTCAATCTGCTCCTTGCGTTTCTAGTCACATGATACTGAGATCAGGGAGCTTAACTGCAAACTGCTCCCATGGGGAAAACGTTGCTGCTGTTTCCCAAAGGATATCCCAGTGGGCTGTTCTCCAGGGTTGGACTGGGGGCAGAATGAGGGAGAAAGAGAGAGAGAGAGAGAGAGAGAGAGAGAGAGAGAAAGTGCTAGCAGGTAACAAGCTTTAAAGTTAATATATAACATTTAAGTAACCTCTATTATTAACAGCATCAGAAAATAAACAATCTACACATCAACTAGGTTACAGACCAAAAAATAGAGAGAATTTTCTTTTGCTCCTGAAGACTGCACATTCAGCCGGGGACAGAACCCCTTCTTTCCTACCTGCTAAAGCAGGTATTGCCTTTCTGTGCCTTTCAAAGCACTCCTAACAGGACACCAGCTGCCCCTGGTTGCTCCTGGACAAAATGAACACAGCAGGAGGGAGCAGCTCTAGAAGCAGGCTGGCTGCTCAGGAAAGAGGTTTTCGCATTGTTTTAAATGACAGACTTGCTGCTCATCAGGGAGGATAAGTATAATGTAACATGGGGCTCAAGCGTGTTTAATGACCACTCTGCAATAAGGACTATAGTTTTAATTGTCTTAGCTATTTTAAGATGTGCAAGGGCACTGAAAAATCCCACTCGTTACTGCGAGAGCTTTCAACAAAGTAGGGAGCTCCATTGAGTGCAGAATGACATCAGTTGTCTGCATCCTTTCTCACTTTCCAAGGAAGTAAGAATTTAAGTAGCAGGTTAAAATTTTCATCACCGTAACTGAATGGCAGTCACCTTCAGTAAGCAATGTCCTTTACATATTTTCTTCTTTTCATTTGTTGTTCTAGGTAATTCAGTAATTACCTTCTAAGAGTATAGAAAACAGAAATTTGTTTTTCAAGAAATGCAAACTTTCTTCAAACAAACAAACAACAACAACACACACCACCATGTAAGCACAATATAGAGTGTTAGGCCATGCAGCCACAAAATACAAAGCTCCTGTATCTTTAAAATGCCACAAAAGTGCAACCAGGCTTTTATTTCTTTTTCTTTGAACAGAAAATGGTATGCAGTTTAGTATAAACCTATGCGTAAGCATACACTAGAATGCAAAAGATTACACTGAGCGATTATCCTGTAATGGCAGCTTTTCTGAATTATTATACATACGACTGGTTTTTTTCCCCCTTGTAAAACAGAATTGCAAAGCTGAACTAGGAAAGCAGTGATCTGCTCCATTCCTGTGTGGCCAGTGCCTAAAGTAAAAGCCATTGAGCTGTGCAGCTCAGCCCAGGAACAAATAACAGAGCTGGGCTTGGGGGCTGACCCTGAGAATCAAATACTGAACCTCTTACGAGCAAGCACCAAAGGACAGCCTTTATTTAAAATCATTTTAATCAACACATTTCCAACAGTGGGCTGAAGTACCTAGATTCTTTGGAAAAACCTGAATGAAAACAGCAGACCATTTCTAGAAATACCTCTTAAGGTTTTAAGCTTCCTGCTTCAGAGTTTAAAAGCAGAAGACATGAAAACACACTCTAGAAGCGATCTATTATAAACAAGTCGCTTCATTAGAACTGGGTTCAATTAATTTAGAAAGGTCATCTGCTGGGATAAGAAACTGATGTTCTCGTCAGCGGTCTTCATCAGACAACATGATGATTCTTCATTAACAGATGAAATCTGTACGGGAAAGTAACAGCTTCTGAAGGAAACGCTGCATTTTTGAAACTTCTTCAGGAAAAAGACACTTGTACAAACCTGGGATAGAATCACAGAGTTAAAAGTTATGTTTCTGTCAAAGGACAAAATTCCCTCTCTTCTTCCATAGCCTCTTCCACACATTTCAGTTTTTTCAAATTTTAACTCCTGTGCTGCAAACCAATTTTAGATCATTAGTTCAGTTCTAAGGCTCGGGGCTCAGTTTCCAACATGCTTCACATGCTCTATCATGCAACAGGACTGTTGAGCACGGCATAGATCTCATCTCATTTATTTTGGGAGCATAGCGGGGGAGGACATTGGAGAAAACAGAACATGCAGAATCACTGCATCACTTCGGTCAGAAGGGATCTCTGTTACTCTAAACCCCCTGCGCAAGCAGAGCCAGCTAGAGCTGGCTGCCCAGGACTTTGTCCAGTTGAGTATTGAGTACCTCCAAAGATGCAGAGGCCCCACACCTCTAAGCAACCTGTGCCACTGTTTGAACACCTTGATGTTAAAAAAAGTGTTTTCTGATGTTCACACTGTCTTTCTCATGCCTGTTGCCTCTTGTCACATCACTGGAGGAAAGTCTAGCTCCCTCTTCTTCACACCAGCCTATCAGTTGTTGATGAGATCCCCTGGCCCTTCTCTTCTCCAGGCTGAGCAGTCTTAGCTCTCTCAGCTCCTCATGATGTGAAGGATGCTCCAGGCCCTTAACCACCGTTGTGGCCCAGCACTGGACTTGCTCCAGAAAGACCATGTCTTTCTTGTAGTGGGGAGCCCAGAACTGGACACAGCACTGCAAACATGGCCTCGTCATTCCAGGTGGAGGGTAAGGGATCATTTCCCTCTACCTGCTGGCATGGCTGGCTCATCATCAGTGTGTTGTCTACCAGAACTCCTGGGTCTTTTCTGCTGCAGGGGCTTATCCTCAGGTGCACAATTTTGCATTTTCCTGTGTTGAACTTGATGAGATTCCTCTCCATCCTTCCTGTGAAGGTCTATTTCAATGCAGCAGGACTCCACAGCATCAGCCACTCCTTCTAGTTTTGTATCTGCAAACTTGCTGAGGGTGCACTCTGGCTTTAACGAAGATGTTGAACATTACTGGCTCTAATGGTGAACATTGGTGCACGCCATTAGTGATTGGCCTCCAGCTGGACTTCATGCCTCTGATCACAACCCTCTGAGCCTGCCCCTTCAGCCAGTTTTTGTTCCACCTCGCTTAATTTATCCATTACCCTGTCAGTTTGTTTGTAAGAATGTTATGGAAGACAGGGTCAAAAACCTTACAAAGTTGAAGGTAAACAATATCCACTGCTCTCCCCACATCCACCAAGCCAGTCACCTTGTTGCAGAAGGTCATCATATTGATAAAGCATGCAAATTTGTAAGTCCATGCTGACTACTCCTGGTCATCTCTTTGTCTTTGAAAATGGTTTCCAGGGTTAGTTATTCCACCATCTTCCCAGGGACTGAGGTGAGACTGACCAACCTGCAGTTCCCCAGGGGTTCCTTCCTGCCCTTCTCAAAGAAGGAGTGACCTCTCCCAGTCACCAGGACTCTTCAAAGATAATAGACAGTGACCCTGCAATTACGATGGACACCTCCCTCCATGCTCAAAGGTGCACCCTGTGGGGCCCCACGGACTTATGTATGTTCAATTTAAGTGCTCCTGGTCCTTCTCACCAAGGGTACCTCTTCCTTCCTTTAGTACCTTCTCAGAGGCCTGGGATTCCTGAAGGCTGATCTTAGAGTAAGGACTGAGGCAAAGAAGATGTGGCATAACTCAGCCTTTCCTCCGTTACAGTAATAAGCAGTCCATCATCATAATAAGCAGAGACCATATACACATCCTGACAGAGACACAGTGAGGACTTGTACAGGATTCATAGGCAATTCTTGGCAATTCTTCGTGTAACTGGACCAAAGTACTTTAAGAATTTTTATTAAGACATAGAAAAGCTTTCATATAGTATAAGAAATGTAGTCAGGAGCAAAAGGATGACTCTCATAAGCTTTAAACATCTGCATAAAAAGACACAATTTCATAATATTGCAACACAAGTAGCCCTTAAGTCTTTCTATACTCAAAAGAATTGCCAAATGATACTACAGAGTAACACTGTACGAAACACTTCTGCATTGAGAGAAAGGTGGAATAAATTAGTTGCAGGGCTTGTTCAGAATCAACATTAAACAGAATTAGCATTCTCAGACTTGGCAAATAATGCTATATTTTCTGTAGAGTCATCTGATTACAATTAGTTCTACTAGTGCACATAAAAGTCAAAGGCTTCATTTTAATTTTCAGACTCCCTTCATAATGATATAGGTTTACAAGCATCATTTACATTTGCATTTGTGTAACTTGCGAGATTGCAAACAGGTTTTCTGTGGGTGTAAGATTAAATATAACTCTGTGTAAGGCCAGAGAGTTTTAGAATATTTACACTAATGTGACAAATTGGCTCCAGACAACGTTCACTCATCTCAACCCCAGAATTAGAATTCTCTTTGTACAGGAAATACATCAACAATCCCCCAAAAGTGGTAATAAATAATGAGCTGTTGGCTTCTTGCAGAGCTTGTCGCTGTATCAGAATTGACAGAACTGTACAAAACTGCATGTGTCACACGTCTTTTTCCAGCACGTACAACTTTGAAATATTTAATTGCATTTACTACCAGCTGTGGCATGCACCTGATAGAAAAATGGGAGCTTACTGCACCCCATCCATTACTGGCAGTGAACTGAATTTGATTTAGCTTGTCCAGTAAGTTGCATTTATTAAATTATTTTATATACAGACTAGCATATTAACATGCTGTGAAAAGAGTAATTCCCATATGAAACACTGAAATTAACAGGTATCAAATAGAAAATTTCAGTTGACATTAACCTAAATCTTGAAACAAACAATGCATTTACTTCAACCCCATGATGAAGACAGAAATCACTATTATCTAAGCACTTGTCTAACTTCCAAATGCATTGTAATTTAAAGATTAACACGTTTAAGCTTACCCATAAGGTACTGACACTTTTTTTTTTTTTTTAAATATATCCAGCAAGCTCCTGCATCTCTTTAAATAGGCTTTTCTCCACTTCAAGAACACTCCAAATAAAACAAAATGGAAAATACTTGTCGCAACAGTTACCACCACACCATTACACAACGTAAATGCACAGGAGGGGAAAGAAGAGGGTTGGAAAAGCAGGGCTAGGGTGAACTCAGGTTATTCGTTGCTTCAGCCTCGGCCTCCATCATACTTATACCTTATTTACATGTTGCTCCCAGTAACTTTTTGACTGATGATCACAAAGGAAGAGTAGCAGATCAAAGATAAAGCTTCAAATGCACCAACATCCCATATTCTGATTGTAACATGGGATATCAAAGTTCCAGTGACTTTCAAGGAAACTTAAGGGCTCCCAGTGGTCAAGCTTTTTTTTTTTTAATTTATTTACTTATTTTAAAAGTGGCTTAACAAGTGCAAATACAAAACAGATCTTAAATGGGGACTTTAGAAAGCAGAACTTATTGCAGCTCATACACCTCAATTTCATCCTCAACAAGGTCTCTGAAAAGCAGCAAAAATAGGTGATGCTCAACTGATTTTATCTATTCAGAATATTTCATAGGAGCTGCCCCATCTACTACATTTGTCGCCAGCTTTTGCTTTAATTGCTGGGAATTTTTTTCTACACTATTAATACACAAAAAGTCTACCACGGGGGGGGGGGGGGGGGGACAAAACAAAATTACTAGCATTCAATTGTTATAGCTTAGATTTAATATTTAATATCGATCAATGGAAATTAGAGTTAAGATAATGTCAAAAATATGAATACAAGTACCAGAGGATGATAATCAAATGAGAAGGATTTTATTTCTAAGAAGTAAGCATGCTATAACTTATACCTAACAGTATGGCAAGAAAAAATATCTTTCTTTTTGCTTTGCAAGTCATCTACATACAGATCCCATCAGCAAGACAGTTGATTTCTCCTTCTTCCAACTGCATGATGGAAAAAGGAGCGAACAGGCATATTTTCTACTTACCTGAACTACAGATACCAAGAAAAATAATCCATATGTACCTATCTGGATAGGTAACTGCCGCATTTGGTTTTGGAGCATGAGAGAGAGGGCTCAATATTTATATAATCCTGGATATACAGTTCATCACTAATAAGTAAAACCACAGAATATTTGGCAGAAAAAGTTTGCATCAGTTAATAATGCCTACAAAAAGCCCAGAAATTAATTTCTTACCAAAGCTGTTATTTGTGAATGGTAATTCAAATGTCCAGAGAAAATAACATTCTTCAAAACAGGACTAACAATTAAAATATCTCAATTTTTTGTGTATGGATTTTTTAATGTATTTTGTGAGTTGTTATTTTGATTTTGTTTGTTTTCATTAGAATAGGCTACAAACATGGGATGTTCTGAAAATCTCTGTGGCTAGGGACAAGCGCAAGGATGGCAGTGTGGCACTGTGGACAACCTCTCTGTCACACAAGCTTTTAGATGCATCAAGTTAGAGCAGTCATTTACTGTATCAAGTAATACCTTGCTCATTTTAGGAGATCCTCCACTACGAAAGAAGTATGTGAAGCCCATTTTGCAGAAATGCGTCTTGATACTAATACCTAGTAAATGTAGATGAGCTGACATACAGATGATGCAAGCAGTGAGAATAATCACAAAACCTGTATCTTAGGTGACAAATAGGTCTGTAATCCTTTTCCTTCCCAGCAAAAGCAATCTGCCAGGCATCTGAAGGCAAGAACATTATCTGGATATTCACTATTATGACAGCTTCACTAACACATATGCACACCCTTTATTTTTTCAGTATCTCTGGGAACAGAGGTCTTTCTCATAAAGAACAAACTCAGAAAGCTTCCATTTCCTACACTGAAGAAGCATTTCAACTCTGATCTATGACCGTATTTGGGTGGTAAATACAACAATATAACAGTGAAGAGGACCACATAAAGAGATTTAAGAATAAAAAGCTTTAGTTTGTTGTTATGAAAAATCATATGTAACCTGAAACACAGGGCATCTATGTCTATGCTGCAGTACAGCCTGTGTAAGCCTTCAGAAAAAATATACTAGAAACAAACTATGGAAGTGATTATGTTTTCTTCAGAATAAAGTAATCATCATCAGTCAACATCTTTTTAAACACAGGGATCCTCATTTGGGTTACCTACAGCACTGTAATCCTGTTATGCACTAAATCTTGTTTGTTGGACACCTTTTCTCCTTATATGAACACATCTTCTTCGTAAGGAAATTCCTCTTGCTTATCTTCACTTTCATAAACCAAAAGCAGTCAGTACTGAAAAGCAGCTCATTCCTAAGCACAGACTCCACAGAAAAAGATTAAGTATCGGTACCAGTCCATGCATCTTGTGAGCATCTCTCATTAAAGGAGAGTTACAGCACTGTTTAATGTGAATCCTAGAACACCAGAGGACTCTGTAGTATTGCATAAATTCTGTAAGAACTGCAAATAAATATTTTTCATCACTGGTATCATCAGAAAAGAGGAACAGCAACATGAACAAAAAAAAGAAAACGTTAAAAGAGAAAAGCCCCACTGACTTGTCCTAAATAGAGGCAAAAAGCATGAAGGCTAGTGTAAACCACAATAATGAATTTTATGCTAATCTAAAAACACGAGCAAAATAATACAGTATCACAAAATAAAGAATTTTAACAGAACCTATTTCTAATGCTAGAGAGTTATTAGTGAAGAAAAGCTTTCCAGAAGATACTCTCAAAACAGAAAATCAAATTTTTAGAAGCAAGACAACTGTAAATACAGCATCGGACACTACTCAAAAATAAGTTACTTGCCATCTACAAGCTTGCAGACAACAGTGTGGCAGGACAGACTCCCAGCATCAGCCAGGCAAAACTTCAGAGACTGTGAGGGGTCTGAAAGTCACATACACCTGTGACTTTTGGGGAACTAGGGACAAAAGATTGCACTGAGCTGCAGGCTGTTAAGGAAGGAACATGGAGGAAAGCATGGCAGATTCTACTATCTAGACTTCCTTCTGTATTAGAAGGCATCCTCTCTAGACCGAGATCCTTGGGAAGAAACCTGAAGAACTGTGAGCAACGTGCCTCTCACCCCCAACAAAAAAGGGAAAGACAAACACCTTTTTGGTAAGGTACTCAGCAGGTAGTGTTAGTCACCCACCATCCCGTACAGCACGCTAGTAAGGAAGGGCAGCACACTCAAATGAACCTTCACTCACATCAATAGAATCCCTAGTGCTTTAATGTTCTGTTTTGACCAGAGAAATGCTCAGGTACTTGTTACTTGTATCTGGTTACCAGAATGCAGGTCTCCTATTTGATAGTTGGAAATCACTGCCTTTACATCTTATGACCTATAAACAATACCATAATAATTAAAAAAGACAAAAAAAAAAAAAAAAAAGGAAAAGCCAAAGGAGGATTTATATTCTTTCTAGTATGTTTTCACACTACATCCATTTATAAACTTAGTCATTTATAAGCTTTAGAAAATGCAGGGAGGTCCCATGACAGAGCATGACTCTTCTCAGAGCAATAGGATGACAGGCAACAGACAAGCTGAAGCACAGGAAATTCCAGACAGATACTGGAAAGAAAACATTACCACAAGAATGGTCAAATACTGCAACAGGCCATGCAGACAGACTACAGGACCTCTACCCCTTTGGAGGTTTTCAAGACTTGGCTGGACATGACCCTGAGCAACCTGATTTGAATAGGTTTGCTTCGAGCAGCTGTTTGAACTGCAATGACTGCTGGAGAAGCCTTTCCACCTGAGACCACACATGGGTAGAATCACCACAACTCATCATCGCAGGCAGAAAACAGAACCCCCCTATGTTTTTCTAACAAGACCAGATGAAACAGCTGAGGCCAGCTGGGATGATGCTTCACTTAGCAACATAAAGCAATTCCAACCTGAGACAAAAACTCTTTGTAAAAGAGCTCAGCCCAACTTACTGAAGTCTAATTAAGTTACTGATAGCCTTAATGAGCTGGGTAAGCTTACTAATAGACAGTGTGGCCAAGCACGCCTATATAAACATGCTAAGAAATAAAACTGACAGCACAAAGCAAATCAATTAGCACACAACAAATCAATTAGTGCACAATCTTGAAATAAAATTAATATTGGCTTTGGAGCTAGCGTTGCAGAGGGCACAAGTTTTATAATGAGCAGAATAAGCAATCAATCCATTTTAACTCAGTTTTTAAACTTTACTGCAAGGGAACCTGAATTCTTTATATTCCAATGATTAATTTTCATTGAAATTCACTGGTGATTATGGAATGCCAAATGAATCAGAGCTTCGTGTTTAATCAAATTAGATGTAAATTTTGTATTACTTTAATTTTATTTTAAGTAGAATATTACTCTTAAATATATCTTGCAGATATTAGACAGAATACATGCATTTTGGGTGTTGGACTGATTCAACAAAAATGGAAGGGCTTCCGCAGCAGATTAATTTGCACCTACTATTTACATGAAAGGTTTTACTAGAGATTGTCTGCTGACACAGTAACTATTCCAGAAAGCTACCCCCCCAAAAAAGTCAAAATTAGTTAGATTATCTTAGTCATTGTCTATCAGTGCTGCTGTAGCAGGCTTAGGGTCATTTAATTCTACTTTTAGTATAATTGTACATTTAATCCCGAAATATATCTTCCCTGGAAATTTTCAATTGATTATCTCAGAGTTCATTTCTCAGATGGTCTGATAGTGAATGGATTAACTGGTAACATCTTTGCCCAGAGGTTAAATTTATCTATCCAAGTCATTACAGGCCATTTACCGTGCTCTTCAGCCCAAAAAGTACTTAATCACGCAGAAGGCAAAAAGCAGAACACGCTCAGAAATCCTGTAATGTCAGTATCAAACAATGAAAAGGGACTCTAATACTGCAAATATTACTTTCCCACCCTGATCTGTTTTCTTTCCATTACCGCATTACTTTCCATTACTTGTGGCTAGCACTGTATGCTCATCGCTAAGCTGATCTCCCAACATTAATTACACACATTTATGTCAAGGACAAAAAAGAACTAGGAAACACTAGGAAAAAAATACAGTAGGAAACAGCATCTTGGACAAGTCTGCCAAGAGACATATCTACAGAAAAGATAATATTGAATTAGGGATCACTTCTTGTATCTAGCTTAGTTTCTAAAATTACAGAAACACTTGAAATTATTTCTTAGCACCTCTAGCACATTCTGTAATGGCTCTAAAGGCTAAAGGGCTCTGTAGAAGATGAAATATCATTGTATTAGGATCCATATTAATTTAATGATAGAAAACTTCAGCCAGAAAGAGCCTATTACATGAAGAGATTGGACAAACTGGACAAAAACACATTTTTTTAAAACTAAGAACAAAGCAGTTCAGTGCCTCCTGTGCAAATAGCACAGTTCTTTCTTACAGCTGAAAATATTAAAGTTCTGATCATACAGGGGACAGAAATACCCTTAATGATCTAGAGTTGACTGCACTTGTGCTGGACTGACAATCACTATCACAATTAAAACCTGGTTAGGTAATCAGAGCTAAGCCTCAATCCTAGATAGCTAAAACTTCTATTAAAAAGACACTTCAGTATGGAACACGCGTACAGCTCTCACGCACATAAGCAAGAGGAAGTTAGGGACAGGAAAGCAGAGAGACTGCAGAGATGTCAGATCCACAGGATCGTAGGAATCAGCTGGCATGGCAAGTTAAGGCATAAAAATCACATCAAGAGAGCTAAATTGCAGATGTAGCTACAGCATGATTTTTGTAATAATTCTTAACCAAACTGTTAAATCAAAAGAAAATTAGTCCTTCCCTCTCGGGTCTCCCATATAAACAGCCTGTTTCCCATTTGTATTTAGCTGTCAGGGGAAGTATTTGGCCTGCGGTCACATTTTGTTTGCTCAAGAGGGGAATTCTGACACCCAAGATGACAATTAGTTGAACTGGAAGAGTAGTGCTCACATGGAAGTGATTCACAATTTTATTCTACTAAAGCACAAAGTTATTACAATTGAATTTATTATGAGACTCGGTATTTCAAAACTAATCAATTTCAAGGCTTTGAGAAAGAAATTGCAGAATTGTAAACCATTACATGAAGGAAGCAGGCCATCATTTGTTGCAGACTGAACCAAGTTCACATCACCATTTTGAAGAGCGTACACAGGCCTACTCGTCCTGTTCTGCTTTACAGGAAAAATCCTATATAATACCTTGAAATTATAACTTAAACCAAAAAGTCCAATCAGGTTCATTAGGGTATGCACTAAATGTATTTTAAGTAATCTCACACCCAACATAGAATAGCTCCGTTCAGATCAGCCCTTATTCCCACTCGTGCCTGATGTTTCAGGCGGACTGACCAAAAATATCCAAATGTGTAAACTAAATAAAAACTTAAAGATCTGAAGTATGAAAGCATGAAAAATGAAAGATATCTGCACTTCACTGTCAGTGGTTACTTCCTCCAGTTAAGATGTCAGGCTTTAAGCTAATGCTGTCCCATATCACAATCCTAAGATGCAATTCTCATTTGGGAAGAAAAATCAGTAACACCAAGTGACAACAAAGGAGATGATAAAATAGGCGAGGAAATACACATGAAAATCATTTCTGCTACAAGATCTTTTATTTTTTCAGTTAGTTTAAGCAATATCTCTAATGATATCCCTATACTTAGACGCAAGAAACACCCTTAATAACAAAAGCAAGTAAACACCAACATATTATTTAAAAATAAGACTATTCAGCTGCTACATTATTTCACCAGGGGAGAAATTCCAACCTGAAACCCTAATTGTGTGACCAACTAAAAAGAAATGTTTTACTTCAGTTACATATGGTATCAAAACTCAACTCTTGACATTATACCCCTCAAGAATGCTTACATATTAAAGCAAAATTGCATCAGGTGTGCCTTGTTATTCTAGAGGGGTATTCTAAAGATCCATGCTTTCTTCATAAACATATAAAAAAAACGCAGAAAAAAAACAAGTCACTGGTTTGTTAATGATGTTTCTTAATGCAGTGCTACAAAGCCTCCACATGCTGTGCTGAGAATTAACATAACTATCGCTAAACACATTCAGCAACTTGGCCATGTTGCCAGGAAACTGCTGCCAGCAGCAGCCTCCTATATCAAGGAAGATTCCCGATAGTTCCCCCCAACACAACGAACATCTCTGTTTTCTTAAGATCACTGCTGATCCACATACCTAAAATGATGATTTCCCTATAAGTAATGTTCTAGAAGAGAAGTAGCCAAGTCGGTTGTTCATCAAGGGCAGCAGCAGCTTAATGGTGTTTCCTATTTCAGACTGCAGGTCAATTCGCTACTTGTTTAGTTGGTAGATCTAATATATGATGCTGAATGCCAGCCAAAAAGCTCTCTCCCATTTCTTTGGGGTATAGCCTCTAAGGGACAGAGGAAATACCATAAAAAATACAAAATTATTATTTTTAAAAAGTCAAGGCATGATCAAAGAAGAAACCAGAATTAGTTTTGACAGCACTGAAAGAGGAACCAGCACTCTCTTGCCATGACTTCTTTAAAATTAAGGATCACTTCTTCTAGCAGGGATATTTTGAAAGCTAGCCCCATTTACACACTACCAACTTATACAGAGATGAGGACCAGCCAGGGATTAAATTGTTATTCTTTTGTGTTTGGTTTTGGTGTGGGGTGTTGTTTTTTTGTTGTTTTTTTTTTTTTTTCATTCTTTTGGAAGAAAAAAAGAGAGAACTTTCATTGAGAGAACTGAGCATCATTTGAATGACACTTGTGGATTCCTCTTTTTCTCCTTCCACACCTAAAAGCAACTACCAGATAAACAAAAATAAGTCAGGGTCTTCAACATCACGAGTTTCTTAACAATGACATCTAGATGCATTATCTCATTCTCTATTGATGTCACTGCCATTACTAACAAGGATGTATCTGGGCCAGGAAATAAGTGGAATATGGTGATTTGCAGTTGCTTTTATATATAATTTCACATACTAAGTAACTAGCACAGTCACTGCTTTTTATATCTTTAAATGTAAACTGAGTACTTAGTGCCACTCTTACTCATACACGACAGGCCAAAATATATTTGAAAATACGCTGAAATGGACATACGGAATTTTTAAAAAGTGTTAAGTTGAGGAGTCTTGATAGCTTGGAAAAATATATTTTAAAAGTCAGACACCATCTCCTGGGTGACTGTCTAGGTCAGACAGCATCCTTAGCAAGGTAACAATTGCTCAAAAGTTTTTCCTCTTCTACAAAGCCTGTTCTTCTCCAGCCCTCCATTCTGTAGTCACAGCACCAGGAAGCTCCAGCCCCCTCTTTGACACTTTGCTCAGGTTATGCTGCTGGGCAGAAAACCTGCAGCATTCTAGAAAAACGATGTCTTCTCCCAGGCAAGGATCTGACCACAGCAATCCAAAGAGGTACAACCATAACAGGGCATGATAGCTTGCTAGACCTGAAGCTGAACACGAAAACAACAAAAGCCCTAACTTAGATGCAACTGTTCACCTCTTCCACAGCTCCGGTTTTGTGCTTCAGTCTTCCAGTAGCACACTGGTATCTTGATCAAAACTGAAAATCCATCTGATACTTTTGAAAGAACACTTCAATTTCTGAGTCAACAGTATCAATCTTGGATGGCATGAAGCACACAGAGACTCTGTGGAAGGGATATAGCTTTGGAAAGAGCTTCAGGTAATGAATCCTGATTCAGGCCATTTTCTGGTGCAAACCCAAATTTCTGCTTAACAAATTGTACTACCATAACTAAAATTACATGTGCAAATCCAGATGCTACCTACTGCTTGTGCCAAAAACACAGTCCTCAGGTTAGCTTTATATAACCTAAAAATCTTTCATTTTTTTAAGGGCTAATGTCCCAGAGGATCCAAATGCAAGCTGCTGATTTCGGGAAGATGTCCCACAAAGCACTGAGTATTCTGTACTAAAAACAGTGTTATGCTCCCTTGCTCACTATATTCATCTCTCCACGGGTACTCCCTTCTGAATAAATTATGAGTTCCACGAGCAAAGCATGCATAACTCATTTCCCATTGGCAAAAGAAAGGGAGGAGCTGAGAATGAAAATATAGATAGACAGACAGTAATTGAAAACAAGTCATAAATGGCTCAGCTCAACTGCAAAATGATCCTCTAAAAAAAAACTAATGAAACAAACTGCAGCTTATCAGTGAGTAAAGAAGTAACTTTCAAAACAATATTATTAAATATCTGCTTGTCTTAAGAAGATGAATAATTGCAGTTGACTTATATGAAAAAGAAATGATACAACCTCCTCGTAAAAAAAAAAATAAAACTAAACATTGAGAGTAGTGGACATTTTAACAGAATTTGAAATTACTGTCTAAGGACAAACCTGGAAGAGTAACAAAGTAACAAGTAATATTAAAAGAAATCTAGTTTAGTCCAGGATCTTTTGAACTATAGTCAACTCAAGATACTACAAAAGAACTGGAAAACCAAACAGCTTTATTTATCTCCCCAGCCATTACACATTTTGTTAAAGGCAATATATTTTAATTTAAGCCATTCCAATTGCCAAAGAGCATTCACTTGTAGTAAAGGGTTTCTTCAGCTCTCTCAAAAACGTCTTTCCAGTTCTCCAGGTCTCATGTGCTCCAGGTGCCCAACAATCTGTGAAGTCTCAGTGTGAAGTGTTTTCCTGGTGGGCAGCACTGGTATCCAGAAGCAGACAGTAGAAGCTGGAGACGTTTGGCATGGTGAGAGACTGTCAGTGCATCAGATGCCTGATACGTAGCTATGAGCCTCCTCAAAGAGTCGATGCTTCAGAACTGCCCTTTACCAAGTAAATGCCACAAAAGCACAAATCAACAGGCTGGTGCAGGATGACATGGACAAGTTTTGCCCATAATCACTTAACAGAAAAAGGGGTCAGAAAGCAATACAGAACTCTTCAACTCAGAGAATAATCAGCTGTGCCCAGAGGCATACAAGAGCACTCAGCAACATGGAAGAACAAGTAGCAAGCAAATCGTGTGGTCATAATGTCTCCTATCTGTCTCAAACCAGCATAAAAAACAAGCAGCTCTTCCTATTACCAAGAAGATAGGTATGTATACTGACAGACTGTTAATGGGTTTTACAATTGAGAGGAGATTATATGCTTGCCACAGTCCACTGTCTTTCTCCAAAGTACCTCAGAGAAGCAAAAGCACAGAGCAATATGTAAACATTTTTTCTAGTTTTCAGTGTGTGCTTTTGCACAAGACAGCATTTAAACAACTATTCCAAACAAATATGGTACCATAAAGTACAATAAGTTGTATTAATACAAGCATCCACTGTCCCACGTGGTTTGCATCTAATCAGTGTCAAGTCTCAGATACAACAGAAATGGCCTGCTTACCTCAGTATTTGGCTGTAACGTCTGTCCATCTTGGGTTGCAGATGGTACTATGGCCCACGTAATGTTGGCACTAGCAGATGATAAGGAGCTGAGGGCACCATTTTTCAGTTGCTCTGTGGAATGTGACTTGGGCCCAGGCCATCCCAGAATACCTTCTGAAGCAGAAAACAGATGTCAACTTACAAGAAGCAGATTAATGATTTTTTTTTCCATTCCTCACATCATTCTATTCGTATTAATGAACCTGTTTCCTGTTCCCATGCTCAGCTTTACTTCAGTAACAAAAATACTCCAGCATCTTCTATGCTGATTTATCTTTTTTTTTTTTTTTAAAGTCAATGAAGGAAGATTTTACATTATTCCTACCAGACAGAATTATACGTAAAGATTATACAAACTGACACACCTTGTTGATTAAAACAAGCAAGTATACTCTACCCAGCATTTTAATAGTTAAGAAGTTATCCAAGTCGACATTCCTGCATCTAATACAGTGAAGATATTTACCATATTTTATAAGCATAGATTAGTACTAGAAGAAGCGTGCCTAACCATTTAGTTTTTGCATCAGACCCCATTCCAGGACTAGTTCAGGTAATATCCTGTCCACTCCTCCCATTTACTCTGCTTGAAATCAGAGTTTCACTTAGCAGCTGTACTTTATTTCTGAGTGTACCAGAACTAAAGCCCTTCCTAGATTAAGTGCTAAAATGTTTTACCTGTACCAAAACCACAGTTCAGAAGAGTTCTCATTAGGAAGATACACATTAAATAGAAATCAAACAGAACTAGACATCAGACCAACCTCTATTTCTGGGGACATCTGTTTCCCAGGACAGGCCAGTATTTAGGGATGGTAACACAGAAAAACCATCAGCTAGGAAGGCACAGTTCCTCCCTCACTGCTCTAAACGTAGTATCACCATTCAAATCAGTAGCCCTCAGCAAAGGGCTTAAATTTCAGCTATTAATTACATGCTGTTATAAAATACAGAGATATGGATAAGAAAATTGCAGCTTTTTAGTCATTACCATGATAAGTATATGAAAACACAATTAGTGCCACCAGGAGAATCTCTTTCTCTCATCACTGCCAACATTTTCTGATGATCCCAACGAACACTATTTACGTTAAAGAACATGCAATTTCTCCTTCTTTATCACCAGTGGTTAACAGAAGTTGCCTCCTAGTTAAGATAAATGGTTTGATCCGGTGAGATAATGCTGTGTACTGTTATATTATCTTAATATTTGCATTATTAAAAATAGGTCACAAATCCTATAGCTGATATCTTACTAAATTCCAAAGATGAAATAATTACAGAACATTCCTCTCAGCTAAAATGGCACTAAATTATGATAGCATGATAAATATTCAGGTCTACTCGCTTAGCATGATTGTGTGGCACCAACTTGTGAATAAAGTATAAGCAAATAAAGTAAAATGATTTTCAAAGATCGGAGAAAATGGAGAAAAAACTTTTTTTTTTTTTTTAATATCTATTTCACACAATGACTCAAATTTTCCACTGACAAAAGAACATCATCTCTGTGGCTCTCATATTAGGCCTTTACTTTTACATGTTGCAAAGACTTTTGGGTTACAGTAACTTTGAGGACTATGCCAGTAGATGTTTTTAAATCCAGACTAAGTTGTGTGAACCACAAGAGAGAAAATAGTCTCTTCGTCTGACTTGCCCTACACATTGATCTTACATATCATGAAGCCAACATCTTTTCCCATTCCAAAAATGGAATTAAATCTACACATGATTATATGTGGCAAGACATGAAGAGTTCAGTGACTACTCATAGTTGCTCTTTAAGTCTTGAATAATTATTAAAAAAAAGGATAACCACAGATCCCTCAAAACAAGGTCTGATTCAGAGGGTAATCTGAAGATACTTCTGGCAGATCCAAAATGGACCTTCACTGCATGGCAGGAAGGAAGCATACCTTCAGCATTTAGGGATAAAACTAAGTTAGAAAACTTCAAATAAAGAAGTTTGTCCCTTAAAGGGAATTCACAAGGCTGTACATTGCTAAACTATATTTTTTTGGTCTTTCTGATGCTAATTCATACATATTTCAGAGAAGGGACCAAAAAGTAAAATCAAGAAAATAAACTCGTTTCATTTCAACAAAGAGTTTTATGGAGCATACCTATGCTTCTCATTCTTCATTACTTTGCAGTAAGTAATCTTGATCTATTTTTCTGTTTCTCCCTGTCAAACAGCTGAAAAGTGAATTATTATAGTTATTTTCCTATTACAGAGAAACTAAAAAAAAAATCTGAACCGACTGCTCTTTATGTAACTCTGAAAATACATCATCCACTCATTTCCTTGGGCTATCTGTTTCCTCTCTTCACACACAATCTATTTGGCCTTTACTGATTAATATATATATTTTTTTTAAATAAATTCATTTCTGTAAATAGCCACAGGAAAAAGCCATTTGAATAAACACCTTGCTTCAGAGGAAATTTGCAAGTGTAAACATGTACTTAGCCATCATTTACATATTTTTTTAAAAACGCTATATATCAGTTTTGCTCTTCAGAACAAACACACCTAGTAAAAAGGCTATGTACTTTGTCATCTTTCTCCCCGCGTTTTAAACCCTCTCACAGAGATTGAATCTGTTAGAACTATGCAAGCGTGTTTTTCCCTCTGTCCCAGGGGCAGTGCTATCCCTTGTCAAAGACTATTCCTATTCAGCTTAATCAGTTTTTTAAGCAGATCTTAACTACACCTTAGGATCTAGCCAACACCAAGAGGATGCTAAGAGTTACGGTCCAAAGGATAAAGCACATCTGCTTCCCAAACATCTCTTCATGTGAGAAAAATTATTGTGTTACAGTCTGCCTGCCTGGAACTGGACTACTCTGCAGAACAGACATGTGCAGTAAAAAACATTCATATACCACAGAAACCTAAATTAAAAGTCAGCTCTCTGAACAACTTGAAAAAATTTCCAAGCCCAGTTCCAAAGTGCCATCAGGGAATACTTGATAATCTTTAATCTGCAAATCTGCTCTGAGGTGTCAGCATTCTCATTTCATCCAAAAGGGGTTGCCATATACCTAACATAGTCCCCTACTTCCCAGACAAAAGCAAAGTGTGAAGAGAATTCATCAGAAATAATCTTCAAATCAAGTTAAAATCAGAATAAACCCTCTATACATAGAAAGTGAGAGGACACAAAAACATAACTCCTACTCCACTCACATATCAGTTGTATGCCAGAAACGGTCCCATGTGTGCTAGTAGAAACTACACTTGCCACAAAATAGTATAAGTAATTATCTACTTATCAAAGTATTTTATTGGAATTTATCCTCCTTTCCCCAGCCTAAGCAGATACCTGTAAATAACATGATCCACCCTAACAGAATTGCCATCTTCACTGCTTTATGGTGTACTAGATTTTCTATCACTAGTTCATTACCATTCTTCTAAAGACTTCATGAAAAAAATAAATAAAAAATAGAGTATGAGAAAGAAAGTTTATTCTTCAATGTTCATTAAGAATGGGAAGAAACTGCTGTCACTGTCAGTTTTTAAGAAAGATTTTTGTTCTGTTCTCAGTCCTAGCCTAAGACAGCAGACAAAGGTAAATTCAATTCTTATTTGATTCATTTCATCATTCTAAAGAAGTTCTCCAGAAGGACATTCATAAATGCTACTTTATTACTTGCTTTACGGCTATAAAAAGCACCACACCAATTAAAATAAAACATCTGTTTCTGTAGTAAACTATGCAGAAATTGGAAAGGATGTACCAAATACACTATTAGTAAAATCAACCAGATCTCTACCACCTGCATGATGTTGGTTATATGGTTCCAAGGGAGAAAAACTAGGCCAACTTTCCCTGGAAGTTCAGCGTATATGTATACACAAAACTGTAGCTCTCATAGAAAGTACCCAAAAATGAGCTTTCTTCCAACCCCTCAACACCAATTTCTACTGCAATGAACAGGCAGCAGATAAACCCCAAGCAAAGTACAGCTCCCAGACACAACCTGCTCTCCTTTCCCTGTAGCAATGCTACAGTTCACAAAAAGCATCTATTTCAGATTCAGATGGCACACCAGAGAGCATCCTACCCAAGTGCCCGTTTCTCCTGAGGGTTTCCACTTCACAGTTGCATACAGCAGAAGGGAGGGAAATTATCCCCAAAGAGGAGGTTTGAAGTAGATTTTTTCAGTTAAGCAGCACAGATCATTTACTTTCTTTGATTCCAGTTTCCTAGGTATCTGGTGTACCTTCAAACTATGTTTTCCTATAATTGATGCATGAAATATGCTTAACACCCACCTCAGTTCTACAACAAAAACCTTTCTATTTTTAAGTCCTCTGGTCTTGGCTTATAGACTAAAAAAAAAAAAAAAATCCAAGCACAATCGTAACCTAACGTCTATTGCTCAGACTCTTTACAATACGCTGTAACTACACTGTAACAAATATTCCCTTAACAATTCAACACTAGTCCTCGAGGAGAGACCAAAATTAGATGTGTATTCCTTCCATGGCCAGCGATGGATGCAACAGCTTTGTCACTCTACTGAATCCTACAGGAGGCTCAACGAGCAACAGCAAGCTGCACATCTGTTTTTCAGATTAGAAGAACAATGCTGTATTTGCAAATACTGGGCAAGGACTAGAAAATAATGCTATCTGTCAAAAGAAGAAGAGCATATAAGGAATAATGTATTATTAGCATATACATAAAACAGCAAACTGTTTTGGTTAGTCTCAACAGAAGCAAATCTAGTGCTGATGCATTTAAGGGAGACCTGACTATATGGAATTCAGTAAGTTTCACAGGTAATAAAGAATTTTTTCTCCTGTCTTCTTTCCTCATCCTTTCCTGCCCCCAGGCATTTGCGAGGGAGTTAGGGGTAGCAGGAACTGAGCAAGAAAGAAGACTCCCCTGCACAATTTTCTCTCCTCTTGCCATCTGAACTACAGAAGAATCCCTATTTGTCATTTGTCTCCAAATTAAAAGCATCTAGATTTTCTTTCCTGTACATTTATTTGCTCAAAAGGAGGCACTGGAGAATCTGGTAAAATAAAGTTCAAATACATCCCCCCCCCCCGCCCCCCCCCCCCCCCCCCCCCGACTACAGAATCATCTTCTGTCTACTTCTTGCCATGGCAGAAAAAAATTTAAAAAGCAGGATTTGCACACCCAAATGAACCTCAGAATATACATAGTGAGGATGATAATCTGTTTTTATTATTTTTAGTTTACCTTTAAAATACAACAACTTCTCAAAGAAAAAAAAAAAAAACGTTCTATTACACGCTTCAGAAAAGTGGTATGTGAAAATTAAAAATATATGAGGGAATTCCTGTGTGGGACATCATTTATTCAGTAAATGAATGTCTGATGTGAAACAGTTTAAATAAAGGATTTATCTGCACAGGCTGCTGACTGAAAAACAGGATTCTATTTGCCAAGATAATAAAATAAAAAGCAGACCTAAAACACAGCATAAGGTGATAAATCAGCTTTAAAACAAATTACTTGAGTTTGCTGCATTCTCAGGTTGGTACAGGCGGAAGGACGTTAACCATAACAGTCAACGGGCTTTAGAGACATTCTTCTGCCAAAGGCTACACAAGGGAAAAAGTAACACCAAAAGTTTTAAAGCTTTACATAGAGACAAGGTTTCTCTGCTGCATTTTTATTTAAAAAGCCACCTGCTTCCTGACTGCATGCCAAGTAAACCTGATCCTCTTGCAAGGCACACGAGCATTTGTTAATGCTGATAAGCAAATACTACACACTACACTACTAGATGACATCCTTGGCCAATTGGAAAATCTTTGAAATGCTTCTTTCTCCTACAAAAAAAAAAAAAAAAAAAAAAAAAATCCCAAAAGAATCCAAAACCCCAATGAAACTTAGAGGTATAGGTGCAATCCCTCATTTTCACCTCACACTGTACATAACCAATACTTCTAGCTAATACCCTTCTCCAGCACATTTTCAATTAAAGAAAAAAAAATTACAAAGAATTTAGCCAGAGATCAATGCGTATACTTTTAATGGAGACAGCTAGATATGAATTTGACATTGTTTTACTCCAAAGTAGAAACACAGACAGAATTTTTGCTTCGCTGGCTGTTCTTGTTGATGCACTTCC
The DNA here is from genome assembly GCF_011077185.1 of Oxyura jamaicensis. Lineage (NCBI taxonomy): Eukaryota > Metazoa > Chordata > Aves > Anseriformes > Anatidae > Oxyura > Oxyura jamaicensis. Next base: position 43,275,529 of record NC_048894.1, read on the forward strand.
AAAATTGAGTACTGACAAAAAGAAAATCACAAAAAAACTTTCCTTGAATCTTTACTGTGGAAATAAAACATGTGTTGACTACCCTTCAAAAAAAGATTGAAGATTTCAGCTTAATCTTCATAACTGCTTGTAGACTTGAGGTATAAGACTGACAACTTGCGAGAAACACAAAGAGCTCAAAATCACATCTTCCTTAAACTATTTCACGCCAAAACATGTCATAAAATATTTAAAGTCAAGACCTACACAATCCTAGATACTGGATCAGATCTATCTATTCACACTACTGGAAAACAAAACAAGAAAATGTTACCTCAAAAGAAAGGAGCATTTTTTTTATTTTTAAAAACAGTTACAGTCTACAAATCTGTTTAAAATAGTAGCTATTTAATAATTATATTTGTGAGTGCATTCTCTAAGTATTATGTCAGAAACTCTCATCTACTTTAAGTCCTTGCTGTAGAAGCATTCAGACGGCAAGGCCTACGGTGCACAGAGGAGAAGTTAACAATCCATGCACAACTGGCCATAACAACTTCAAGAACAGAAACAGTGTAAAGGTACGGAGAAAGTAGATACTATCTATTCTTCTGGCAGTTCTTTGTATTTAGGACATAATAGCATGAGCATTTGATTCTGAAGGAAGGTGAAGTCAAAGGTAAGTTAAATTTAAGAAAGTTAAATTTAACAAAGTTAAGTCACTGCTTATTTCTCACACTCTACAAGGGAGTGCTGCTCTGCTTTGTGGGACCACCTTCATGAACTGTAGGCTAGAGACAAGTATGTTATCAAATTCCTACCTTGTCTGTCTGTGCAACAGCCTCAGGATCCTGCCCCCATTGCCTTCCCACAGGATTTATTTAACTAGAATCTTGGACACTACGTAGCAGGTAATGATGGCACTTGGATGGAAACGTTTGGCAATATATTGAACAAGGCCATCACAGCATCTTGGAAAGATGTTCTAGACTTTCCATTAGATGAACATATAGCTTTTAACCTAACAAGTTATTTTCACCTGACAGGATCAAGAGGTGACAATAAAGGTCACCGTTTGGTTGCTCCTTCTGGATATGCAATTTAAAAAAAAAATCACCTGGAGGACACAGAATCAAAATGAAATATATCGTCTCTCAGAGTTAGTTTGCTAGATTACTTAAAGGCATTAGTCTGATTAGGTATGAGTTTATGCAGCTTTGATGACTCTGAAATTCTACCGACTCAGCAGAAACGTTAAGTCCATCAAAGTACGCCTGAACAAGATTAACTGTGTAGGAAAATCAGTAATCAAGACTTTCAGGCCAGGTTCTTTCAGGCAACTGTGTTGCATAACAAGTCCTGGGGAGAAGGAAAGGAAAAGAAGTAATAATTTCACAGATTTTTAGTCAGGGAGAATAGTCTAAATATTTCAGCAGCTTTTAGTTTCCCCCCTCTCTCCCTGTCTCCCTCTTTCTAAATTACATACCAAATAAGCACACCTACACACTGAAGGATTAACTGCTTGCATTCAGGTTCTCACAGTTACACTGAAGATGCTGATATGAACAAGCGCTACAGCATTTCAGTTCCTGAAAGAATTCTCGTACAACTTTAAAGTCTAAAGGGAAAACAAACAAATAAGAATACCTATTAAATTTTATTAAGTACTTTATAATAGTGTCATTCAGCATTTTTTAGTGGAGGGAGAAGGGATTAAAAAAAGGGAACCCCTTTTAGCAAGTACTAGTGTTATATTTGTTTTTCCCTGCTATTGTGCACAGAACTGCAAAAATCATTATCAAGTCAAAACACAGCACTGATTTAACAGAAGATTACTTGGACAGAGATTCAAGGACATGTACGCCTCAAGTCGTCTATCTCTGACAGTTCACTTAGATCACATGGACACAAAAACCAACCTCCAGGGACTTCAAAACTGGAAACTGACTTTTCTTTGAAGGATGCTTCTCATCTTTGATCCAACCCTTTCTCTTTTGAAATGACATTATATCAAAGAATTCAATTAAAGGCACTTTACCATTACTATTTAGATATGTGCAAGTTTTCTGCATTTTCTAAATTAAAACCAGAATACAGAATGTTGTTGTTGTTCATTTACTTTACTCTCTGAAATATATCAGAATCTGGATTAGGGAAATCACAATATGCCATAGTATAGGCATCAAAGTTTTTAACCGTTTTTGGTTTGTTTTTTTGTTGGTGGTGGTGGTGGTAGTGGGTTTGTTTGTTGGTTGGTTGGTGTGGTTTTTTTTTTTTTCTTCCTAAGGGCCCTTTTAATGTCATTTCCCTACTTGTCAACTGACCCTTTCACATTTCTATTTTCCCCACGGTGGGAATTCATCAGGATTCTTCTTACTCAGTTGTCTCAGCAGCCCTGAGGGCATATCCTGCCCTGTAATAAACTTTCTGCAAGTAAGAATGTTTTGTCTTTCTGGTTTTGGGTAGTTTTGTCATTTTTTTCTTTGTGTTTTGTTCTCTTTTAAGGACCTGCTTGAAGATGGATTTTGTTGTTGATTTACCTACAAAAAAAAAACATTAAAAGCCACCCCATTTTAGCTGCTGCTCCTCCTCCTCCTCTTATATCATGGTCCTGCTCCTGTGCTTAAGCTAGGCAGTGCAGTTTGTCCCTGGGAAAACAATGACCATCCTTTCAGAAAGGTCTATCTTCCTATATTATGGATAGAGTCCTGGAACTGTGTGAATTAAAAAAATTGAGCTGCACAAGGACTGGGAAGTTCATGCCTGCAATGCAGAAACACACAGTTTTGACTTTTTAGGCTCTTAAAAATTTGCTGCCAATTTTTTTCTTTTATTTTTTATTTTTTTAATAGAAACATGGAGTTCTCTTCCCAGACTTAAAGAAAACCCCTGACTGGAAAAAATCTACCTCAGCAGGATCACCTTTATATGTAAAAAACTAGAAATATGATTTTTCTCTATATTACTGCATTTTTATCAAACACATCTGTATTGTGATTTCAGTCTCTACATAAAAATACCAAGGAGGTTCTTCACTGTCATTAAGAGCACAGGCTTATCTTTCTGTTCTCCATGCCACTTTTTTCCCCCTCCCTGTTTTTGCTGTCTTCAAAACCTGATTTCCCCGTGAAGACTTAGGACAACATCTTTTTCACCTCTTTTCCAGTTTCAACATTTTGCAGCTTTTTTTAGGCTAAGAGAAAAATGCTGATTCTTGATGCTGCAGAAGCTTACAAGCTGCTCAATCCAACCGCTCACTTCCTCTTTGAGGAAGGGTTCGTTTTGCCTTCTTCAGTATCATAACAAAAAACCCTAAGGCACATAAATAAATACCCAAGAGCGCTTGTGCTCACCTGATGACAGTGTCCTGTTATGGTGCTGGCCCACTTGATGCATGCTTTGCTGTAATAGAGTCAGGCATTCTCCAAGGCAGCTCAGGGTGGCAGCAGAGGTAGCTTTTAAAAGCAGCAAGTCCTGATCCAAGGCAGAAATGGGTCCAGAACTTGGGAGAGCTTCAATGGCTTGTACAAGATTCTTCTGTTGTCCCTCAACTTGACTCATCATCTGTAAAGGTGCAAAAACATCTGATGTCAAGGGAAATATCACTACGTAGCTGTTAAATTCCTACAGGTAGATATAGTGACTAAATGTAAAGAACAAATGAATGTTAATGTTATGATGTAAATATACCATAAATTTACTGACAAAAACAAAGGGCTTGAGACTACCAAAGACCTGTGAAAATGCCAAGACTATGCTAAGTTAATCTGCTTCTAGATTTGAACCAACCAGACAAAGATAAAATGCACGCTTGTAGAGCAGATAAAAACATTGTATGAGCAGGCTGTTCTTTAAATAAACTGGCAAGCTTCCAAAAATCCTTCCTCTAACTAAAAGAAAAAGATGTTTAAAATTTCTGTTTTTACAGCCTTTAGTAAATTATACATGCACATGATGGGCCTCTCTCATACTTACCGTTCCTTAAGATAAGGAAACACCTTCATGTACCACGCTACACTTGGGAGTGTCTTTGAAATAATCATACCTGTAACTATAATCATACACATTTGAGACAAAACTCAAATTATTTCCGGACCTTTTCTTGAATGTACTGACTTTTGTATATATACAGCTTGTGTCTAAAGTGGCAGAGTTTATATATCTCATCTCAAGAATAATTTGAGAATTGCGTCAACCTTCTGGATATCTGGAAGTGGTACTGTTTTATTCCTACAAGTTTGTCTACTGATCAGATAGATACCTTAACAAAGACAAGTTATGGGCACACATAAAGCTGATTTTAAACACAAGATTGCAAATCTCTTATTGTCAAACGATGTAAAGTACTTGTATCCAGCTCCCAAATATCAAGCTTTCACTCAATTACAGAGAAGATTCACGCAATCTAAGTAATTACTTTGGTTAAGACATTGCAATCTTTCTTCAATAACGCAGTATCACACTTCCCTTCTATACCCTTTGGCAAGATATAGCAGAAAGGATATACACTACCAGACAGAAAACTCAGCTAACAAGAACAGAGTTGCTTAGTATCCGTTTCTCCTGCAGGTGCAAGATCTATCAATATAAAGCCAAGGTTCAATTACCCGTGGGAGTCCATGCTGAATAACGGTTGCCATGTGTTGAACTGTCTTACCTCTCTTAAAAATCTCATTTTTGAATCTTTCTATTTTCAGTACAACTGCAGGCTTATATTCCTAAAAGGCGGATGAAGTAGAAATAACCTACCAATCCTCTTGCCAGACTGATACAAGAGAAAAGTCCTTTTATATTCTCAAAAGCTTGCAGCACCCTAAAAATCAGCTTCCTTGAAAACAATGACAGATGATATCATGTGCCAGCTGTTCCACCCAAACTCCAACCAATGTGAAGAAGGGGCTGGAGGGCCAGGCAGGGCAGGGGGGGCAGAAATATACTCTGTTCTTATATGTGTTTCTAGAGTGGGATTTTTTAAGCTAAACATGAAGGTTATTCCATGTTTGTCTTCTTATTACGTCTCTCATCCTCCCCTTCTCTTTTCTCTTTTGATAAATCTGATGTTTTTACATAATCTGCTATTTGAAGATTACATGCTATGAAAAAAAAGATCAGTGTTTAATAGGTTTATGAACCATGCAAATTCAATCTCACAGCTAAAGTTCAAGCTCTAATCATAGAGAGAGATAAATCAAAGTCCAACTCCTTCAGCGATTCACATGAATCTCCTATGTGGCCGCGGTTACAGAATGTCAGCACTGATCACAGTTACCACACAATCCATCACATTAACTGCAGTGTTCCAGTACCAACTCACTGACCCCCAAAATATGTTGGCTTAATTATTACAAGGTTCATGTAACAATGTGGATTTTTCTTTAATGCAACCATTTCTAGATTAAATTCCTGAGGAAAGCTTTTCCAAAGACACTTTGGATTGGGCACCTATGCAGCACGTAACACAACAGTCATCATCGCTTCTCTAATGCAGGCAAACAATAACCCAGCCAGCTCAGAGTACACGAGGAGGCTAGTGGGGCACTGTATGATCACAAGAAATGTATAACCTGGTTACAGATATGAAAGATAACACATTGCAAACTCACAGAGTGATAAAAGGCAGTTTGTTTTGCTAAAATGTGTAATTATAACAGTGAGCTAGATGCGATCCAGAAAAATCCAGTAAACTATTAACTAATTAACTAAGATGCAGTCTGGAAAATTCAGTAAACTATTAAGTAAACTATTTTAAACATAATGTCTCCTAAACAGGATAATTTCACTGAAAAACAAACAAAAAATAACTTACAGGTTTACACCTGAGTTTCTCAAAAGCTTTCAAAAAAATCTAAACACTTTGTAAACAACAAATTCAAGCTCCATTTATCCAACCTACTGTAATGTGAAAAGTGTATGATGGACTTCAAGATTTTTTATTATTATTATTGTCTTTTTGAAGCCTGGTATGCTTCCCACAGCCTCCCTACACTGTGGTAAGGATACCAATAAAACAGTTTGTATTGAGTACACTTGAAAAGAAAGAATGGAAACAACTCAATGATGCAAACACCCATCCTTGCAAACAAGTTATAATAGAATTAAGTGAAAAGCTGTTGAAGGAAGCTACATAAGAAACTTAGTAAAATGCCCTGCTGAAGATTAAAGTGGTGAGATCTTAACAGTTAGCGTTTAAAAACAGAGGCTAAACCTTTAGAAGAAGACAAAGTGTTTTAGTTTTGGCGAGTATATATATGTGAAGTAACTGCCAAATCCAGGAAGACTGGGAGGAGTTGTGCTCTCAGGTTATTGCCAAAAACATCAATCTTATGCAGATTTTGACAGTAAGATGTGTGTGCACAGTCAATTTTAATTCCATTTGTCAGAAAAGAAAATCAGATGGAGCATGACAAAGGCAGCCACAGGATAAGCACCTTTAGGAACTGCCAGAACCTCAGGCCATGCTCCAGTTTTGAGAAGTCACACACCATGTACCTGAGCTCCAGAGCACAGACAGAGGGTCCCTTCAAAGCCAAAACAAAAAACAGACCATCACAGACACACACTCATGTAAGCATTCCTCCCTTCTCCCCTATAAAAAGGGCTCAGGAAAACAAATTGAAGGTGTGGCTGAGAGATGATGGACCACATTCTCCCTGGAAGACTGTGTAATACAATTGAATGGGAAGTTGAAACCCTTTCTGACGCTTCGAAGCAACTGAAGTATTTTGTTTTCATCTCTGTGCGATCACTTTTCATACTTTCCATTTTCTTTGTTTTACTTTGTTAGAAACAGCTTACATTTCCAAGCATTTGCTTCCACAGGAAAATAAAAATCCAAAAATAGTATTTCCGTTTTCCCCTCCCTTGCTTAAAGGACAAATATATTCTTATACATCTAAGAGAAGAACATAAGATAAACTGATCACAGAGCTTAGGAAACATTTGGAAAAAGTGACTGAATGTTTGCAGTTAGCACCTAGCCCCAAGCTCTACAGCCTAGAGTTAAATTCTTTCCAGTTTAGGATAAAAGTAAATAAAAACAATTGTTTACTCTCTCTTTATCAAAAATGAAGTATTGTTGTGGGTCTTAATATTCTCTACCTGACCTAAAGTTAGCTTTAAAGAAGCCTTTTTAATTCATCCTTTCCATGCTACCCGCTGGCAATGTTTCTATTTAACATTATAGCTGCGATAAAAGCAACTGTTCAAGGTGCCTGAAGCAGCAGAAGACACCAAGGACAGCAGCTCCTCTGTAGGATTCAAAGCATTAGAAGTTGATAAGCATTTATTGCTCAAATGTTGATCAGAACCATTTGTTTGAACAAAAAACATTTGCATGAACAAAACAAAAAGGAAGAACATCCCCTTCTCTGGAGACCCACAGAACAATTCCCTGTGGCATAAGGGAAAGGGAATAAGGTGTACTATTAAAAAAGGTGGGCTTTTTTAGATGCTTGCCACTTTATTTTTTTGTAAATGAGTCATTGACAAAATATTTTTAAAGACTTCAAATGTGGTTGCTCTAAAAAGAATAAACTAAATAGGATTTAACAGAAGAACACCAAACTACATTGAAAAAAAAACCTCTTTAAACATATTACCCCTTAATAAGGCAGACTCTGGGCCACACAGTTACAGCATTATCCTCTACCTTACTTGCAGGTCTGCTTTCTGCTTTATTGGCAGAAGGGAAGGCGACATCTCTCAGGTGGTTTTAAAAGCAGAATGGAGAGCTCTGATTTCAAGAAAACTTAAATTGTAACATTCCTTTTCCAAAGTTACATAACTTGCTTAATTTTGAATGATTCTGCTCTTGGTAGAGATCCACATTTATTTCAGTACTGTTCAGTTTTCTCTTCTCCTCACTTTCAAATACAGACAGCTCAAAGCAGTACCTCTCTACTTTTGATAGTAGCTATGACTATTTGCCCCTGCCTCCTCACCAAGTCTCAGTTCACTTCTCATTCTACTCTTGTTTCAGCTTTGGCAACCCCTCTTCACAGGTAAATAGTTTCTCACAGTATGGGAAAGAAACCATGTATTTCCATGAGTGCACTCAAACTTCACAGCTATAAGCTGACGCTAGATACAAAACAGAAGAACTGAAAGAACTATCAGAACTACATGTATTAAATGAATTGCGTGTGCACATATACCTAACATTCATAGGGCTGCATTTACCTAAGTGCAAAATTTTGGGGAAGAGGAAGCCTCAGGCTAAGAATAGACCAGTTCATGTGCATGGCTTACTCCTTTAGTCATCTTCAGCCTGCAGTAGGAGAGCTCAAGTAGACCACATTATATGTTTCCTATTAAACAGTTATTCCTGAAGCTTGAAGGAGATGCAGACCTTTTAGCCAGCCAGAAATTCTCAGATACTGTCACCATTCCTCTGGGTAACACCACCCACAAAGAAAGCTGGCACTTGACAACACCTTCACGGCAAACTGAACGCAACAGCAATTATCTCTGACATTGGCCTCAGTAGGTCACCCACTCTCTACTGCTTGCTCCAGAACAGCCACTTCCCGCTGTTGTTGCTGCCTGCTTCCTCCTCTCCCCGAACCATCCTAACACCATGTGCTTTGTGTGATTGCTTTCCTTACTTACCCCAGTCATAGCAACTGCCAACTACTCCTTTGCAGCTGGAATTCCACCTCCTGGATCTTCCTCTTGCGAACACGCTGGCAGTGTTATATGGTACCATACGTAACAAGATCCCAAACAAATGGGCAAGTAGAAATGACTCTGTTTCTCAGGGTCACCCGTGTACAGCATATTATGGGCAGATAAGGCTTTGAGATTCATTTATGTGCAAATCCAGAACATTTCAGACACATTAAGAAGAATGAAGAGTCATACAGTAAATTAGCTAAAATTAGCAACTAAAAATTTAAGAAATAATCAAGAAAAATTTAGGTGTTATTTCTGTGCTAGAAGAAAAATTAAAGTAATTCAATATTTTGTTAACATACTAGATGATATATTAATCTTTCCCAAACAGAAAAATCATATTAGAAACCTGAATAGCAATTTTGATTTAAGGTTTCAATTTGTTTCTGAAGCTACAGAGAGGGAAAATCCCAATTATGAAGTCTAATAATAAACTCTTTTAAAGACTTTTTCCTCCCATCTTAGAACAAAGATAAACTGGAACTTCAAAAGGATGAAAAATGAACAGTCACATACAAATGGAAGAGCATATGACTGCCTCTGACATGGTTTCATCTGAACTGGAAATGCTCATTATCTCCAGGACTAACAGATCTAAGTCTGTTTGTCTGGCCCAGCTGGGTATTACGATAATCTGAACATCTTTATTGCTAGAATTACTGATCTTACAGGACTTCACCAAACTAGCAGCACATCACAACAACCTTAAGAAAAAACAACTTTAAGCCATTTACGAAACTGCCCGATTCACAGTATTCTCGGGGGCATCCTAAGACACAGTGATTTCAAGCTCCCTGAAGCAAAGTAAGAATGACATCAGCTGTATTACCTCAAAGGGTAAGCAAACATTCTCCCCCCTTCTAAACAGGCCATAAAGAGCATAGAAAGAAAACAGTGTCATCAATCCTGTTTTCATTTATAAAGATTTAAATACTATTTAAATACCTCCCTTTGGAATATATAACTCGAAGAAGATTATTCAGACCTTCCCAGGACTGAATACATCATGTGATCTACACACAAGCAATTTAAATTTTAGCCTGTACAATTTTCCGTTTTGGAATTGATCTTCACACATACTGAATCATTTTATAGTAGGTATTACTATACTCCTACCCATGTGTACAACAAAAAAAAATCCAAAACACTCCAGAGAAGGAAAATATTATTTTAACAGCATTAAGAACCCACAGAAATTCAATATTGTCAAGTTGTGACATGCTAGAAATCATTCATCAAGGACACATTTAGCTCTATCAGTTAATACCACTCTTGACTTCACTATTCTCTGCGTGGGCTGTCAGTAATACCACCACTAGCAGTGCGTTGTCTGCCTAGCTGCCTATGGGCATTTCCCCTGGAAGATTTAATGCAGTAATTTTTATTTTTAAAACCTTTCCATTGCTGACTGTATGCAAGTTGAAAACAATTGTAAAGAAAACTCAGAAAATAAACACAATGCTAATATGAAAAAAAGAGCATCTTAAAAAACAAATGTTGTGGGAAAAGCTTTGGACATTTAAATAGTAACAGGAATGCAACACAAATCACTTTCTTACTGACCCTAAGTCAAGTTACGTTTTTGAGAGGTTTACTGCCTTCAAAGGCAAGGAAAGAGCCAACATGCTTCTTCATTATTTTTTTCTGTTGTTATATGAAAACATGATTTCTTGCTCTCCCTCTCTCTCTCACACACACACCCAAATACTTTCTGGTATATTAGTTTTTTGCTTTTAGAGAATCATGACAGAAGAAAAACATTTTGAAAGCCATCAGGAAAGGACACGAGTAGAGGCTACCTTTGAAACCAACCTTGAATAGGTCATAAGTGACAGGAGTGAAGACCTTGATTCTTGTTTTTGAAAAGTAAATATCACAGTTGTGTTTTTTTCTCTCTGTTGTTTAATATAAAACACTAGTTTTCTTAAAAAAGAAAGCAGACGTGTAAAGGAAGAGAACCAAGTCCACACAGAAAAAATGAAAACCTTCTAAATCATTGCAAAGCCAAATCATTAGGTTGCCACGTAAGCCTAGCAGTCATTGATTCTGACCTTGAGCAATGATTTCTTGCTTGTCCTAGAGATATCAACAATCTTGACCCAGATATCACCAATATGAACTGTCATCATATGAAAATTAAAAGCTGAAACAGACAACTAATATATGTATCAAAGCATAACGGTTTCATTTTGGTATGTACTTGGGACATGTAAGACAAACACGTGGAACTCCAATGTCACCAAAGTAACCACACTAGCCATTAATCTCACATACCATCTCTAACAATACAGCGCAAGCTCACAATTCCCACACAGAATTTCCTTTAAGCTTTCCTACTTTCAACTACTTATTCTGAAAAGGGAAAGAGCATAACCATACACGCAAAAAAATGACTAATAAAAATCACTTGCTTTTTTAGCTTGCTTCCAACCACATCTACAGAATTCAGTGCTGTCAATCACCAGCTTAGAAGGTATACCTCTCCTATTGAAAAGTTTCTCATATTAAGATAACTTCTACAGTTGCAGTAAAAGATTTTTTTTTCATCCAATTTCATGAATTTTTATTTTGAGTTAAGCATTAACACCTAACCACAGCAAAGCAAGATAATTTTTGCTTGGGTTTAATTTCTGAAAAGCGTTCTGACTTCCTCAAGGTCACTCAATACATGCATCTTACTACTTGACATAAGAGATTTCGTGATAGGGATTTATAGGCTTCCCCCTTTTCTTCAGTAAAGTCACACCCATAAATATTTTAATAGGATTCCATCAATAGTGTGCAAACTAGGAAGGCAAATTAGAGCTTAAGATATAACTGAAGTGAAAGAGATCTACACAGCAGTTGTTGCTAAAGGCACTGCAATCTATAACACCACTCTTTTATAAGGAGTATTTTGCATTTTAGCTCTGAAAACACCCAGTGTGGAAACACGTACAAGACCAGAACCACAAATGTGCTACCTCTAGGAATAACAGATTTGTACACTTTGCTTACAGTAAAACCCAAAGTTTTGACCAAAAAGGGCCTCCTTGAACTGCGGACAGAAGGGAAGTCTACCCAAAAAGCTTCAGTCTGGATGAAAGCCCACGACAGCCTCTCTGAATATCACTATGCTAATGAGAAAAAATATTTTTTGAAAGGATCCTAGAATACTAAGTGAGATACTCTGAAAGCATCTTGGAAAGATGGAACCAGATAATGACATCCATATCAATTGTCCTTTCTTGATTACTCCTTCCCTCCCGTTACAAAGAAAAAGCACGTAACTCTCTATATTACTGTCACCTCAGGGTAGCAACCGGCTTGACCTCAATTATTTTAAAGATGCAAACAATGAACAGTAAAATTGGAATGACTCTTATGTAATAGTTATTAAGGCTTAGACACACACATCCCATCAATGAAGCTTCAAAGGAGCAAGTTAATTTTCACTTGGCATGTAATTTGCAGAGCCACAAAAAGTGACAGAACAAACACAACTATACCTCTGACAATCAAGGTGGCAGCTAAGCACCCAGGCACATTTTCTTTTCAATTCTTGCCTCTTCTTTCACAATTCTATTTCTTCCCTTGGAGAAGGAGAAAGGAAAAAAAAAAAAAAAAAAAAAAAAAAAAAAAAAAAAAAAAAAAGAAAGAATAAAATAAAAAAAAAGCCTCCCTACCACCATCTGCTATTCTGTTCTTTTCCCTAACCAGAAATCCACATAATCTCTGTTAAGGGAACAACTGAAAAGCCAGTTGCTACATATCTTCATTGTCTCAGCTGACAAAACATAATTTCCTTTGGGGTTTTATTTTGTCTTTTTTGCTCAGTCTTCCAATAGTGCACTCCACAGGGTGGTTCCTTGTGAGGAAACAGAGGAACAAATGTCATTAGGACTGATTCTAAAAGCAGAGCTTAAGACAACCAGTAGAAAACACAGTATGAAGCAGGGAGCCTGGCTTAGTTGCTTCTTTTCCTTAGCTACTGCTTCCAATCTGCTGTTTCCATTGACGCTGATGCTGTTCCACAGGTCATCATCAGCGCTTCACCATGGGCCATCAGCTCCATGGGGACCTCGGCACACGATTTACACTCTAGGGAGCAGCTACATGTTAGTTAGCATCTCCTGAGATGTACCTTTTGTCTGGTTAATTTATGCATGTACTCCTATGCTCCACTCTCTGTCAGCACTACGCATTCAATTCCTGTTTTATAACTTTAAATTCTGCAACTTGGACACTTGCTGCATATCCTTACAAGATAGTATCACTGTATTTTTTGAAAGCAGCATTCATTACTCATGGACAATCTACAGAATTCTTACTCATTTGCCTACTGTCCAGTAAATTACTAGCCACACTTTCAAGCTCCCTTGCTGTTAGTTGCACAGCTACAATAATCAGACTGTATTTTGCAGGTCTTCTTAGGGATTTTTTTTTGCCTTTTTTTTTTAGCCCATGAGTGCTGTTTGATATGGAGGGAGAGATAAAAGGTGGGACAAAGGGTCTTTTTTGGAGATGCATCTGGAAGCTTTAAACATTCCCTCCAAGACTGGAGGGGAAAAAGTAATCCACTTTCCTGAGAAATTCTCAGCCTGATGCAATTCAGGTATGCATGAGGAACCATTTCCTTTCCTTCAGTGGTTTAAAACATGCAGATCAGCAAGAAAAGGAGCTGACCTAGCCACCTGTCTCACAAAAGCATGTCTCTGTTCAGAACAAAAGCCAGGATATTCTTAACAGATCTAACACCAAAGAGTGTATGAAATCCATAACAGCACTGAAACACTGGAAGAAAAAATTCCTGATTGTCAGCTATCTTCAGACTGTTTCACGGAGCCAATCAGCAAGTCTTCAGATGAGAAGGTTATTTTTTATTTATTTTTTTAACTAAGATCTGGCTTCTGTAATAAAAACCCAAGGAAAAAAGCATGATTCAGACAAGTACTGCTCATCCGTCTCCACAAATCAGGCTGAGTAGGCTGTGCTTCTCTTGGGGCCCCCCCCCCCCAAGGACTGAGTATCAATCTAGTACTGGTCATTTTGCCACTGGAGGGAGCAGTCTGGGGATCAGTGTCTGTTTTTTGCAGGAGATATAACTGGTTTTCTTATTTGCCTGTTGTACTAGAGCTCCCTGGGGATACTCCATGCATGTGCAGGTAATGCATGTAATTTGCTGCCAGCAAAAGGCTGGTACCAAAGCACAACTAGTAACTGCTGTGTTTCCCCACCAAATCTCACAAGCTCTTTCCTTGAACATTTGCTTCTTAAAGTCCCTTATTTAGACTTATGTTTGCTATTAAAGATGACTCAAGGGGAGCAGGGTATAGGGATCTTATGGTAAAGGCACAGAGAGGAGAAAAAGCTCACAGTGCCTGCCAAGGTTGGTGGGATTTTTTCCTTTTGAGTTGCTCCCAGGGATCAAGAACCTAAAAATGAGAAGCAAAAGGAAAGAGCCTACAATTTCAAGTAAATCTTGGACAGCAACTGGCTGCCATCCAGCCAGCAGGAAGCACATTGTTGTATTTTAAGCCACAGAATGCAGCACTGAGAACATGGCTTCTGAAAAGCTTCTTGTAGAAAATTAGATTGTTTAATTTTAATCTAAGGATTACTTCAATATCTGCAAGTAAAGTCATTAGTTTTAGTGATTAAAATGTTACTCACAAGTACATTACTCTATGAGCTCTTCTGAACAGCAGTTTTTCTTACATTTCAGAAGGATTACTTCAGTGCAGTTAATAGCTATAGCACAGAACTGGAAAGCATATTTTGATTATTGACAATTAAGGTACATTTGTGAGTATTAAGCATTGAAAAGAACACCTAAAAGGTTGCTGCTAGTCATTAAGTCAACATCAGCAACCACAGAAAAATGCTATTAGCTCACCACTGTATAGCGTATTATTGATAAAAGCAATTTTTTGTACTTTGAGTAAGATTAGTCTTCAGAAGATAAAAGGCCACATTTCACTGGATTATAAATCATACATTTCAACACATGGATTTTTGAGTGGGGAGCTTTGTCTCAGAATACATCACTAGCAAATGTAACACTGGATTTAAAATACATAAATAAATATATATATATATGTATATGTATATAAAATTCCACCTCAGAATATATAAACACACCTATGGCCATACAGAGTAGCCCGGTGTGCCATAAAAGTAATTCTTCTCCAAACTTCTGATGGCAATTTCCAGTGTGTCTGTATTGGGCTTATTTGGCAAGGGTTTGGTAGCATGGGGACTACAGGGGGTGGCTTCCGTGAGACGAGTCTTGGAATAGCTCCATGTCAGATAAGAGCCAGCTCCAGCCACAGCTTAGCCAGTGAGTGATGTTGGTTGTGCCTCTGAGAGAGCAGACTTAAGAAAGAAAAAAAAAAAAAAAAAAAAAAAAAACTGCTGTGCAACAGCAGCTGGGAGAGAAGAGTGAGAAAATACAGCGAGAAATAATCCCACAGATACCGAGGTGAGCGCAGCAGGAGGGCAGGAGGTGCTCCAGGCATGCAGCAGCAGTTCCCCTGCAGGCTGTGGAGAGGCCCCTGGTGGAGCAGGCTGTCCCCCTGCAGCCCACGGGTCCCACATGGAGCAGATCTCCACGCTGCAGCCCGTGGAGGAGCCCCCGGTGGAGCAGGTGGATGTGGCCTGGAGGAGGCTGCGGCCCATGGAGAGCCCCCGCAGGAGCAGGCCCCAGGCCAGAGCTGCAGCCTGTGGAGAGGAGCCCACGCAGGAGCAGGGGCTCTGGGGGAGCTGCCACCCATGGGGGACCCGTGCTGGAGCAGTTTGCTCCTGGGGGATGGACCCCATGCCATGGTATGGAACCACGTTGGAGCAGTTCTTGAAGAACTACTGTCCTTCAGTAGTCTATGGGAAGCCTGTGTTGGATCAGTTCAGGAAGGACTGCAACCCATTGGTGCCCAACGCGGGGCCCAAGCCCATGACCCTGGGATTAAGAGTGCCAAGCTCTTCCCTTTCTCATCTATCCTTAATTTGAATTCCTTTCACTCCCCTGCCAGTTAGCCTCCTAGTTTGTAGTAGGTGCAAAATAAAGTTTTATTTTATTTCTGTCACATCCCACCTTCCTTTCATAATCTGGGGAGCCACTGTGCCAGAAGATACCTAGATTTGCTTATAACTACCATGAAGTATGCTTTAAACAACTCGCACATGCACAGTATATGGTGGAATGACCTTCAGTTTTAATCAAAGTAGGTATTATGTCCCCATCTTACAATCAGTTCAGCTCATGTTTTTCCAAAAAGCAAGTGAACCATTAAAATCAGCGCTACCTAATCGTGCTGTTCCTGGGCCATAGGGGAAGCCTTGGATAAAGCGTACTCCTTTGGCTTGTGATGCAGAGACAAAGCACTGCAAATCCACCCTTTGACTTTTCCCACCATCCCAAAGCAGGCTGTCAACTGGTTTGAAGTTGACATCAGTAACTTCACATTACTGAGGTGATTCAACATACATTGCTGTGGTTTTGAGCCAGTTTGTGACATACTGTAATATGGGCAAATCACATTTATACAGCAACTTTTACACAAATTCATGTGCTTTGTGTCTGCCAGCATAGACCTACCAATAAAACTGCAATTGGATAACTGGGGATCTCTGCGAGGAAAACCTGCAAGCAGTCAGCCCAGAACAGAGTAGACATCATCATCAGCACACACGGAGCAATATGTACAAGGATGTAAGACAATGTTTCCCGAGCCAGAGACAAGTATGTGAACCGTTTTTATATTGTATATCCTCAGTCAGTTACAGGTTTCAGCTACTAGCTGTATACACAAAGCTACAAAGAAGTGTGTATCAAATTCATGCAGTGTTCAATTTACCCTGCTGGATTAACTGTTATTAGCCATAAGGGATATGAATTATATTTTTAAAAAATTGTCAGAAATCAGGATTGCAACCAAGAAGCAGGCAAGCAGCTCCTTAAAAGCCTCAGTGTAACATTCACAAGGCTTTAAAAGCATTCAAAACCTGAAAGCCAAGCATTAGTGAGGGAAATTATAAGGATGTGTTACAAAAGCTGTTGATCAGGTCCTTGTTAAGTAACAGATGAGAGCTATACTGTTTATTATTTTCTATTTGTTGTAAAATCAAAATGTTTTCAATATTCCTAGGCGCAGCACACAGCACTCTGGGTGTTATACAAGGATTTGAAGATAATATTAAGTCCCTCCATAAATGTATATAATAATGTAAACGGAATAGTACACAAAATATGAGCCATTTCTATGGTTACTTTCTCTTGGACAGCAATTGCTTAAGTGCTTTCTATACTTAGTATTTGAAACTTGGGTAGCCACTTAATATTACACTGTCATGTGTTACCGCTAACAACTCTCAAAAATGTCTTCTACTTAATTTAATAAAAACAGTGCTTGAACGTGGGTTAACAAAACAGCCCGTGTATTTTGGAAGCAGTCCTACCCATTATAAACACAGCTGTAAAAGTTAAGTGCACCTTGTTGTGTTAAGGGTTTGCTGTGAAGATCATCACTGCACCAGCCAGCCTGCACTGAAAGTAAGGCCACTGAACAAGCAGCCATGAAACGTGATCTTCTAATCTGAAAAATAAGGCTTGCATAAGCATGTTTTCTTCAAAGCTTCATTTTCAAACTGTCAACTCGAAATTTAAACTAATGCATTATCTGAGGAAGAGAACCGACTGGTAGCTTTTCAAAATGTAGGCAAATATATGCTCTGCTCTATTTCACACAGAACAGGTGAATTCTGTTTTTATTTACAAAATTAATTGAGAGTTTTGAAGGCATGCAGAAGTTGGAGACTGAATGTCCTTCAAATTTTTATTTCTCAAGCTCCTTTGGAAGCTTACTATTTAGTTAACATTTAATGAAATGCTCTAATAACCACAAATAGTAATCCTGTTTTTTCTGCAATTGCTTAAGAAAATGAATGCTGCAGCAGCCTCTAAATGTAGCTATCATACATGTATTATCCTGAACTTAGAAAGTGCCATTTATTAAGTTATTGAAAATGATCATCTTTGCACATTTTCAATTACTACTGAACTACAGTCTGAGAAAATGTTAATAAAAAGAGGCCCTGTGTACATCATTAACATTTTTGAGATTTGGAACAACAACAAAAAAACACCCAGAAACAACAAACCAGGTTCACTCTTGAAATAACTCACATGGACAAATAGTGTAATTCAGAAGAACATTTGTTCTGTGATTCCCATAGCAACCTTAATTCTCCCTGACTGTGTATCTGGTATCCAGGATGACTCAACCTTTGCTTGAATACAAAATCAAATGCACAGAACAAGGTGCAGTTTAGGAAGGTGCAACCTGTATGCATTCTTAATGACCTCAAATGTGCGTTTGCGTTATTCACATAACACAGAAGTATTCACCTTTACCCTATACAATTTAATAATTATTAGTTTATAGTACTGTAATTTTTATTAAGCACATCCACATTTACTCCTTAGGAAGGTACTAGCCCGATCGCAGGTGTAAGAAACCCATTTATCCCTTAAGGAGACATGTTTTTATTGATCTGTGCAATACCAACTTAAGGTAGAACAAACCGCTTTAGGAGATGACACTTCTATAGACAAATGAAATAGCCCCCAAAGAAACTGCCACAGTAGATACCAATTAATTTCATCTGTTCCTGTGTGGTCTAAATTAACCTTTTGTCTACAGGGGTATAGTGTGTCTACAAGTATAGCAACTAATCACACCAATACTGCTGAACAGCTAGAAGGGAATTTCAGCATGCTCGCAATGGTATTTTCATACAGTAGAAGGAACACACGTGTCTAGAGGAAACAAAGAACTTACCAGTTAGTTGCATAAGTCCCGCAGGAATCAAAAGGTAATGATTTTAAATATGCAGCATAGGACTTGCAAGAAGCAGCAGGACTGTCATCTTGCCAAAAAGCTGCCCTTTCCAAATTCTGGAACTGCCCGTTGGCACGTAAAATGGATGTCACACTGGTGGAGGCCCCATGAAATCTAGATCTCACTGCACCAGATGTTCAGAACATATGCCAATGACTAGTCTACTGGAGAATACCAGAAGCTGTAGCATATACTGCGTTTCAGAGTGGTCAGAAATGTCTCTTTCAACCTTTTAAAATGATGGAAAAAAAAATATTTCTCTAGACTTTTTTTTCTGGCTAATCCTATTTAATTTCTCTAAATTTCTGTAAATAATGTATGTTGCTACAAAATGTTCACAAGCTGCAATTCTTGGTTCTTTAACAACAGTGGTAACACTGGCAGAGGTTATACTCTTATCACTCTCCGCCAAAATAAACACCATTCCAAGATGAAGCGTGTCGCTATTATCTACTTCAATGGCAGCTAAAATGTAACGAGGTGTGATGCAGCCACTTGGCTTCCTGATCCAGCTAACTTCGACGGCCTACAGTAAAGAATTCTGCACGTATGACTCTTCTACCACAAATTGCGGAAATCTTCTACCACAGTTTGAGGAAAATAATATGCATAGTTTAAAAAACAGAATGCAACTTCAAGACCACACAGCATTAGCTTACCATAAACTCACTTACTAAAAATCAGTTGGAAGTGCTCTTTTACTGATAAATTATGGCCCAAATAAAGAGGTAGGATCTCAAATAATTCTGCATAAAATGCAACACTTAGTACAGCAGTTCTTCCAAATTAACATATGGTAAGTTATACTTTTGATAAAGCATTTCATAAATCAGTACGGAGTGAACTATTAACATCAAGTTAATAGAGGCAAAAATCTCATTTAGAGAATATGATTTTAAACCTTTAATAAAATCATAATAAAAAACAATGTTCCTTAGCTCATTTTCAACTCAGTGCTACGAAAAAATATTCTGAATATTAAAGTTTTTATAGCAGTCAAAAGCTCCATATCCATGCTTAATTTAAGCTTACCAAAATTCTGAAAAAAGGCTCTAATTTTTCATTTTGAAAAATTCTAATTTCAGAACAAAAACCCTGCATGTGTCATTTTGGCGACCTATACGGTCACTTTTACAACTTCTATGAAATTTTGCGCATCAGTTCAGTTCTAATTAGACCTTTTGCTAGGAAGCTTTTTTATCCTATAGTTGTCTGCACTGCCTTAGAAAAGGTTAAGTCAGCCATAACCAACAACAGCAGCAAATAACCTGTTGTTAATTTTTACTAAGAACATAAATGGGAAAAGAACAATTAAGTATTAGCAAATATCACTGCAATACGTCAAATATAAGAGTACATTTGTCCAATTTGCAACATGAAGACGCACTTCACTGTTTGCAAATAACATGGTCAAATCAAGACAAGTTGGTCCAGAATTGAGCAGCAATTTCCATTTCAGCACTTTCCAGGGATGCTACACAAGGTAATGAAGACCATATGATCCAAGTGAAGAAATACCCTTTTGCAGAACTCCTGTTTTTCACAGGTCTCATATATGAAGCTGTAGGATTACCCTAACATTGTTTAAAATATTAGTCCCCCAGAAAAATAAAACTACAAAAAAATGCTTCGTCCCATTTAGCAGAAGTGTATCAGCTCTTTCCATTGTTTTCAACTACTGCATATATAAGATGTAAGATTTGTTAACATAGTCCTATTTTTAGTAAATTTAAAAATGCTTATTTAGATGTCAAAGCTTCAATTACTTCATTCTGTAAGGAGAGCACTAACAAAGATCTATAAACCTTTTGCAGTCCTGTCCCTTCATCTAAATCATACCAAATTCCAAATAAAAAGCAAAGATTTGGGTGTTGAAAAGGGGGTTTTGTTTTTGTGCTTTTAGTTCTTATTTCTCCTCTGATAAAAAAGGACTAAAAAGGGATTTAAGTGCAGTTTTGTCAATGCCTCTGGCTCCATCTCTTTATTCATAAATTTAACAAAAGAGGGTAAGCCAAATAGTCACCATCTAGTCATAACGAGAACATGCCCTGAAAAGGCAGGCAAAATAAACCCAAGTCTGTCACATCTGTTCTTGAAAACAGGTGAGAAGGAAATAAACAGAACACGCCATTGAAATGAAAACTTTCCAGATTAAGGAATCAGACAAAGAGATTCTTATCTTTTCACAAGATGGAAAGAGGATCAGTCACACAGCCATTTTTTAGAGACTGGGAAAGAAGGCAGAGAGATTGATTTTTGACTCCAACATAATCTTCTTTAAAAAGCAGGAAAAAAATAAAGAATAAAAAATTCAGTGCACTGAAGGTAAACTGCACATACCTCCTCCTAATAAAATCTTACGTTTAAATTAGTTTCATTTTCTTTCTCTGAAAAATACTAATTTCTTTTAGATACAAAACATATGGTAATGTTTAAAAGCTAAAATGTATATTGTTGCCCTCTAACCTGTTCTCACAGAGGCAGTGCTCCAGCTGAGGTGTGACTCACATTAAATATAGGAAAATAATCATCTGCTATGATTACAGATTAAAATCCTATCATATTTACCTTTTAGCAATGACATCACATTGCAATAGTCTGCAAACAAATGAGTCAGCAACCACCAGGCCTTTTCTGTAGAGATGACACCTAGCCGCTTATTCTGTGTTTTACTGTAGACCAGTATTTGTTTCTGCCTTCCCAAATGTAGTTCTTTGCATTTGTTGATTTTATCTCTTTCCAACTTATTATGAACTGCACACATACTAATTCTCTATTTTTCAATTCCTTTCAGCCTCAACCAGCTTCATTCAACGAAGCTGCTACATACAACTCCCACAGTTTATTTTATTAAGAGAAGTAAGGCACTCTCTGGATTCAACCTATGAGAGCAAATACATTTAGTAAGGTAGAAACAACTTGGGGGAGATGACTGGTAGGCAAAGGCAAGATATGCTCATGAAAAACAAACAGACGTGTGTTTTCTGTAATAGTTAGCATGGGTGACAATCAGCGCGCTCTCCAGAGCAGGGAATGAGCATTGTTAATACAATACAGAATACAAGGGAAGTTCTCACTTTTAATGTTACTAGAATAAAAAACAACCATTCTTTATCAGGATGTGTAATCTGAATCCTCAATGTGAGGACATACTAAGACAATTTATTCAAATTCTTAGTAAAAGTTCTCGATTTATATAACATTCAAGGACTTTAAAGGACGTTCTTCAGACTGTAAATTAAAGGACTGTATATTAAAGAATTGGGACAGACATTTTAAACCAATGTGTTAAAAGAATGCTTTAAAGCAGTTAGGCTGCCAACAGTTTCTTTGGAGAAAAGGGTGGGAGGGGGATTAAAAAGGCACTATTAGAGAACAGCAAGAAGTTCAGACAAAGCAAAAATTACGAGAGATGAAAGAAAGATGAAAGTGAACTCTGTGAATGTGTGCCCTACTATTTAAGCTTAAAACTCCTGTACTAGTTTTTGTTTTCTAGAAGGCAGACCTAAATCAAGTTATACTTTTAAAGTATAAATCGAGTTATACTTTTTAAACTCTGGTAAACCATACATTGCAAGAAATATACTTTCTTCTTTGCTTTTCATGTGTTTAATACGAACAAAGCATTCTTCCATCACAGGGCCAACAATAGAAAATTGACAACAAAGTCAAGACCATAGCCATATAGAAACAAACTGCTGCGTGGGAGGAGCCGTGCCTTCTTTCACACTCATTCAGACTCATTCAAGATGTTGTTTTTTTCCTTTCCACATTTAAATCCTCTACGGTCCTCTTTCCAATTGGAAAGGTTTTGCTGCATGCAGCTTCAAAGAGATGTTCCCCCAGCATTGAAGCACCATTGCAAAGTCTGGGAGCTATGGCCAACCTACTTCATCTTTCAATGCTTTTGCACACAGCCATCTTCACAACCGCATAAAAAGCCTGTACACACCAGACCTCAAGCTGAACCAGAACTAAAGAGAGCCTTTTGCTCAGCAAAGGGATCAAAACAAAGCAGTCAAACAGATGAGGAAACAAAGAGAACTATTGACTTGTCACACTGTGTTGCTTATTTTAAAGCAAAATAAAAAGTTACAGCAGATTTGTATCTCTTACCTCTCTGACTTCATGGAGTTGACCGGAACGCTGGCTCTTAGCTCTTCGGGCAGCTGCAGGTGATTTGTGATGAGTAATGGTAACAACAGTTGGCCCACTTTGATTCATATATTTCTGGCCACTAGGAGATGCAGAATTAGCTGTCCCAGGTGGCAGCAGAGATGAGCTTCTACTTCGTGAGGATGAAACGCTCTAGAAGAAGCAACAGAATGCTGGTATTAGCAACCTTTACACAAAAATAATCTGCTATTCAGGCTACAGGTTTGCACTATTCTACTTTCCTCACAAACCTGAACCTGGAGATCTAAGTGCTCAGGACTGGTTTATTCCTTCTGAAGATCTACATTGCTCAGCCAGGATCTTCTCAGAAATGAGAGGCAACTACCCTTGTTTCTTGGATTGTCTGAAACTGGCCTCCTTAGAAATCTCCACAAACTCCTGTATATTAACATGCTGTTAAATTCCTACAACCATACTTTTTAGGAAAGATAGGAAGGATTTTGTAGACAGATTAAAACAATGCCACCACGAATATCTTTAATGAACTCACTGACCTATAATTTGTCAAATGGTTCGGTGTGAAAAGAAAGGAAGAAAAAAAAATCTTAATGCTTTTACCTGATGAACATCTGAAACAGTACAGTGCTGTCTTTTCACTGTGAACAGAGCTGCAATTTTGGCAAGGCCAATCCACACACCAACTTAACATTACAGTCTGAACCAAAACATGGCTTAAATTGTAAACAAGTTTTGGAGTAATCTTGGGATGAACAGTAGATACAAAAAAGGCTAAAAATAAATATCCAAAGGTGTCTGCAACATAAATACTCTTCACACACAACCTATAAATTTAGTCTGAGTGTTAGATAGGAAGGAAAAAAGCTCTTCAATCATGTATTGGTGTTGCTACCTCAGTTTGTTTTTTGCAGCCAAGCTCCGATACGCATTAGAACACTGTGACATATCACATATAATAAGTGCAATATAAAAAGGCTTTTCTCTTCTATTTAAACTGCCAATTGCACCTGCAAGATTAAAATTGAAACAGAATAATTCCTACCTCATAAAACACAAACCAATTCAGAGAGTGACATTTAGTAGCACTTTAAGGAAGCGAGGTAAATACACTGCAGGTTAAAAACCATTTCATCTCTCCTACAAACTCTGCACAAGTAATGATGACAGCTTTCAATATTTCTGAGAGTTACTGTGAATGTGGGGGACTATTCTTAAGTCTAATGGCAAGAGCACAAAAGTATTATGTGAGTACAAACTCTCTGCCTATCCCTTACAAATCACTCTCGAGCTTTGCAATTCTGTAGTTATTTCATTTAATAAATAAATAAATACAAGGTGGACAAGCTCCAGCTAGGACTAGAATCAAAGTTAGGCATTATGTTACCAGTACACTGCCTGTAGATGATAAGGCAGAGTATCTAGCACTAACAGAATGGATAAGTGAAATATGGTCTAGGTTCCCCCTGCCATCCACTTCCAAATTAGACTTTGGGCTTTTTGAGGCATTGTAAGTTTTTTTTTTTTTTTTTTTTTTTTTAAAAAAAATGGGATATCAAAGTCTCAGTATGTGAAGTGCTGCTACTGCAGACATACTAAGTACTCAGAGAAAAAAGCACTATTCCAGTGGCCTGGATTTACGTTTGCAAACAATTGCAAGAGTGATGATCTGACTCTGTTTTTGCATTCGTTGCTACCATAACTATTAAGATTATAAAAAACAGGCATCCGCAGAATCAGGCATTTATACAACTATCCATTCTGTCTGATAATTTACAACTGCATTGAAACTGGATTTGACTCTAAGGCAAAAGATATCTATATGGCATGGGGGCAGACTTTGTTCTAAGGGCACAGAAGTTTGCCGTTTTTTTTTTTAATTCATCTTCCATTTGAAATAGCGTTGGTTAGACTTAAGTGCAATTTAAAATAACAGAGGAAAAGGTATTTGGGAGAAGGGGTTGAGGGAAACTGGATGTGACTCAATTTCCTTTTTAAATAAGTTTCACAGAAAAAGGTTATCCCTAGTATGATAGCGGAATATATTTACTGTTTTTTCTTTTCTAAATTGACTAGCATGAGAATACTCCTAAATGAAATTTTGGGTGCAGAGAAAGAATATAATAATTTCATTTTTTCAGCATAAGATAAACTTATCCCCCAGTTTAATAAAAGTTATTTTTAGAATGAAATCTTCTGAGGATCGCTGAGGTTCTAGTATCATGCAATCACAATATTAAAAAACCATGACTGCTACCTTCATGTAGTTAAATTGATCATAAAACACAGATAAACAACAGCAATTTAAAACAGTGAGCCCATCCCTCAGTTTCACTTTAAGGAAAACAACATTATCTGAGAAGTTTAGTTTTATTACATTTTGATTTTCTTTGGGAAAAAAATAAGTTACAGATCTGCAAATAATAAAAGTAATATAAAACAAATAAGGAAAAACCCACGCACTGTTTCTCTTTAAACATAGAATCAGGAAGGAATGCCAGGAGAAAAATGGCTTTCAGAGAAGAATAGCTGTCAGAGTTCTCTCATGTAACTTGCACATTTTTGAGACATTCATGAATTGACCTGTATATGTATTTCAAGTTAATATCTGTAACAATTATGTTATTTTGCAATTCAATGCTACTTTGCTTCAAGACGTCATTTCAAACTGCAAAGAACTGCTTGCAGCTCACCTACAGATCACAACAGACTCAAAGTGCCCCCAGATCCCCCGACTGCAGCTCACACCTCCCATTTTCTCTGCCAGTGTCACCTAATACAATATGCCTTTCACCAAACCATACTTACACCTCTGGGAGTCATACATCTGATACTGCACCATTAGTGCACCATTAGCTAGCTACATTTTTTTAATTATCTTTGTATCACAAATAAGTAATGAACACATTTCCAAGAAGCAGGTACGCCCATCATTTTAGAACTCTCTTACTCCAGGCTAGTGTTTTTACTGCCAGATTTATTGTAGTGCATACCAAGTCACTGGGCTACATAAACTACACTCAAACTGTGACCTGAAGCAGACTGAACAGTCTGTGGGACCTTTGTGGCAGCTTTTCATTATGTTTTGTAAAGGCATGTGGCAGCTTGTAACAGCTGTTGGTGGTGGACATTCACTGGGGGCATGGAGTTTGGGAAGCAGTGGAGCAGAAGAGAGAATCAGGAAGACCAGCCCATCTATAGTTCTCAGTAGCAAATGGTACTGAGAAAGGCTGTCCAGCCACAGCGACAATAGGTAACCCCAAATCTCTCCATATACAATTTTATGACCCAGCAAGGGCTGAACGTATCACGCTGCCAGGTGTGCCTGGTGTTCAGCTGAACACCTTACCCTACAACAGTGTGATGGGATCTATGGAGAGAGCTCACCTCTGCCAGTGAGCCTGTCGTAGAGACCTCTCCCCAGCTCAAGGTAGTTATCAGTCCTATACAGCACACCAAGTCAGAAAGGTTAGCCATCTAGCATCAGCACATACAGCCACAGCCTGTGCCACGTGTCAGAGCAAAATACATTGGTTTGAATGGCTCCTACAGTTTGAAGGGCTCCCCCTGTTTGTAAGTTTTCCTCCCCTCTCCTTTTTCTGTTCCTTTACACCTTACCTCCATGCTTTTCCAAGCAGTGTGCCATAAAAGTCAACCAGCCCACTACACAAATCCTCTCGTATCTAATTCGGTATTACTCTTCTTAGAGGATGTCCCTAAAATACAAAACCCTGATGAACTCTGCACTAGGACCTCTGGCTACCCATAAAGCTAGCCCTAGGCAAGCCCCCAAGATAAATATAAATTCCCAGACAGATGAAACCGTTCTTCTTTGCCATACCCTCACCCACCAATGAGACTGGGGCAAAACCTGAACACTGACTGAAATGACACAAAACTGCAAGGAATTAATGCCAGTAAGGGGGAAGCACTTGGAGATGCAAAAACTAGTAGCGCACAAAATGTGGACAAATGTTTGCAGTAGACAGTTTCTACAACCACTCAATAAGTCTTTTGAAGTAGGGCTCCGCTCCTCAGTGCTTTCTGCCAGATTCTTCCTGTCACCTCCAGAAGGGACCTCTCGTGGACTGACACACTCAGCCCTTTCTGTACTTTCAAATTTTACAACACGTTGTCAACACCTCTACCCCAGCCAAATACTTGACTCTTCTTTCACAGAACTTCTCTGAATTAAAAACTGAGAATGGAAAGCATCTCTTCTGCATTTAGACACACAGCTGTGTAAAAATCTTTTTTCTTTTTTTTTTTGTTAAAAATGTTAAAGCCAACATGATGTTTTCCATAGCTAAAAGCAATCTAATTACACACCATACTACAACAGCCATTTTCCCAAAGTCATTTTCCCAGGAAATCAAAGCAATGACAGTAAATGTCAGAGCTTTACTCCTAATTTCCTGCTCTTCCCCCTAGCACTGCTTGTATGACTGATCTGGACCTCTATTATCAGATCTGGTTTCCCTTGGTCCGACTGCTTTTTGCTTTGCACATAGAAAAAGAAAATAATGAAAAGACTAATGAAAGGAAGACATCAGCTCTTCAACAATTAGTAATTCATGGTGCCAATAATGAGTCAGGAAGCCCACAAGCTGAAGCATCCAAGAGGGATTAGAAATACTCTTTCCTGAGGCTACACTTTACCATAGCTCCAGCTTGCCTGCTAATAAAAAGAACCCAATAAAAGAAAAATAAAGGAGACAATAAAAGAGTAATTTGTAACTTGAATTCATCCTTGCTTTATGATCTAAAATAATGCCTAGCTAACACAGACCTGGGTTAAGATCTTTATTTTAATTCATTGTCCATCTCCAAGATTTAAAAAAAAATGATATATTGAATGCTTCCATTTGGATACCCAAAATCCCAACAATTAAAATAATGTAACTGCAGTACAGTAAGTCCAAACTATACTGATGTTTCATGACTCATTTTCCCTGGAGACTGTTCTTTCTGTACACAGAGAAGCTGAAGTGTTTTTCACCATTTACCAGAAGCAAACAGTTTTGTTTATTTTCAAAAGTAAATGCAATGTTCCAGAGATCAATAAACTAATTTCTGAAGTGATTTGTCGTATCTGTTTATGGATGTTAATCGTCATCTCCTTCACAGGCACTGTGCCACAGATGTTTTATACAGGAATAATAAATACTGAAATGACATTCCTTTACTCCTCTGCATATCTATATAGCACAGCACCAATCCCTGTGTACAGCTTTAGAGCAACGAGAAGTCACACACTGTCAGAAAGTAATTACAGCTGAGACACCACCATTCAGTATTTTAATTCCTATCTTTGTCTTTTCCAATGCATCCTAAACAAGCAAATACTGAAGAAGATAAATATGTACAGATCTGTGTAATTTACATTTGGATCATTCAGGAATATTAAAGCTCAAACAACCAAATCTACATAACATCCAAACTGGAGCGTTGCAAAGGGACCAGCTTATGATATGCTTTGCCCATTTGCGCAAAGCTCCATCTACAGCACTCACTTTTCTGATAGATTATTACTGTGCTTTATCATCTTTACGTAAGGGGATACATTTGTCTCCTTTTAAGCAAGAGACTACAAATGCTCATAAGTCTTCTATTTGTCAAGAATCATTTAAGCATATTCATGTTCAACTCTAAACTGACTTCACTTTTTCCCCTTTTTTGTAGAAAGGCTTTGAAACCAGAGATGTGAGCAACTATCTTCATGCAATTTCCAAAAAGAGCAAAAAAAAAAAAGTGTCAAACACATCCACAGCCAAGCAATACATCCTTCTCAGCCTCACCACTGTGAGGGTTTCCAAAGCACATTTTAATTAGAAGCACCATACTTTATTTGGCTTCTACAGGTCAAGAAATAGAGTAAGTGGAAAAGCATACCAAAGGAAGGAAGAGTAAACTTCCTCAAAAAAGGGAAAAGGTCCAATGTTAAGAATCAAAGCTTGAAGCTTGTACTAGTCCAGCTTTCTGTAAAGTTATCTTGTACATGTTAAAAAACCTCAGTGAATAATCCATTTCGAAAGTGAAAGACAGCTCCATGGCCATTCATTACTAAAGGCAAGAAGGAACTCAAGAAACTGAAGAGGGGTCTCCAAAGATCCATGAGGGACATTTTTTTCCAGCTGTGGAGAAGAAGTACTCATCTGCCTCAATGATTTGAGAAAAGTGCTGACTTCCAGGCATTACTACAGGTGCTGTTCCACAATTACTGAGAAAATGCTACTGCAGTCGCCACTGAAGGGGCAGTTTTGGTCTTCATTCTTCACCATCTCTCCACACTGGCTCTGAGGCCCATTTGACCCTATTGACAATGAGTTCAGGGAGTTAAATCAGAAGAGAGATAGAAACACAGGCACAAAGAAGGGCAACAAAGCTGGTGAAGGTTCCAGAGAACAAGTCATAAGAGGAGTGGCAGAAGGAGCTGGGCTTGTTTAGCCTGAAGAAAAGGAGGCTCAGGTGAGACCTTATCACTCTCTGCAATTAACTTAAAGGAGGCTATAGCGAGGCGGGGATCAGTCTCTTCTCCCAAGCACCAAGTGACAAGACAAGAGGAAATAGCCTTAAGTTGTGCCAGAGGAGGTTTAGGTTGGTTATTAGGAAAATCTTCACTGCAAGGGTTGTGAAGTATTGGAACAGGCTGCCCAGGGAAGCAGTTGAGTCACCATCCCTTGAGGTCTTCAAGAAACATAGATGTAGAGCTTAGTGACGTGGTTTAATGGTGGACTTGGCAGTGTTAGCTTAGAGGACTAGATGGACTAGATGATCTTAAAGGTCTTTGCAAACCTAAATGATTCTATTATATATAAATTTTTCTATTCTTTTAGCTCACCAAACTGCGTCTCCAAAGGCTCTGATGACAGTCATAACAGGCACCAGAAATACTGCTTGAGGGGAAAGAGAACAGGACAGTCCCTCATAGAGAGAAGCAGTCACCACATTGGCTCAGTTTTAAACATAAAGCCTGAAACTAAACCAGTAAAGATAGCTTTTGGCCAGATCCATTTTGGCCATTCTCCATCCAGGAGGGTTTTACTCTGTGGTGCTGCTGGAAGCAGAGTCATGTCTCCAGCTTCCCTTATATCAACACGCATCTGATTCCTCAGTGAGCCAGCTGGGGAACCAAGTACTTTTTAGCAGGATGGGGCTTTTGCTGTTTGATGCCCAAGCTACTACAGGCCAGAAACACAACATAGCCTGCACCAAATGTGGCATCAGAAGGAAGGGAATTGGACTGCCTCATATAGCTGCAGGGAATCAGCAGATGGGTTGAAGTGAGACGTGAAATCACACTATTCAGTTTTAGCAGCTCACTGGCCAGCTCCGAGTCGGAAGCTGGAACAAGGAGTCATCTAACTTTTTATTCTAGCACAAACCTAAGCTGAAAGTTTCCATCTCACCACTATTTAAGACACAAACTACTTCACAAGATAAAGATTTTTGTTCCCTAATATGTTCCTGATACATGCTGAGAAATACAAGGGTTATATGCCAGTCCAGCAACTGATACATATGCTGAAATTAAGAGCTCATATAAAAAGCTCTCTGTGTGTATTTAGAAGAGGTTTTACAGCCACCATCAGTAAACAGTGAAGAAGAAGGGATATGAAACAGAAAAATAAATGAGCTTTTGAAAATTCATGGATATAAAATTATTCTTGAAAGTTACTGGAAAAATCATGTATAGGGCTACTACTACTTAAATTTATTTTCTCTCTGAATTCCAATTTGACTAACACTTTTAATTAAGACTTAGACAATCAAATTGACTTAACATAGTCTTAAAAACACACACACACACACACAAACATGAAACAGCAATCCTATCCAGACACAGATGACTTCTTCCAGTACAGTGTGATTTGGCACTCTGTGGAGGTTGAGCATTCTGTAATTAAGCAAAATGAAATTTGTATGGGAATACTGAGAACATTAAAACTATCCTACAGCATGGGTATTATTTGCCAGAGAACATTATCCTTTTACTACTTTTTTTTTTTTTAATCATTAAGATGTAAAATTTAATTAAAATAAAGTGACAGGCTTAGCTTGTTTTATATATGCTTGTCAGTTGTATAGCTCACTTTTTGACCATATTTAGACATTATTATGCAAGCAACATTTTCATACAGCTTTTTTGTTTTCACTACTCTGCTTAATGTCCTCTACCATTCCAGTCCCTAGCAAAAGCTTTAAAGATTGCAAGTCATACAGTAACATTGCAATAAATTTTTTTTTAAAAAAAAAAGGAATGGCGAAAACTTTTTCTTGAAAACTCTCCCTGAATAGTATTTTGCTTTACTTGACTCAAATATAAGCATACAAAGAAAACCCGAATAAGCTTATTTGAAGTATAAACATTACAGTATTTCTATTTACAGAATGCCAATGTTATTAGCGTACTATAAAAACTGATCTGTGAAATAAAAGCACAACATATAATTATACAAGAAGGTGATAAAAGTCAGATTCAGATTTCACTACATGGCTGCTTACACCTGCAGGAGTTCAGAGGAACTTCTGCAAAGGATCACATAAGTTTTGCAAATAGATTATGAAGATTATTGTAGGATATTGTTATGATGGCATTACATAGTGTATATATAAACAAAATGCATTGTGGTGAATAGTACTGGGCCACAGTTATATAAAAAAAATATTTAACTGTCCAGCATAAGAATGGAAAGAGACTACTGAAACATTGACATTATTTATTTTCCTCAGAAAAGGCTCTTATGTAACTAGAATTGCTTCCTGACAAGTCATCATCACTCAAAAAGAAGAAAAAGCTTTTATTTTACTTCAGACACTTCAGTGAACGTTGGTCCCTTAAAAATACCATCCAGTTGTTCAGTTAACATATAATCAATATCCTCAATATCTTGGGGGCTGAGCAGGCAGGAGTCCTTTCCACCTGCAGTTATATGCATTTATTTCTTTATTTATATAGCAAACAATTTGTCTTTCTTCTTTATTGTAAAGATGTCATTAGAAGTGTTTAAAAGACTGAAGATGAGAACAGGAGTTTTGTGTTTGTTTTTAAGTGATTTTTAGTATTAATGCTAGAAGCGCACACAAAATAAATACAATAACGACCTGTTCCTCAATGTGTTTTGTAATCCCTTCCACCTTCAAAGTGCATTCTCATTTAAACAGATTCATGTCATTTCTACTTGGAGGCAGGGAACGCCCTCCACTCATCATTCTGCTATTTTGAAAGTACTTGTCCAAAATACTTGTATGTTTGACAACAAAAATTCAGACATCACTTGTAAAGAGAATAATATTAATCTTCATATGATGGCCTCTTTCAGATTTGGTAAAGATGTTGTAAAACTGACCATTGCTAACATCTACCTGAAGTTTCTATGGTAAGAGCCATTAAATCTTACAAAATTAAATAAAACTAGTATCAGTTAGCACTTTAAATACTTACCATGGCATTACATAGGTATTTATTACTGAATGGCTGAGCCAAACTTTCAATAACCATCTATTGACTTCGTAGTCACCTAATGAACTTCATAGATTTCCCATGAACTGGGCAATGTTTATTTATTAAGAAAGCTCAATTGACTTAAAGAAGTCTGTTCTAGCTATCAAGGAATTACAGCGTGCTGCTTTTATTCATAAATCTCGAATCATGAACTCAAAATATGGCTGCCACTCCATCATCCAGATTATGCTGTTCTAACACCTACACCACCTCAAACATAGTACTTCTCCCTCTTAATTATTTACCTTAGAATTACCTTCCTTGTGATGCTTGGCACAGGATCGAAGCTGAGTGATCCAGTATTGTTTCTCCTTTGCATCAGCAGCTAGAACAAAACCAAGAGAATGCAGGGGATCACAAGTGAACTGATACTTTAAAAAAAAAAAAAAAAAAAATGCATTTAGGTCTGTGAAACCTCTGCACTCAGGCTGTCAATCAGCTACCAGACAAGCTACCAGTTCCCCAGATACTTCAGTCCTTCTTTTCCAACAGAGTTCAACTAAATCTCTCTTTAAACCTGTATGTCATTCACATGCCACTGAAAGGTACAAGAATGAAAAACACATCTGCCAAACCGTCTTTGAAAAAACACGTTTAAAAAGCATTGAAAAAGTTTTCTGCACTCTATCAGGTGGCTCCTTTATAATTCTAATAAATATACTCAGGAGAGTCTTTTTTTAAAGAAAAAAACACTAATGCAGTAGTCCTAATAACAATAGTAGTACAGAAGTGGATAATTTCAGTATTTTCTTCTACTTCCTCTGCTATGAAATATCTTGATAGTTATTGACTCATCATAAAAACTATTTATTGAATTTAATCAACTTCATATATCTGACTAAATTAAAAACAGCAAATTGTAAGTGTTTGACAATCTCAAGTGGGTGGAAAAGCATGACAACAAACCACAAATGTTCATGATTTCTAACTGTGCAAATTCCAAAACATATTTACAGACAGTCTCCTTGCTTGCTTCTGTGTTTTGGTCCTGCATATAAAACGATAACATCTCTTCATTCACATTTCTATAGTTCTACCACAGGGAGTCCTGCTTAGCCAACTGAAACTGCTCAGAATAAAACTAACGTAATTTTGAAATTTTGTAACACACCACTTTTTTTTTTTTTAATTTGTCTATGAACTAGTTTAATATGAATGTATCTAAATCAATCAACCATACTGAAAATACTTTAGAATCATTTTTTTAATAATTTTTTTTCTTCAAAAGTAGCTTTTACATACCCTATAGTCTTTATAGTATTTGGGAACAAAGGAAGGCAAAAATTTATATTAAAGGTATGTTAAATTGTTCCAAGAACAGAGTATCTTAACAGCTTTCCACTGGCATCTTCCCTTCTCAAACCCAACAGCAGATTCATCACTGCACTTTATCAGGATGTGGCACAAGAGGCCAATGTTAGAACTGAAATGCTATGATGTGGACAGCAATGAAAACAGCTCCTCCTTCCTTCAGAAGCAAACTAGATGCACTGTACAATCAGCATGCCACTCTAAGAGCGTATGAAATGTATCTTGAGGTATCTTCCAGCCCTGAAAGCTTGTATGTTGTAAATTCATGTGTACTTAATGCGAGATTACTGTTACATTGTGTTTTACAGTGTAGTATGGAACAATATAGTCGTAAAACCCCTACTTTCTGACAGTACAGGGAAGAAATGGAACACCATTAAATGAGAGAAGAGACACAAGCAAGAAAGGGAGAACTCAGCTGGTACTTTAAGCAGCACTGTACCTCTCAACTTAAATATCTCTCCATTAGCTGAGTAGACCACCAGCATGTGCGGCACTTCGTCACTGGGTGATATTATAGCTCCAGCTAAAGACAAGGTTCCCCGAGGCTTCTGGTTTTTACTTTGTTCATTCACAAAATACTGCAGAATCCCCGTCTCAAAGTCCAGCACAAAGTACCTGTTCAAAGAAATTGCAATCATATAATGTTTTTGTTACAGGGTTTTTCATGCATTTACTTAGATGAGCACAAATTAATCTTAAATCAAGATCACAAACAAACAAATTAGGTTAAAGTCATCTTTGGTAATAACTCAATGTAATAAGGTACCGTTGTTTTGATTAGTAGGTTTTTTGAAGGGCATGTTTCTGAAAGAAACACGTGTTTCTTTTAGATTAATGGTTGGGTTCACACACAAGACATAAAGATAAGGAAGGGAGGTGTTCACTAAAGAGATTGCACAGAAGATGTATGAGACAGTTTCTTTTTTAATGTTTTCTTTATTGCATTTATAACCTTGATATATATGCTAATTCTCCATGACTAGTCTTTTGAAAAGGCGACGCTGTCTTTGCAGAAGGATGAGCACAATTAAAGGCATAGTATTTTCACTTCTGTGATCATACTTCACATGCAGATGTTATTATTGTAATTTTGAAAACTGACGAAGGGAAACGAACATGCAGATCCCATTCAACACCAGGTATGAAGCACAAATGACCACCTACAAGAAAACAACTAGGAGGAGAGAGAAACAGAAGTCTACATTCTGCACGGTCACTCTGCTAACAAGTTCTAACAAGGGAAAAAAAAATTACTGCTGATCACATAATTAGGAGCAGGAAACATTCATCCAGTTAAAAAAACAGTAACCACAAATATGAATAAAGTAACAAATAAAATAAAGAATAAAATTTATACTTTAATAAGTAGTTATTAAAAATAATGATTGAAATAAAATAAGTAAAATATCTAAAAAAATAAAAGTAGTTATTCAGAATCACAGGACATTGAGGAGAAAGAGAAAGGGAATCACCGATGGATGGAGAGCACAGGAAGTTCAAGAGTAGAAAGCACCTAAAAACTTTTCCAGTACATTGTTCTGTACTGACAGAGACAAGTGATGGACTAAGCAAATAAAGCGTAAGTGGAAGATACTGAGCTTGAAGATCATCTAATTTTTAAATTGGTTATGCTTGGAACATTTTTTGTAGGATTCCGAGCAAAGCCTTGGGAGGTTGAAACAGTGAAAGCAAATGCTTCACGTAAGATAAAGAGAATACATTTTTAAACAAATGTACACAAAAATCACAGTCCGTATTCATCTTTAAAATAACTAAGCCAAACGACACAGCTTGTTTGTAAGGCGCTAAAGCTTTGCTACAACACAGCTCTGAAGGAAAGGGAAGGGGCAATGGTCTCCTCTCGCTGAAGAGCAAACAACCAGCCTCATCCTGCTCCAGGCTTCACTCACCTCATTTTGACAAACACAAGCCATTCCACAGAAAGCCAGCTGGTAGGATCGTAGGATCATACAAAAAAAAAATTAAACTAACCATGTTGTCCAAGAGCACTAAATCAAAATGAAGATGGTCTGAACTCAGTGTGTCAGTCTCGTGAGACAGAGTTTTGTTTATTTTTTAAATAAATCCATCTTGCACAACAGCAACATCTTGCACAACACTCCTTTTTCCTACAGAAATCACGCATGTACTGCACAAAGCAACCATTTCACTTTTTGCCAAGAGGGGACAGCAAACTCTTGGCTCACATGAAGGACGGTTTGCTATGGTTCTCCACAGACTAGAGTAAATATGACACAAATATGACCTACTCCCTTCGTTCCTACGAAAAAGAACAGCCCTAACAAATTGACTAATACCACTAACATGGACATTCAGAACACATTACTTGCTATTGATCCTGAAGATGGGAGAGTTTGTATGAATTCTTGTACAGTATTTCAGAAACTGGGACTAATCAGACTTCTGTAACTTCACATACTCCAGAGTTGCTCAGGTTACTATCTTATCTTGAAAGCGTCGTTTCATCTCAGCCCTTTTTCAATATCCCCAAATGAAGAACACCTCTAAGGTTTCCCTCACAAAATATTTCCAGGACTGTCTTCACAGCCTACTGATGTTCTTGGTGTTCTTGCCTGCTTCTTGTTTTTCATGTTAAATGAGCCACGGCTTGATGCAAGCAATCGTTGCCTAAGACTTACAGAGCTACAGACATTTTGGCTGGGCAATCTTCCTTTGCCACCTTTATTCAGAACTCTCTACTGCCTCCACAACAGAACAAAGATCATTTTCTCTAAAAATTATTCATACATTAACAACCCATCCCAAATAATTTTAAGCTATTGTATCATTAACCCTCACTTCTGCCCTGACTCCATCTCACAGATCTCCTGTAAGTAAGTGCCCTCTGCATCCTTTCCCTCACTTAACAAATGGAAACCCTCTCTTTTTTAACACTGACACATTTTTTCACCTTCTCTTTACAGAGCTTACCTTCCCAACATAAAAAAGGACTAGAGCTAAAAGCAAGCTGAATGCCAAACACCACAATGTTTTCAACAGTAGCATTAAACATAAGGACGCCCTAAACAGGAATTGCCAAAATTTCAGAAGGTTATCTTACTACCTTTTATTACACCAGTCTGTAATCTTCATCTTTTGGTTGGCTTTTAAATTATTTTACAATACTGCTTTCCCACTTACAAAGCATTTTTTCCTCTTCTGGTCACTCTGTAGGGCGAGATGATGCACTTAACTGTCGCTGAAAACAGCAGAATTGGAAAACATGATCACAAAGTCTGACTGTACATTTCATAGTACATTTTCTTTTCACTTATCCTCAGTTTTACCTTGTCTGTTTTAGGAACAGACAGAAGTGATGCTGTGCCCCTGAAAATACCTTTGCTTGACCCTAGAGCAAGTGTTTCTCTCCATCCAGCTGACAAGTTTTCACTTTTCAGTTCCTTTGGGTGTAGCAGACAAGTCCAGGCTTCATACATAGTCATGTCCATTCTGAGCTTGTGGATATCCTCATGATAATTGTGTTGTCCTTTACTGCGACACTTATTTCAGCCTTGTTATCAGGCCACGTTTTATCAATTACTATGCTGTAAGTCATCATTCTGCTTACTGCAGTACAGCTCCACAATTAAGCGACAAGAGTAAAGAAAAAAAAATGAAAAATTAAAAAACTTTCTTTCTCCTATCAAGTCCAAGGAAAAAAGATACTTTCAGTCTATCAGAATAGAGTCTATTAAGCTACATCCACACTACGAGCACTTCAACTCAGAAATCTTTGCACACTAGACCAGCAAAGCACTCCCAGAATGAACATAAGCTCCATAAAAACGTGCTTTGCATTGCCATAAAGCTTCCCCAGAGAACGAAAGCAACCATGCAAGTACAGAATACACCTCTACCCGTATAATGACATCCTACACTAGTGACTTCTGCAATTCCGCATACATAGAGATGGCATCCTTCCACACCCTTGTCATCACAGCTACAGCAGAAGCATTAATTTGACCTCCTAGCCAACTATAACCTATTTTATGTATAGTCTCAGAAAAAAAAAAAAAAAAAAAAAATGAACAGTACCGTTGGCCTTCTACCTTCAGTTTTTTAGAGCCTGTAACGATGTCTTAGCTGCCTGTAAAAGTATGCAGCACATTTTCAGTACAACTCCGGCAGTAATCCTAAGGGGGGAAAAAAGTAACCAGTTTTCACAAGCCTCCACATTGCGCTCTCCAAGTACCTACCCTGCCTTCTCTGTTGTCCCAGATGAATCAGGTTCTATGCCTGCCAACTTTAAAAGCCATAAAAGAAAAACAGAATCAACTATAGAAACAGAAGTCCTGACTGCTCAACAAAAATTGGCTGTGTCAACAAAATAGCTTTCCTGTGATTTGGGAGAGGCCAACAGCTCAGGAACTCTTTCTTCATAGTCATCCATCCTGACCATGACCTTGTTCATGCCACAAGGAAACAAGTGGTTGCTTTGCAAGAGTTCTGGGTGGATGGGTGGATGTACAACGCCCCTCTTCACCTTTCAGGCAGCGGTATCTCAAAAAAAAAAAAAAAAAAGATAGGAAACTGCTCAGGCAACTATAGACTCAAACAGAAGCAGGGGGATAATGCAGTTTGAAAAACTTTAACAGGATAGAAAAGAGCCAGGAGAAGGAATGAGGAATTAAATGTTTGAATCAAGCAGCGTGACACTTCCACAGGAAGAAAAAAAAAAATCTGAAAAAAGATAAAAGAAACTGAAAGAGCTTCCAAAAACATTTTCTCCTGTCAGAGAACAAATGATGATCCAGTTAGACCATCACAAAAACACAGGAGAAATGGAGACCAGATTCTTTCATTAGCTGAAGATGGAAAACCTATATATAAAGCAGGATGGAAGAGAAAGAGTGGTACATGTCCCATTTTAGGAGCCTGATTGAACTGTATCAAAAGAATGGGGCTATCTTTTAACTTGAGTTCCAGAAGTCGTTTGTCCTGCACACCAGGGAAATAAAAGTATTAACTTCTCTAGAACTGATTAATCTTGCCAACTTATCCTCTATTACGTTACTGAGCTTGCTCACAGAGCACACATTTACCCAGGACACTATTTCTGTAATTAACTTACAGATTAACATTGACAAAAACTTTACTACACTGTTAAGAGAACAGCCAGGCAGGGGGTAGCGGAGCTGAGTTACCTGACAGCAGACATAGGAACAATGAGAGCCACAGAGACAAGGAAATAACTGCTACTGACACATGCTTCCAAAAGACAGTTCAGTTTTTTTCTTATGGGAAAAATCAGACCAAAATCACTGTTTGTTTTTTTTAATATTCATTAAAAGAGGCCTCCTAAAGATGAGCTGGAGCACTATCGATTTATTGCCCCAACAAATCAATGCTACTTAAGCAATGTTCAAAGCAGATACATAAACTTGCAAGCAAGCAAAAGCAGACCATTTCACAAAATAGAAGTCTCAAATAATGGATTTCTTGCTTTAACCTCAAATTTGTTCAGAGAACAGCAGCTTCCTGCTCCTCTGGCCCAGCCTCCAGCTCACCAGTTTCCCTCAAGCTCCTGGGATGCACCGCGGCTATTCCCCCGACGCCGTTCCTGAAGGGTGCCTGCCACAGACCTCGCTGCAGCCCTTCTGTTCTCCCAGCCATTTTAGCAGCAGAGAAACCCAATCTGCAGTTAATCTGCTATCACGGGATTAACCCTGAGATGTCCCCCTCAACCGCAGCATGCAACAGCACAAAACGAATTGATTACACTTCTGCATTTTGCTCCTCAGTTAACTTTAAATTCGATTGATTGCTGAAAGCATGCCTACCACCTAGAGGTACAGTACGTAACATATGGAAGAGGTAGCTTGCATTCCTGTCTCCTAGATATGATGGGGGATTTTCAAACATTTAA
The DNA here is from genome assembly GCF_011077185.1 of Oxyura jamaicensis. Taxonomy (NCBI): domain Eukaryota; kingdom Metazoa; phylum Chordata; class Aves; order Anseriformes; family Anatidae; genus Oxyura; species Oxyura jamaicensis. Next base: position 43,314,890 of record NC_048894.1, read on the forward strand.
CCTCTCATTATCCACAGATGCCTCAGAACTGAGTACATCAACCAGATCCAGATGCTTTACCAACAGATATCAATTACCAGACAAAATAATCAGCCACACGCAACTGGATTTTGCATTTATTGCTGTTTTTGTTGTTACAATTGGTTTGTTTTTAATATATATATAGTGAACAGAGGGAAGTTTCCCTTTTAGTTCCCATTCAAAAAGAACTAAGCAAAAAGCAGTAAGGTTTAAGTAGTGATAACATGCTTGTGGCACGACGAGACAAAAATGGTTTACCGTCAAGACTGTCAAAGGACAACAGCTGTGCAGTTTTCAGTGAGAAAGTTCTTACATTCCCAGTACTGTCCCAGTTTGAGGTAATCCAAAAATACCCCAAACTATCAGGAGCTCATGATGTGAACATTTCCCATATAATTTACTCACCTCACTGGTTTTAAGAAATATTATTTTCACATTTCCAGTTAAATGAGGCATTTCAGCATTCTCATATGGAAATGCATACTTAAAAAATTAAAAATCACAACATTTAAGGCATTTCAACATTCAGCTGTACATCTGTAACACGGTGCGCTGCCCACTGAAGCTTTCAGACGCATGTCTGCAGTGCGCACAGAGGTATGCTCCTAGCAGAAAAACATCTGAAATAGCAGCATTCTTTTCTCCCCTTATTCTGAACACATCTCAGAAACCAACCATCCATCTGAAAATAGGTTTTCAGTACTTTGTAATCCCAATTAGTTTTCAAGGTAATACTACTAGTTCTTCCCATTGCGCAGTGTATTTCTAATGATTCAAATTCTCCCCACACCCTTCCTCCCCAACTAAATCGGTTTTCTGGTCCAGATTTTGTATAACTTTTAGTTTGAATTTCTAACATGATAGAGATTTGGGGTTTGTTTGTTTTTAAATATATAAAAGACTTTTGCAATTGGACAACTGCTTTCCCAGTCAGAGCTTCAGTTATGGATATTTCTCAATCTGGTAAACCCTCACCCTGCCTTCGGAAAGCCAACTTGGATTAATTATTTCCCTGGGTTCATAATCTAGTCTACACTGGAATCCATACTTCATAGTTAGACTGTGTCTAATCCCGGGGGTAATCTGTTTAAAACTCACAGGACTACTGCATAGTACCATAGACAAACCCTTTAACTAAAGACAAAATCTTCCAAGATCTCCAAACAACGACATGTTACTTCATAACAAAATGACCTAACCCAGCAGCTACTTCTGGATGGAGAAGCACAGTTGTTTCTACAGCAGGACAGCTGGTTTCAGCTTTTTGGAGATCTTTTTTTCATTTACTTTACTACTCACCAATGGACAGAGGAACTTTTCTCTCTAAACTCTACTTTAGCTCTTCCTCAGACACACCTTCTCCTAAAGTCTCACTATACAGACTTTACAATCTACTTTTTATTTTGCAAATTGTTCAGATGAAATAAGTTGATTTGATGAAGCACAAAGTCTTTGCTCTGATTTAAAACCCTGACATGCAACGTCACCTTCTCTAGCATTGTTACTTGTCTAAAAAATATGGTTGTTAAAAAAATACTATGTAATAAGAATTACACAATGGAAAGTAAATGACTGTGTCAAAGAAAGGCAAAGTTTATGGTTCTAATGACTGAAAGAGATGTCATCTTGAAATATTTCATTTTTAGGAAGCTGTACCTTGTTAGGTCATCTTGGAGACATTTATGTAACTACTTAATTCTTTATTTCCCCCTCTTTTAAGCCCTAAAACTGATGGAATTACTCATGCCAATGAATATAATGTCTTTTCATAATCAAGGAATTTACTATTAAAATTCACCTCTGAAGTTATCATTCAAAGAAAGGTGGTTGGGAGAGCACGCTTACATTTCAGTAACTGTTTAACATCCTTTACTCACTGAGGTTATTCAATTTATAGTTTTCTAACAGAAAATATAAAAATTGCAGTATTCATTAAAAAGTTTACTGACTTTGAACATCTGAATAGTTTCAACATTTGAATAAAAGTGGATTTTTAAAAGTCACTTCTCTGCATTATTATAATTGTTTACTAATCAAGCTGAACTGCAATTTTCTAGATACTTTTAGAAGTGTTTTACATCTAAACCAGAGATGAGAAATAGAGGAAGTATCATCCACAGCTGACAAAGGACAGGTTGTTTTGTCATAAATAAATCTTTATTGCTTTGTCAAGTCCTAGTCAATTTCTAAACTACCAGGTAAACCCACTTTATGAACCACGATGTCACTTGCCATCTGCAGAAACTACAGTTGCTACTAGGCAGCTCATCGGTTCGTCAGCTTTGGGTTCCCCTGCCAATTACCTCCCCCCAGTTCAGCAGTCTGAAATTCTACACTGTCAGCAAACGTGTGGGCAAGTATGATGCCCAAATTTTATTTAAGTAAAAAGAGGTAACAGTAAGTATAAATACATTAACACTAGTTTGTGAATGTCAAATGGAGTTGCTTAGGGGTTGCATTTTAGGGAAAATAATAGGCTTAAAAATCATGCATCTATTTTCACTAATCAGATTCAGAATTCATAGGGATTTGTGGAAAAGTGCATTAATTGTATGAATCTATGCTTCTGCACAACAATGTCACATAGAGGGACAGCAATTTAGTGGCAAGCACACAAACAAAAGGTATACAGCTGAGGCTGGTACCACAAACAGCACTTAGAGCTCACACCCCACTGAACTGGCCGGCTGCCCCGTGCTATTTTGTGCCATTTAGCAACCCTTCACACTTTCCTTTTTTATTTGTTCTAAATTTACTACTATTTAATAATTAAGCAGGCTCCAATTCCGTATCACAGATCAGAGAGAAAAGACTAACAGTGACATAACTGGGGGAATAAATGTGCCAGGACAATCTTAATTACAATATTATTATCCAGCTCGATTCTGATCACAGATTAAAAATAGAGTTTGCAGTTAGGAAAATATATTTTCATTTATAAGGAAAACAACGATGATAAAGTAAAACAAGAACAGAGTACTTCCATGTCACTCTGATTAACCTGACTGTAAGGAAATGAAGTTAAGCTTTAAAAAGACGGACTTCCATGCAAGTCTAAAACACGCAGGAAACCTGTCCAAGAGAGAACTAGTTACAAACTCCATGTCCCATCTGAGGGGAAGGCAGGGGTCCATACTGCACAAGACTGCTGCTGATTTGATTCTCACTGAGGCCATGTCCTCAGGACAGTGGTTTGGACACCAAAATGGAGGAAACTGCCTGGCTTAGCCTCTCCCAGTCCTACATATCCACCTTATCCAAGAGCCATACTGTGCTTCTTTGAGAAAGTAAAACTTCATACAATTACAGCCTACTTTTGGTGCCCGAATGGACAACTGCTTCCCTGCTCCAAGTCTTTATGCAGTATTGGTAGCCACCAGAATCCAAGCTCTCAGCGTTCTCTGTTTTCCCAAAATCCCGCTAAAGCAGGTTTTACATTGCTTAGGTTTTACCTAGTCGTCCCAAGAGGATGCAAGGAAATACGCTTGATCTTTTTAGTGCTTGCTGTTATAACATGCACAAATCAATCACGTATATCCATCTGATAGCCTGGTTCTCCTGTACATAGTGGCAGAGTGGCAAATCCAGCCATCTTGTATACTGCCCCCACAACACACGTGCCACGGGGGTCTGGAATTGTTGGGTTTGTGCCAGCACAACCACAGAATCACACAGGTTGGAAAACAACTCTAAGACCATCTAGTCCTACCATGCAGCAAAGTTTAAAGAAAACCACATCTCACTGAATGTGTGTCTGACAACCGGGTCTAAATTACAACTTTCTCTCACAATACTCACTATCATCCATAATCCAAATCCTCTGCTATTTGTAGCTACTAAATTTTGGCGATGCCAAACATATGCACAGCAGAAAAAGGCTGCTGAACAAAAAATACCATCTATCAACTTGAAATACCCACACACCCCGCTCCTTCTTCAACCTTGGCAACTAAAGCCTGTCACCTGAACTACATTAAGAGAGACAGATACTACTCCTAGGACAGAAAAAGTACGAAGGAAGGAAACAGAAAGTCTTCATCACAGGAGCCTACTGCACAATACCTTCCACTCACCCCATCCTAAACTTCCATATCTATCTTCCTATCATTTCACATCATACTTACGGCATACCAGTGATGAATTGAACTCATATTTGCAGAGGTAAAGTTGGTTTGTGTTTCTCTAACCTGGAGCAACTTGAGGCCAAGAACTACAGGCTTTACACAGAGAAGCACACCGGACAACGACCGTGGCCCTGAGTTTTTATGCCAGACCTGATATTAGTTAGGATTTCACCTGGAAATAAGATACTTCTTGGGTCTGAAATATTAACAAATCAAATAACTAAGGCACAGAGAGTGACCCCAAACAACAGCATGAACACTGAAGCTGAGGAAGAGACAATTGCTGGCTGAGACAATTGATAGCCCAAACACCTCCAGGTGGAAATTTGGGGAAATTATTCAGGTAATCAAGACCACAAAATGGACTGCAAATAGAAGTAGCTCAAATTACAAGAAGATTCAGACTTCAATTAGAGCAGCTGTAGAGGAGTTCTGCTACTTTAAGTGCTGCTTTTTGCTCGATTTAACAGCAAGAGAACGGAAATTAGGAATACCATTCAATCATAGCTTGAGCCAATTACACCAAGAAAAGGCATCTGGTGTCTCAGCCCAGAAGTCATTTGGGCTCCAAGGTCTCAGAGTTAAAAGCCAGGGAAATTCTCTGTGCAGGTGAACCCTAATGGGTCAGCTCCTCCCAGGTGAACATGCTCCTGTGGACAGCAGTGACAGCCTGCCACTTAAAACAGGGCCAGCACAGTGGTGGGTTGACTTGTATATAAAGAATGCGGAATAAATACCAATGCAAGCAAATTGGCCAGTGGGGGTCTTGCCAACCCATTTTTGCAGCTTCCTGGAAACTGAGGTCTCTTTAAGAGAGCGTAAAAACTCTGAAGTCACAGAAAAGGTACCTTAAATCATGCAACGAGATTATAAATTGTATGCTGTAAAGTCTGCACTATTTTGTATATAGGAACTATTGAAAAAATAACTAAATAGCAGAATGGTCTTAACTCTTACTTAGTTCTTCCCTCATTTTTAAACACGAAATACAAAATGTCAGATGGGATTAAAAAATTAATAAAAGATGAAACCAACCTAGAAATTTTCAATAGAAATTACTGAAAATTAAAGCAGTCACTCACGTCATGGTTCATCAAGCTAGAACCTCTGTTTTATCATGCCCACTGTGCTGCCAACAAGTAAGGAGTAATTTACAGAGGAGAGGAAGGCAAGAAATGAAGGAATGGACAAGCAGAACAATTTGGCCACAGGATGTGCCAAGAGGTGTTCAGCAGATTACCTATAACTAAGTAAACAGAAATCTGAAGTATCATGTCAACACTACAGTCAAGAATAGCACATTATTACTCTGACTTCCAACCACCAACCAGAGCAAAACATTCTCCTTCACTGGACTATACGTACTATACGCTAATTATTAGGTTAGTGAAGATAGTATTTTTTCCTAGTTCTTACCAAAACTAGTTCATCAATATCTTGAACATATCCTTAAAGATGAGTACTGGTTCTCCTTCCAAGGCTTATTAGGTGTCTGACAGAGGGAAAAAAAAAAGCATCAGACCACATTTTGACAGTATGTTGATATCATTCTTGTAAGCTACACAGCGCACTAAACTTTCTCCTGATATCTCTGTAGCTTCAATAGACTAAGCAACCAGTTATTGGTGACAGCAAATATTTAAACTGTTATCTTTGAAGCTGGAGTACCTTACATGAAAGATATCAATATGTAATATATACTTATTTTAAGATATTTTCATCTTTTTTCGGCCAAGTTCATTTTCTGCCAATTTAGTGAGCTGAATCCCGTTACCATGAGATCAACAGGACTTCAGAGTCATGGCAAAGAGGGAGAGTGCAGGGAGTAGTATTTAATAAAGTTGCTCCCTTTTGTTGGCAACATGCTCTTAATTCAGTTCAAAAAAACTCATGAAACCATACCATCTGAGGGCTGTTTTAATGACATACTCTTTTGCTGTAATTATCAGCATGGGTAGAACTACACAAAACAATTCTGGTGCTTTTGTTTTTCTCTTGGTCTATCCAATTTCCAACACTACCAAGAATCATACATGATGGTTTGTGGTCTGAAGTTTGGGGGTTTATTCTTCAATTACAGGAGTAAACACAGTACTGTTTTTCCCTCATTCACTTATATCTTATACTATCTTCTCGAAATCTGTCTTACCATCTGCTAATCTAAAAACCTATATATACAGAAAAAGTAAACCTACAAGTGAAAAATGCAAATCTGGTGTATTCGGTATGTTCAGCACCCTCAGGCACACTGTGTAAAAAAGATCTGCTTATGTCATTCCTGCTAAGCTTAAAGGTGACCAGCAAGTAGAAAAAGCATCCTCTTAGTTTATTTGTGATGTTTGAGAGACACCTAGGATGCTATCTTCCTGTCACATCAGCCTGAAGATTTAGTTCCATCTTTCTCCAGTTTTTCTGAAAGAATAATGTGCAAGACACAGCACCATAAGACAACAAATAAATAAATACAAAAATTCAGTCATGTAGAGCAAGCAGGGAAATACTCAAAGGTAGACAGGAAGCTAATGGACTCCATAAATACATTCCATCTTGCATTCCAAATTTCAATAGATTTCCGACAGGCACCACTTGATAATACTGAAAGTCACCTCTGTCACTGAATAGCTGCAGGCTCCAAATCACAAGTGCCACTAATGCATGCTGTGGCAGGAGAAGCTGTTATGGCTTCCCATTGTCTGCTCCCTTCCACTTCATTGCCGGAGATCATCGCCTCCGTGCAGCAGTGAACCAACTGTTCCTCAGCCCTGAGCTCAATGAAACTAAAACTGATGGACTGATGGTGGATGACACTGCATCTCGTACTGATCTGCTTTTCCAATGCTGTTATTTGGAGGAAAGTCAGAGATGTCTCAGTCTGTGCAAGTTAACCGGTCTGAGACCGCAAAGAACATGACATTCTACTGGAAGCCAAAACCCTTCTAAAAATTACACTTCGTCTAATTTACATTTGATGCATTTCCATGCATGAAGACTTAAGAAATCAGCACTGACATCCTTTTAACATTGTTCATATTCTATGTGAAAACTCCATTCCAAAACTGCCTCACTGAAGGGAAGAAAAAAGGTAGCTCCAGTGTTTCTTAACACATACAATTCCTTTAGGACCAGTAAATTAAAGTGTTAAACATCCAATGTTAGTCCTTTAAACTCTGAATTACTTATTTTTAAACAGAACTACGTCTTGCACGTTTACACCACACATCACAACAATACAGCAAAAAGAAACAACAACCCACCCCCAAAATCTCAGATGATTTTTACATCAACATAATTGGGCGAAGTGAAGTGAGCTGCACTTCAAAAGCATAAGTGAAAAATCCTGGTAGTTTCTCACTCTTCCTCCTCAAGGAGGAATTGCTGCTTAGAACCTTAAAAAACTAGTTCCTCTGAAGAAACCTTCCTATGTTCAGTGTTATGTCAGAGCTACCACTCTGTCATCTAAATTTCTTTGCTCCTGTCACTGGCCAACAGCAGCACCACATTCCATGAGACCCTAAACAATAATGAGAGCTGTTGTTAGCTAGAGAATAACGTGGCCTGTAACTTGCCAGGTAAACTTGCATTTGCTTCACCAAAACAATGGTAAAGATCAAAGATCTGTCTTCGATTAACCCTATTTTGACCAAAAAAAAAAAAAAAGCCACACACTTCCTTTTTCCCTCTAAGCACCCAGCAGCATGCACTCTCACTCTCAAAAGAAACCATGTAGAAAGCAAGATTCTCAAGACTTGGCACTTGGTTGCTGACTACAAGTAGTCACAGGAATTACAGTATTTAAGAGCCTTGTCTTGTAACTTGTGGAAACGGGAGACAAGAACCTGCTCCTTGTATCAGATACCCTCATTACCTTAAGTGTTGGCAATATATGCTCCAGAAGCAAATAGCCAAAACCTGCTAAGAGAATTGGTGGGTCAGTTTGACAGCTTTGTCAGCTTGACAAATCCATTTTATTTGTCAAGCTCCGACTCTTCCATTCCTGCCGAGCCTTTTCATACTTTTGTGTTGAGTTTTTTGTTTTGTTTTCAGTTTTTTCTTTAAAAATGTTGTTTTTCTTTTCAACTTTTGAAAGGATTGGAGTGCTTGAGAGAATTAAATGCTTAAACAAGCACTTAAAGTTCTACCTCCTTGTATATGCCTTAGTCAATGCATGGGTTCTGGCAAACCACTTGGGTTTCAGAGTGAAACTCCTAACTCTACAAATCTTATTTTGATTGCTGGAGACAATAGAAACTTGCTGAGTTCCTTTGGAGCCTGTAGACATTTTTTTTTTAAAATCTATTCATGTTCATCACTTATTATAACTTTTCTCCTGGCAACATAAAAGGGCTTTTCTTAAAAGTCATTGAAGAAAAAAAATGGGAAGACATTTCAACGCTGTACTGTCAATAATGAGAATATAACAGTAAATCCAATTTCTTTTAAACATGGTGACAACTTCATGGCTTATCAATGATATTGAGCTGAATTACCTGCCTGTAGAAGATCACACCATGGAACAATAAATTAACCTAATTAGACACACAAATGATCACCTAGAGTCTGCTTCTACTACTACTAAAGTTTTTAATACATTTCCTCAGGTCAGGTTTATGCACTTTTTGGTAAGACCAGTATTAGATATTATACCAAAAGAGCAGGGTTTATTTTTTTTCTCCATGTGATGGGAAGCAACTTTAACTCTGGAGATTTCCAGTCAACTTGAAGTATGCTAGCTACACCAGCTAGAAGCCCAAATCTTGTTTTTAGTGCTTGAACATTTAGGCTACATTCTGAACATCTTCAAAACCTCCATAGTTATAATACAGAAATAGTACAGGGAGATTTGAAAGAAGGAAAATCAAGTCACTATAGCTTAACCACTTCCCCAACTAGGCATTATAAGCAGTTGGTTTTCCTTCAGTTACCAGAAATCTTCAACCTTAAAAATCCAGAGCAAGCAAAACTACTCTACTACACTAAGTTCTAAGTAATGACTTAGAATTTATTTTCTTTCCTTCAAGCGCTGTTCAAAAAACTCTTCCTTCCAGCTTTTTATTTCATCCCTAATAATGACAAAAATTAATGCTGTGGTAAGTACTTCTCAATTGAACCCCTTCTTTGTAGTCTTCTTCTAGCTTCTTCCCAAATGTTATCAACTATTTGCAAACACCCTTGGCAGATGTTGCTCCTTAGCAGTTAGTTTCCTTTGTCTGTACCTCAAACAGAAAAGATATCATTTGGGAGCTTCAGAACATATACTATTATTCCCCCTCTACTCAACAAAGTAACTCATCTGAAACAGCCATATTATAATCAGAAATGCTTAAGAAAAGGAAAGAAAGGAAAAATTCCCTAATGGAACACATGTCCCAGTTGAAAACTGAAACTATAAAAAGAGATGCATTTGACAGCCACTTCTAAAAATCATTATGTTGCACACTTACTATTTCTCACAAGAAACCACTATAAAGAAGGATTACTCCTCAATTTAGAGAACACAAACTGCAAGTCCTATTTTCCTAACAGCAATTTGATATTTGAAGGTCATTCCTGTTCTGCAGTGCTCTTTGGTACCTTACAACCTCCCCGCACCACACTTCCCCGTGCTCACACCAGTCCCTGCACTGCAGCATTGGACATAGCTGCCTCTCTGTTTTTCATTTCATTCTGAGCAGAGACAAGCAGACTGCAGGCCATGAAAAAAAATAAAAATAAACAACTAAAAACACTTGGAGAAAAAGTCCTTAATAACAGACTAGCAAATAATCTTAAGGGATTCCTAGGCTCCTCTAGTAACCTGTGCTTGCTGTTAAAATGGCAATAACAAGCTTGCCTGCTATACAGTCCATGAAACTGTGATGTAGCAGGGAACAATGCAGAAAAACATCAGGAAGAAAGCCAGGAGCAGGGGTTTCAAGAAATATAACTTCTTTTCCTGGAAGAGAAAGACATGAGGTGTTCATTTTTTCCTTGAGCAATATTAACATGCCACAACGTAAATGAACCTCTGAATTTCAGTGGAAAATGCGCGCAGAAAGGAGAGAAAAATACCATCTCCTAAATGTAAATACATCAGAACAACTAGAGATCATCATAAACAAACTGCAAAAGCAGAGCTCCAATAGTTTTCAGATTCCAGAACTAAGTTTCATAATTCTCATAGTTTCCTTGTTAAGTGTGCAATTCAGTATTCCAATAATTAAATCCAGTTGAGGAAATGTAATGGAAATCAAAACTCAACATATGAGTAGAGTAGGTATTTTCAGTCTCTCAGACATCTGTTCTCGATGTCCTGACACCATCTCAAATAAGCAATCTGTGAGAAACTGTACTGTATGTTTCCTGTACCAGCTGCTTTCTCTATTACTGCTGACAGTTCCATTAAGCTTTCCAACTCCCTTGGTTGAGATACCTATTCCACATCCCTTGTGTTCAATCTGTTCAAATGTCACTCATGAGAAATCAATTTTTAAGCTGAAGGGGAACAAAATCCAAAAAGGCTTCATGTCATTAGCCTCATCTCCAAACCATTTCAAATTTTTAGAAAATGCAACATTTTCATAGCTGATCTTTTCACTTGCAGGTGCTTTCTTCTCTTCAGTTCATCTGCTAGAGCTCCTACTCCCCTACACTCTTCACCACATCACATGAGAGATCAGATAAAGAGGGAAGAATTGGGAGAGATCCTTTGACCACAGGAAGGAAGGTATGTGGATTCATACCATTTATCCAGTCCTACAAAAAATCTTCATGTTGAGCTGCCAACCTGTTCTTTCAACGCAAGAAAGAGCAAGGCTATAATATCTGGCATCTGTTCAGCCCTTTTTCTCAAGGCTTTAATTCTTCCATTTAAAAGCTAGCATAGAGAAAAGATCAGAACCTAAACCATCAGGCAAACAGCTGTAAACTGCTAGAGTTTGCTTAGAAGGTCTTAATATTTCCTGTGGCTCATCCCTCACCTCAGGAACTCCCAGCAGAAACTGTGCCCAAGAAGCACCCACCTGAGTCCCCACCAACTGTGGCAGCCATCTGAACCCTCTAAAGAAGGGGATGCATGACGGGGACAGTGCCAGCAGACCTCCTACACTGACAGGAGCACGGCGTGCTAAGGGGAACACTCGGCTCTAGGTTTGAACAATCTGCCAGCTGCTAGCCCAAAGCATTGCAAAGACCCAGTCTGCATTTCAGGATATCTTTGGCTGATAAGATTCAAACCATCACACTGAATTAAGTAAGCTATGACAAACCTGCACCCTATTCCTTCACCACTGGGCCCTGGTGCTGTGAATTACTCCAGTTTAGCTCAACAACTAACACCTGTCTGAGCTTCCAGGCACAGGTGAGCCCAGGCCACCTAGCAGCGAGCACACCAGAGCCAGGCTGTGGGTAGCAGTTGCCTCCAGGAGCCAGAGACTGCCACCACTAAACGTCCTGGAGCACCCCAGAAGGCAGGCAGCACCTGCCAATGCCACAGCACATGTGAGGCCACAAAGGCTGGAAAAGCAGCTGATTACCAGAAAGCCACAGAATGAAGCTTGTGATTTGAGCCCTTAGCCCAGGGGAAGGACGGGGCAGCTGAAGGAGGCTGCCAAAGCCACCAGCTACCAACAGCTGCCTGCTACGATGGGTTCACATCTTAGAGCTTTGCTTCCAGAGAGTGGCTGGTCCCTTAGCTCCTTATGGCTCCAAGTCTCAGTACCTTAACTAAAAAAGAAAGGTAAGAATAGCAGTAATGTGCTATTTTCCCTGCATCATTACATTTTTACTATCAAAACGTAAGACTGGGGAGGCCGGAGGGGTTTGGAACTAGCAGCCCTGAGAGCAGTTATTTAACCAAGAAAAGAACTGAGGAATTAAAAGCTTCTACTATTCCAGTCTTTGCTTGTGCTTTTCTTGTGATTTTCTTCTCAGCACACTTTGTTTTAAGGAGTGCCAAGTGTAAGCAATTCATCTGAGCAATGTTTTATTTTGATTTTTAAACAGCAGAAGAAATTTCAAGTATTTCCAAACCTATTCCTAGTTTATTTTTAGATGGACTAGATTTCAAGTTGACATGTTTTCAATATTTTGTTGAAGCCATCTTTTTTTTAAAAAAAAAAAAAAAAAACTATCAAGAGAAAGACACTGACTGTACCGTGTTACAATAATGCAGCCCCACAAGGTTCAAAGCCTAACCACATCCCAGCAATGGTTATCACAGCATACATTTTCAATTAGCTGCCTTGAGTCAGCAAACTTTTATGGAGGTTGTATCACAGTTCACTGACTTCTCTGCCAGACTTTCATAGTTCATCCTTGTTTTGCAATGCCTTGTCCTCAGCAAGAATCATTGCCAGGAGACAGCAACTTTCAGCGTTATTCCCTAGTACGGAGCTAACAACATCAAGGAGTAAGAGACCTCAAGATGTAATAAACGTCCTGTAAGCTGAAAGACTAATGTTTCAATTTGAAGACCACAGCATCTTATAATCAATGAGAGCCGTTTGTGGTTCTCAGTGTTACAGAAAAGAAAAATAGAAGAAAAAATAGAACCTATATATTATATCTGGCAATGTTTTAATGAGGAAAAATGTGTTAATTGGGGATCAAGCACCTCTTCCTCAAACCTCAGTAGATTAAGTGCCATATTTGAGGCTTGTACAATTCTATAAGCAACCTAGGGTAGTCTCAGATAAAGTATACAATATTTGATTTTTTATTATAATTTTTAAGAAGTGCAATCGCTATAAAATAGGGTAGAAAAAGTTTTTTTAAAAAAATAAGTTGTGCTACAACTTGGCTTATTTTTACTGAGTAACATATTGCAATACTGACAAGATACAAGCTCACTAATTTAATCTATTACTGTGTGTTAAAATTATTAATAATGTTCATATTGCCAACAAAACAGGCAATTAAAACAGTTTTAAAACACATTTTTATCTGAAACATGCTTGTCTCCATCTAGATCAGAGTTACAATGCCAATATAAAAGTGGCGTATACAAGAATGTGGCTCCCTCATTTCTTCTGATAACTCTCATGTTCATCCAGCTATTTTTGGCTCGTGGACCTATCCACATTATTCATGTAATTTACACTGGAGAAACAGTTTGAAAGACAGTTAAAAACAAACCCCAGAACACATAATAAGAGCTAATCACCACCTACAGAAGCAATAAACACAAAAATTTCAAAGGTAATTTCCAGGTGCAGAAAGGCACGCACATGATGCCAGGAGACAGCAGTCCTCCTACCAGTTCTTCATCCCTCTCTTGTTCCATACTGCACTTAGACAATTCACTAAGCGTATATTCTCCAGCGCTGTTCTAGGCACAATTTATTACAATGTGTTCCAAATGATTACATGGACTATCAGATACCTTTGAGCAAACACTTCCTGAACACATCTGTTTGGTCAGTAATTTTTGTCAAACTTAAAAGCAGGTATTTTATTCCACCAAATTTGTTCTGCGTGATTACTGTACTGTTTATAGCAGGTGTTATTTTTCACTTTCAAGACAACAATTTATCATCTAGGTTCCCCGAATTGAACCTCATGAATGCTGGCATTTCTCCCAACAGCAGGGTTTATTTAAAATATTATTTCACTGACAGAACCCGTTGAACAAGTAATATTTATTTCATGCTCAGACACCAGAGGCTGAAAACTCAACTAGGATACACTAAATCCATTTCTGTAAGCTGCATATATATATTTATATATATATATATATCTACATAAAACCCCCCAAAAAATGTAAAAGGCAATTTAAGACGGTCTTGCTTTTGGAATTTTTAAGTTTCTCAGTCTTTCCTCTTCCCTTCCACTTGTTCTTCTTAGCTTTTGAGCTTTTTTTTTTTTCTGCCCAATCTGTAGTCTACAAATCCCCAGTTTGAAATAATTAACATATCCAAGATCATGCAGCATTTTCTTTACACATCATATGGAATAAAGTAAGGCATATAAAGTAAAGAACTTGCTTTCAAGTTATCAGCATGCTGGCTCGTTTCCATCTCTTCTCCATCCCAACTAGTTCAAACAAAGCTTTGCAGAAACCAGACGTTTCTCCCAAACTGGAGAGCTGGAACTTTTCAGCTTTCCATGCCGACACCTTGTACCGGCCCTGCCTTTGTCTCAGGACCATCAGTTCAAGGACTAAAACGAGAAGTTAAAGTTTCTGTTTGGGTCTTTATCCTGACAGTTGATACGCAGCCACCTTCACAACCTAGTATCTTGTCAACACTGTTTCATAGAAACATATGCATAGAATCCACGCAGTCCGCCAGAGGGTGGTTTCATCAATATGTTGTGAGATATTCAGCATATTAGCCATGGACCCCCTGGAGATAGTGTGTTTTGATTTGCAAGTAACAATTACTTCTAAAGACTTGTGTGTGTTATGCTGCTGCTTTACATCTATTTCTAAAAACATCCTTCTATTATATGCACAACAATCCAGATTCTCATTTTTAAATCAAAAATGAAGAAACAATACTTTCAACCTTTAACGGGAAAGCAGTTAGCATCATCACATATGCTTCAACTCCCACATACCCAACATTGTGTTTAAAAGGGCAAAGGTAAGTCTGGCACATTAATACATATCCAGGTGGGCACTGTCAGTAGCTTCCTCTGGCTGCTATTCGCATACCACTAGCCTGAAATGAGCTCTCCTACAGAAGGTGGTGGAGGTAAGGAAGCAAAAAGAGAAAAATCCCCACTGTCCTACACATTTTGCAACTTAGAAAAAAATAATTTCTTTCTCATGTGCCATTCTTAAAGGCAATATTAAAATTAAGAAATTAGAGCAAATTATCTCAGGTTTCTTAGACTTCATTTTGAATTCACATTATGTGGTTTCTAGACCTTCTTTTTAATTTTTGAAAAAGGTGGTAAAGGTCTATCTTTGTATCGCTTTCAGTTCTATAACTACTTCTTCCTTTTTCCACTGTTTCTTCCCCTTCCATGGTCTCCTACCCTCTATCAATCTTCCTCCATAAGTTTTTACTCCTTTTCTAAATATCTCCCACCATTCCACATCTCATCTTTCTTCCCCTATTCTGTTGCCAAACTACCCTTTCCTTGCACTTGCATAATAAAATTATAAGAAGTTTGACACGTAATCCAACAGTCAAAAATCAAAGCCTACTAACCAGGTAAGACAAAACATACCGAATGGAAGGAAAAAAAAAAAAAAAAATACACCTTATGGTGTGGAAGGGAAACCTTCCAGCTGAGAGATCTTTTTCCTCTTTTTCAAGAGCAGGAGCTTCTATAAAAAGCTTACTGTGATAAGTCACCAAAAAACAACACTTTCAGGAGAGGTTTTTGTGCCAGTGCAAAATGCCCAAATGCTTGCAGGAATGAATAATACATTTTTTGCTTCTCTACCTTGCCTACATTTAGGTAACTTATTCATGATCCAGTTCATTTTCTTCCTCCTACGACCAGAATAAAAGCAGTATAAAAAAAAAAAAAAAAAGAATAAAACCTGACACACCTCCTCTCCAATTCCCTGATGGCTTCAAATAATAGCAATAGACCATTGGCCGTTTTCCCTCTCCCCTGCCATTTTGTTACAGACTTCAGCATTACAAGTGGAAGAGTATCCTGGTCTTGTCTTCACTAGCTTAACCTAGTTTCTTTTGAGGAGGAAGGTTTTCTCCATGCTGTCGAGCTAGAAACACACACGCATCCCTCTCTTGCCAAGGCCAAACACAGGACTCTGCCACCTGGTGCCACTGGGTATTTTCCCAGTGGACGTGTCCCTTTACATAAAAGCAGCCTCCTATCTCAACGATGTAGCAACTGATAGAGTTTGTAAGTGGCAGCGTGGTTCATAATTGTATAGATAAAATAAACACTGAAGCTTTATCAACACAGAGCCCCAACTTCTATATACATAATTCCTTTCACTTATAACTATACTATTTAAAAATATTCCAGACAATTCATGTCATTACAATTCTTAACTGTGCTACAACTCCTTTCTCAAGCAAGTCAAATTAACAGCATTGACTTGCTTTTCAAAAAAATCCTTGGGAACCTGATGAAAGACACACTGTAAGGCTCAGCTCTTAATACCACAACAGGTAATCTCTGAAAAGCCATGCAGCTGAAGCAAAGCCACGTCCCAGGTCAGGGAAAACTACATACTTGCTATATGAACTGGTAGTATTAACTTATTCAAAACCATTCAAAAAAAAAAAAAAAAAAGTATTAACTTAGGGATTCAACCTACAACTATCCACCTGATAGCCTGTGAGGTCTGTTCAGTCAAATACCTTAAGGCACCTTAAAATGCTGTGAAACGCTCCAAGTGTGTGCGCTGGACTAAGAGGTGCGCGGTAGCAACTGAAGTTAGCCTGTAGGAGGGCCCTGAAATCGAGGACCCAGCATACAGCAGTTAGTAACACGTATCAGGGGAGTTCCAGTTTTTATTCTGAAAAATTGTACTCCAAATTGTGAGCTGCAATTTTATAAGAAAGATATTACCAGCAACACTGTTAGATTTCCCAAAGCATATCATGAATGATTCACAAATACTAAGGCTCATCAATACAGATACTTGGTGCATCCAGCTCCTGTCCAAGAAAAACAGCGGGAAAGTTCCCAAACCAAAGGGAACAACACTGTCAAAACATTTTTAAAATGATAAATGAGACAGACAGCCTAGTTAATTTCAGGCCTTTAAGATGTTCAATAAGGTAACACAACAGCAGGTACAG
This sequence comes from Oxyura jamaicensis, assembly GCF_011077185.1. Taxonomy (NCBI): domain Eukaryota; kingdom Metazoa; phylum Chordata; class Aves; order Anseriformes; family Anatidae; genus Oxyura; species Oxyura jamaicensis. Next base: position 43,331,742 of record NC_048894.1, read on the forward strand.
TCCCTTTTTTAACCGACAAAAACGTCTGAAGCAAGGTCATTAACACCAACCACTATGCCTTTACCAAAACCAAATTTCCTTCAGAAAGTCTGCTATGGTTTTCATCTCACAAGTTTGCTCCGTAATATTAGCGGTGTTGAAGCAATGCAGGCAGTGCTGAACTTCAGTACAATACAAAAAGGCACACAAGACATTAAATGCCTTGTAAAACAGTTAAAGGATGTAGCCAGCCTCAAAATATAACTGAATGGGGATGTTTGAGTGAAATTTCTTTCTAATGGGGTTCCTTGGCAATCAGTTCTTGGCTTTAAAGCATTTAGCTATGACCTAGATGAAGAAAAAAATCCATAAAGATTTCTGTTGACGTGAAAAAAAGCTATCCTCAGCAAATAACGTGCATTCCAATACTGTCAAAATAAAATCTTCCATCTAGTGATAAAGAAGCCATGATTACGAGATAGCAGATTTATCTGCACCTACTCAAAAAAACAGGGTAAGGATAATTTACTGGGTATTTTTTTCAAGCAATTCTTCCAACTAATAATCAGTTTCACCAACTATTTTTTTTTAAATGATTGCCATCTGTAAACAAGTCTTTGTAAACACAGACTTATCACAAGGAATATGAAAAAATAGTGCTAATCCTGGAGAGAGCATACTGCAGGGAGACAGCTCCCACAGCGATTCCCTCATCACCTTCGTATGCAAGAAAGGATCATTAAGTGCTAAGTTTTCATTTTGATGCTTCTGGCACAGTACTACCAAAAAGAGTGTTACTGGACATCAGGAGAAAAAGGTAAACCACAGCTAACTGTACAAAGTTGTGTCCATCCTTGAAGAAAAACACTGACATATCCGATAATAATCATAATGATCATAAATGATTAAAATTACAGGGAAGCCTGACTTGCAGCAAGAAAACTCCATTGGTTTAGACACCGAGACAGACAAAAGATAACCTAGCCAGTCCACAAAGACTGCACAAGGAAATTAAATTTGATAAGAGGTATCTTCAGTCTCATACACAGTATTGTGCAATAAGGATTCAGTGAAGAATCAAGGCTGACATATATTAAGAAAAACAGGCAATTTTTTAAGCAGTGAGTAGTTAAAGATGGTTCCAATGGAGAAGAATTGTCTACCACTTGAAGATAAATTCTCAGAGAAATAACCAATGCAAAACGCAAGTCTAGGTGGAATAGGAACCAAGACAAATTTCATGGCTTGTGCTGTGTAGCTGGGTAGTTAAGGACCTATATTTCTCAACTATAATTTACCCACTAATTAAATGCCATTTTGGAACAAAACGTATAGTAGCATTTAGATAATGTCTACTGCAACATTTTTTCATGCAACAGTTCAATACTAAGCAAGCTTTGCCTCCTTGGATTGGGTTCTAAGCCATGCTCAAATATCTCAGTAGTATACCCCAAAAGCCTGCAAGAGCTAAAGCACGACGACAGGACTTTTGTAAAGACAGTTTTTGAAGTTTATTAGGCCGAAAAAAGAAATTCAACTTCTTTAGTTGAACAAGATTCAATACTTTCTATCATTCATTATAAATTGATTTTTAAAATATCCTTTTACATTAAGAGACAAGAGTCACGGTGATTTTCAGCATCCTTTTCACTTGAAAGGGTCAGCCTTTTAATATATCATAGAGAGCAAGGTAATAATTTTACTGTTATTAACCAAAGAGAAGTAAAAGCCCAAATGTATTTTTCTTATTAAACAATTGCTTCAAAATATAAAACTATGGGAAAAGTCTCTTGAATTCTTCTCTTATGTACTTGCAAACAGACCCCAGGCACATTACTCAGTTTAACAACTCACTGCCACTCCTACTTGAATACAATCTGTGTTCTCAAACTGGTGCATTTTTAAGAAGAGCCAGCAAGTGCATGTGTGCTCCCTCTAACCACATTTATCATTGTGTTGCTAAGCACAGAAATCTCCATTGAAAAATATGGTAGTGAGATGAGCTGGTAATAACAAAACCCAGATAAGGGTAAGTGCTTCAGTGTTAGTGCCAACTGCCACTTCTTTTCACTGTCTGAAAGCTAAGTGTGACATCTGGGTGAAAGGAAGACCACGCTCTATTTTGCCTGTCACTTCATCCCCTCTGGTACCATGACTGCTGCTCAGCTCTGAAGAGCACTTGCAAATCCCACGGGCTGAGTGAAAATGCCTGAGCCTCGTTTATTTTAAAAAGATTTGTCCTACACTGTCATCGAGCATCTTATGCAGCAAATTATCATGCATTATATGAATTTATCCTCCACGTAGGCATAAGGAGCACTGACCCCATATGTTACAAGCAGCTGAGGAGCAAAGAATTTGGGTTACCTGACTGGGGACAAGAGAAATGTCCACAGCAGTCTCCAAACAGAACCCACATCACAAGACCATCCTTTTAAATTTCAGCCTGAGGTTAAAATTATCTTCTTCAAAATGTTTCTTGTAAGCAACACTGAAGGGCAGAGAGACAGAATGATGGATTTTTTGGCCTGCCTTCTACCTTGTTAAAAGCTTTTCTGTAACTTCACCTCCTCTGTTCGACCAGCTTTCTCCACTCTCCTAACATACCTGGTTTACAGGCAACAGCAAAAGCTATTCAAAATAAACTAAGCAGTTAGTGATTAAACCAGTTAGGTTTAATAGTTAGGTTTAATTAACCACTAACTAAACAAAGACAAATTGCATCTTAACTGAAATTTTCATTTTCCAACAAATGAATAAGGGATATACAGTTGAGGAGAGTACCTTTTTTTTTTTTTTTTTTAAATAGTGACCTTCAATGACAAATACTTAACAGCAAAAAGTTTCAACAGAAAAAGTGAAGAGGAAGAAAAAAGGAATGCTTACATTTCAATGTAATTAGCATCTTCATCTAAAACAGAACTTCCTAATAACTGATTTTGGACGTTTAAAATTCCAAGTTTTAAAATTTCCACAAATTTCCAAGTTGAAATTAGCAACATGCATCTAATTTTCAATAACAGAAGATATGCAGCTCCTGAGTGTTCAGCATATAAAATAACTTGCTCGTTTGTTCAACAGAAATGAAATACATTGTTTTTAGTTATTCTTCCTTTCCACATTGCCTCCTACTACAAACAGAACCTACATGTGAAGGGAAAAGGCATTTTATAGTAAAATCTACTTTGCAAGTAATATCTAGAATAGAATTTTAGCACAGCACTATCAAAATGCCTTGAAAATGCTGAGTGTTTCCTCAATACTTAACTATAACAAGGTTTCAAAATGTAAGGAACAGATTTCCTACAAACAGAAGAAAGAAGTTGTACCTCCTGCTCCTTATCCTGTTTCCCCATTCCCAAACTCTGTAGGTCAGTCCTGAAAGGTATTACAACACTACACAAAGCCACGTGTAGATATGCCAGAAACACACTAACTCAAAAAGATACGCAGCAGAGAGGCTGGTGTTAATCCGATTCTCATGAGAACACAGAAAAATTTCCAATACAACAAACCTCACAAATGTTAAATAAGCACAAAATTACATTCTCCTTTCCAGATACTATCTATTGTTACAGTGCTAACATCCTTTAGTTTATATAAAGAACGGTTTATTTCTTTAAGACAGACTTCCATCCCAGGAGCTACATGGGTAATATTTCTCCAATAACCACCTTCTCACTTTTTACAGTGGAAAAAGGCCAGAATCCACTCCTGGAAGAACTTGAATGGTACCAGTGAAAGAATCTGGGCCAGCTTTCACTGTCCTAGACTCTTTAATCTTTGACTTTCAACATGTTTGGCTAAATACACCTCCCTCATGACACAGAAGAAACAAATATAAAGGCTGGGCTGCAGCACTGGCTATGTAGTTGGTACCTTATCAAAGCAGACACAAAAAGATTGTAAGAGTCAAACCCTTCCTCCCTATTTCCATTTGTTTTTCTGGCCAGCTCTGCACTTCTCTCCTGGGAATTAGTAACTGCAAAAGGTGTCAACTGTCCCAAAACACCACAAAGAGATGTGTCAATCCCAAAACTCTGCAAAAGATGGGCTAGCTAATTCAGAAAGGAAGAGAGGAAGATTTTATTGAGTTTGTATCGTCTTGGGGGGAGGAATTAATGACGACATTTCAATCTCTTTCTCTATAATATATATAAAAATAATAAAAAATTAAAAAGACAAAAGGAAGGCAGATTTTTGTAGGTGGTATAGTATAAAACAGCATTGACATCTTTTGTTGACATATTTAGATGACATCTGTCCCATAAGAGCTGCAAAGAGCAAAGTGCAACCTCTGGGAGCCAAGAAGTCAGCCCCTAAAATAACACGGGTAGCAGAGTCCACTGGTTCTTCTGGCAGTACCCTCCTATTTAGGACAACAGAAATAAGGAAGGGTCATTCTGTGGTGGCAGTCAGATTGAAACCATTCTCTGTCACCAAACAAGCAAAGAGACCATACTACAACATTGTTAAGTCCACTAAAGAGAGCATGAGTAAAACAAAGCCTCAAATTGATCAAAAAACAACTTTTGTTGAGTCACAAGGAATATAGCTGATCCCCAGAAGTCTGGTGGTAGCCACGGACATGAAGCATATCAGGCGTGTTTCATACAGATCAGTAATACAACGTATTTCTCAGCTGAGAGGGGAAATGGGGATAGGCGAAAGTAATGCTTTAAACACTTGGCCTACAGAATAATCTACACAGAGCAGTTCAACTCAGAAAAGCAAAAGCAATATCCATCAGCTGGGGCTCCATTTGTTGTTGTTACAAATCCAAATTTAAGCCCCTGCCCAAAGGCGCATGATCCAGGCGCTTATACATGCTTGCAGGACAAAACCCTACAAACGAGTACTGAAAACACTTTCAAGGAGAAAGCAGGGAGCAGGAAGCAGACCATGTGTGAATTTCACACAACATTTTACTGATCTACTAAATTACTGGATAGTAATGCCACAGGCAACCAGTATTTCACTAGTATCAAATTAACTCATGCAAAACAGGTTCCAAATAACAAGACACAATCCTACAGAGACATACTTGCCCATTAAAACTACACCACTCCCATTTATAATACTGACTACTACGCACCCATATACGTAGAACACGTAAATCTCAATAGAAATGTTTTGTAAGAGTACTTCAATTCTGAGAATATATTTGTTTATAATTTCATAGAAAAAAAAGAACAAATCACAGAACAGCTGAGGTAGGAAGGACCTCTGGACCCATCTGGTCCAGCCCTCGGGTCAAGCAGGGACACCCAGAGCAGGTTGCCCAGGGCCACGTCCAGGCGGGGCTTTTGAAGATCTCCAAGGAGGGAGATCCCATGATACCCTGTCACCCACACAGTATAAAATTACTGCCTGGTGTTCAGAGGGAAACTCTTGTGTTCCGTTCATGGCCCTTTTCTCTTGTCCTGGCACTGGGCACCACTGATAAAAGCCTGGCTCCTCTTGGCACCTTCCCTTCAGGTATTTATAGACAACGGTGAGATCCTCCCTGAGCCTCCTCTTCACCAGCACAAAGTCCCAGCTCTCTCAGCCGGTCCTCATAGGAGAGATGCTCTGGTCCTTTGATCATCTTGGTAGCCCTCTGTTGGACTCTCTCCATTACATCCATGTCTCTCTTGCACTGGGGGCCCAGAACTGAACACACTCCTCCAGGTGCAGCCTCACCAATGCTAACTACAGCAGAAGGACCACCTCCCTTGACCTGCTGGTGATGCTTTGCCCAATGCAGCCAAGAGTACCACCAGCCTTCTCAGCACCCAGGGCACACAGCTGGCTCATGGCAAACTTGGTGTCCACCACGACTCCCTGGTTCTTCTCTGCAGAGCTGCTTTCCAGCTGGGTGCCCCCAGTATGTACAGGTGCCTGGGGTTGTTCCTTTCCAGGTGCAGGACTCTGCACTTTTCCTTGTTGAACTTCATGAGCTACTTGTCAGCTCATGAAGAAGGCATTCTGTACGTCAGGCCTTTCCACCGTTCCAGGTAACCAGGTCTCCCATTTCATTCAGTCGAGGGCCTGTATTTCCCCTTTTTGTCCCTGACATACTTGCAGAAGCCCTTCTTGCCCTTGACATCCGTGTCCAGATTCAATTTTATCCAGGCTTTGGCTTTCCTATTCCCTGGATGCTCACAAAATACCTCAGTATACCTCCCAGGCTACCTGTCCTTGCTTCCACCCTCCACAGGCTTCCCTTTTCTGTTTGAGGTAGACCAGGAGTGTTCTTCCATGCAGGCCTCCTGGTGTTTTTGCCTGATTTCCTCTTTGCTGGGATGCATTGCTCTCCAGCTTGGAGGAGGTGATGCTTGAAAATTAAACCAGCTTTCTTGGGCCCCTCTTCCCTCCAGGGCTTTGTCCCATAGTATTCTACCAAGCAGATCCATGAAAGGACCAAAGGCTGCTTTCCTGAAGTCCAGGGTTGCAAGCTTGCTGCATGCCGTCCTTGCTGCTCTAAGGATCTTGAACCCCACCATTTCATGGTGACTGCTGCCAAGGCTGACTTTGACCTTCACATTCCCAGTAAGCCCCTCCTCGTTGATGAGAACAAGGTCTAGCATTGCACCTCTCCTTGTTGGCTCCTCTATCACTTGGAGAAGGAAGTTACCATCAATGCATTCTAGGAATCCTGCTGCGTTGTCCCTCCAACAGATACTGGGACAGTTGCAGTCCCCCCATGAGGACCAGGGTTTGCAAACTTTGTGGCTACTCCTATCTGCCTATTTCTGCTTGGTCTTCCTAGTCAAGCGGGCTGTAGTAGACCCCCACTAAGTCATGTAGCCCTGTCTTCCCTTGGATCCTAACCCATAAACTCTCGACCAGCTCCTCATCTCCCCCGACTGCCCTCCCTAAAGAGCCTGTCTCCTTCCATTTCAACAGTCGTCATGGGAGCCATCCCACCATATCACAGCAATCCCAAGAAGATCATTGCATTGCTACGTACCCGTCTCTAACTCATCTTGTTTATTGCCCATTTATAGTGTGTGTTAACATACAAGCACTTAAGAGAGGCAACCCAGTATGTCGCATTCCTACAGAGCGTTCGGGGGATTTCTCCATAACGCTGCCTTGTAGACATTTCCTTGGTAACCAACCTGCAAGTGCTGGAGGTGACTGCTTAATCCCTATTTTGTGATCCCTCCCTATCACATCACCCCATGCCCTTTGTTCAGCAGTCCTGTGTGTCATTCCTCCACAGGGCTGCTGGTTACCCTCTCTTCCACACCTCCTTCCTAGTTTAAAACCCTCCTTAGGAGGTCAGCCATCCAAAAACGCCTTTGCCCTCCTCAGGGAGGTGCATCCTATCTCTACCAAGCAGACACTGATCCTCCAACAGGGTCCCATGGTCACAGAACCCAAAACCCTGTTGCCAACACCAGTTCCGCAGCGAATTGACCTGGCCTGACAGCGAAATGCCCCAGTGTCTCAGAACAGACACAAATGTTCTCACATCAAAGTCTGTTTTAGGTTAAGTTTTGCTCCCTACATTCACACCTGTGAAAATCCAGAGAAACAGACTTTAGTGGAGACACTTTAAATGCCCTTGATATCTTTGCAACAAACTGCCTCAAAACAAACAAACAAACATCTTTTCCTTCTGCTTGCTTTAGGGTGAAAAATCACCTCACTCATTTCCAAATCAAGCTGTTCCTGAACCTGCTACAACAGAACAAATAGATGTTTTTAGTAGTAGACATCAAACCCTCAGAAATTCTTAAAATAAAAAGTAATTAAACTCTCAAGACTGACTGAATCTGAGGCCTTCAATTATTTCAGTTACTGCTTATCAAAGCAGTGTAATACTTCAATATTCATACTTGGTTGCCTCATCCAAAATAAGAATATCTTGCATACTCCCGTTAAAAGGCAATTGATAAAAAAGCAACACCAATTTATTACAATTCAAATGAGAAGATAAGAATTTCTTTAGAATTTTAAAGTTTACTCTGCACAGTAAGTGCCGGATAAATTTGGAAAGCCTTTCTACTTCAATGCCTCATGGCAGAAACTAACATTAAATACATTTAAATTATTTAGGCTAATGGATAAGGCCCTTCAAAGAACATTCCAAATCCATGAACAGTTTCCACTTTATTTTTCCATTTTATTTCTATTCACGCCATCTGGCTGTATTGATCATGAGGTTAAACAATCTTGTGTTTTTCCAGATGAAGTAAACTCAGAACTGATTTGTACAATCACTCAGCAACACACGCGCTCTCGATCGCTTTGCACGTGCCAGCCATGAAATCAGTTACCAAATCTTATAGGCTGAGCCCTGATCCACAGAAAGCGCAGTCCATGACAAATACTCAGAAGGGCAAACAGAAAATCACCCACTAACCCTTGCAGGGCTACTTGTTTATGGGACCTTGTAATAAAACCAACTTTTGTAACCTCCGAGCTGTAACTGTTTTATTTAGAATTTGTATCAGACTCCCTGTCCCAAGCAACAGATACACAAGTAGATGGAAGGACCAAACAAACCAGAAAAGTAACTTAGCGTAAGAGCTCTGTATCATCATAAACCACTTGCTCAAATGGCCAGAGTAACACAAAATAAAATTGGCAATTGACAAAGCATTATACATAAGCAGTACGAAAAGACCGCTAAGAGTAAAATCCAAGTGCTATGGTGGAATTGTGTATGTGCCATTTCTCTCTTTTCCACAACATTTCCAGATATAAGTTTCTCAGATGTACATAGATTATACACATTATTTTAAACTCAGCTTTATCAGAGACCTAATCATTAGTAAACAATGCTTAAAAAAAGCAGACAGGCAGTTCTGGACACAAAAATGTATAAGCAAAGGCCTCTATTTTGCAACTTCATCGGATTACCTGAAACTGACCCTTAAAATAACTCATGTGATTAGATAAAGAGTTACTGTTTCTACAAAACGAAATAGAGATACTAAAGAGAAAAAAAATGAAAGTAGCTTTTAATTTTCAGTAATGCATTTTAATATCAAAATGTGTTTGTTTTTTAAACAAAACAATGGGAGGACTGCATAAATCAACACAGAGGAGTCTACCCGCAGAGAATCCACCACAGGGCAGCAGTAACCAAGGAATAGTCGAGGGCTTTCTCTGTCCCTACCCTGAAGCAGTCTGGTTTTATGGAGACAAGTGCCTGTCCATATCGCACCTGACACATTCATTATCACTCGTAGTATGCATACCTGTGGAGGCCCTCCGGTGTACGGAATTAGATCAGCTCCTAAAACTTTTCAGTCTTGCCACAGAACTCCTACACTGATTTAGTGCCACACGAGTCAGCATCATACCATCCTCGGCATCTGTGCAATTTAATTCTGTCACTTATAAAGGCTTCAAAGTTACTGTCAGGACATCCCAGACACTGCCGTTCCTATGTTGTTTATGCTGGCAATCACTTAACATAAGCAACAGCAGGTTTTTAGTTTCTTGTTTCTTAAAGGTTTGGGGCTAGTCCTGCAAACATTCTCTCTAGAGCAGTTGTTTCTCCTCAGAACCATTAATGGGATGCCTTACATTAAAAAGTTGAGTTTCACATTCTCATACTCAACCATCCAGTAAGACAAAGTTTAACAAGAAGTAAAGCACCAATACGAAATCTTCTCCCTCAGTTTCAACAGATCCCAACCCAGCACTAACTCCACAGTCTGGCTGCGTCCCTGTGTACGGTTTTGCGCTGAGGCACCCCATCTGAAACCAGACCTTCCCTGGGACTTCCACGGATGCACAGCAGCCTGTCCACACCCATCAAACTGCAGGACTAGAGCCTGCCACCATTTCAACGTAAATTAGGATCTGTCCAACGGGAAGGACACCATGACAGACGAGAGCGTGTTAAACACACAGGTAACTGTTTCCTCAACGTCCCACCCTGTAGCAAGAAAAAATACTGGTAATAACAGTCACACGCGTGGCATCGGGAGGCTCTCGCCCGGTATTTCAGTCGTTGGTTAGGCAGGCTAACTTCCCAGAAGGAAACTTAATGTAGCAGAATTTCAGCGAGAGCCGTGACAGGGGCGAAACGCAGGGACCCCTGCCTGCCCCCCCCCGCCCCCCCCCGCCCCCTCCTCACGCCCGGGCGATCTGGAGGGACAAGGCGGTGAAGCCGAAGAAGGCAAAGGGGGCACGGAGGGGCCGGGAGCCCGTCCTGGAGGGGCCGAGGGGACACGGAGCAGCCGTGAGGGCACGGAGGTGCCGTGAGCCCGGCCTACCTGCCCGCGGCGGCCGGGGAGGGGGCGGCCCGGGGCGGTGTTGCCGGCCGCCGGGCACCATCTTAGGGGCGGCGGGCCCGTCCCGCCGGTTTACCTGCTCTGCCAGCCCTGCAGGAGGTTGGTGTATTTGCTCAGCGTCCCTTCCAGCACCGGCTCCCGCCGCCTGCCTCCGCCGCCGGGCGCCTGCGCGCCCCCCGGGCTGGCCGCCGCCGAACCGGGGCTGCCGCTGCCGCTGCCGCCGGCCCCCCCGGCTCCATCCAGCCTCCCCGCGGCCGCCGCCCGGCCGGGCAGCCCGCGGCTGGCGGAGGAGGAAGAGGGCGAGGAGCCCGCCGACGTGGGGCGGCTGCTGCTGCGGCTGCTGCTGTTGCTGCCGCCGCCTCCTCCTCCCTCGCTCGCCGCCGCCGCCGCCTTCTCCATGGAGCCCCGCGGCGGAGGCTACGAGCCCGGAGCGGCCGCGGCTGCCGCCCGCGCCCGGCAAAGCCCTGACTCACGGGCGGCGCGGAGAGGGGCGGCGCCCGAGGGAGAAGGGGCCGGGCCGGGCCGGCCGAGGGAACGGCCGCGCCGCCTCCCCGCGAGGTGCCCGCGGCGGTTGGGTGGCGGCGGTTGGCCCCGGCCCAAAGAGCCGGGAGGCCGCGGCCCCTGCTTCCCCCCCCCCGGCCCCCCGCCGTGCCCCGAGGCCTAGGGGGCAGCCCCGGCGGCGCGCCGGCCGCCATCTTCGTGCTGAGGGGCAGGGGGCGGCCGGGCGGGCAGGAGATGGCCGCGCTCGCAGGGCCTGAGGCGGCCGGGGGGGTTGGCACAGGCTGAGAAGGCGCCAAGGCGTGTGCCGCTGAAGGTGTCGTGACTCAACCTGGTCCTGTCCTGACCCACTCTTCACAAGAAGTGTGGGTAGGGGTTAAGTCGCGTCTTCTGTAAACGGAGGATGGAGCCTCTGTCATTGAAGGTCACTCTAAAAAGCTAAGGGGATCCTTGTGCGGCCAGCCAGGTGCAAGCTGTGTGGTTACGTGCCTTCAAATAAAGTCTGCAGCTGTCCCTGCTGCATTAGTCGAGTGCCTCGGTTTTGTTAAAACATCTGTCTTCCCAACGTGCCAGATACATAGTTATTCTTGCTGACATATTACAACCAGAGACCTGAAATACAGAGGCACTCAGCAAGCCTCTCACCAAATGCAAACCAAGCTTAGCTCCTGCACTTTAACCCCCTGAAAAGTTTTGCACTTCCATATACTGGAGATTTTTGGAGTGTACCAGATATCAGGTGACTTCCTATGTTCTGCACCTCTGAAGATGCTCAAACCATCCAAATTCACGCATAGTGTCCTCACAGAGGCCTCAGTTCCCCGTATAAACCAGCACAGACAAGAGGGCTCCTTAACTTAGATTCTCCCAGTTTTCTCTCTGGAAAATCCTGCCATATGTGTTGTGGTTGGGTAGCTGCAATGTTGGGCAACTGGATCCTGAATTTTGGGTAGTTAAACTTCTCATGTTGTAGCTAAACACTGAGGCAGTACCGTCTGGAAATCTGAATTTTAATTTAGTATTCATTGGTGGAACTTTTAATGTACATCTCTTGCAGAACAGACAAAGATTATGAACTTAGTTATTCTTTAAAACAGAAAATGTTTGAGAGCAATTTTTCAAGTCAGAGCTATTACTTCAGATGTACATGTAAAATTCCCCAGTCATTGTTTACTACGGAAAGAAACTCCCTGACCACAATCTGAAAATCCTCGTTCTCAGAGGCTCAGCTTACTTTGATGACCACTGTTTTCAGAAGACATTGGAATGAACAAGGTGTGCTCCTTTGGAAAACTCACACCCCACTCTGGAGCATGAGATGCTCATTTAATTTTCCCTCATAGTCAGTTACAAGTACAGCCCAGAACAGTGGAACAAAAGCTTTAATGAAGTAACAGGGCCACCACCACAGTCTCCCACCAGCCACCTCAATACATCATGTGTGTATGTTCTATATTACAAAGAATGAAGATCATTTTCTGGCTTCCATAGGATTTATCCTAAGAGAATTAAGTCAGGGAAAGAAGCTTCCTCATAAAGTTATAGAGAAACCTCTCTTTATCTTTCTATACAATAAAACTCAAATAACAATGGTGTGTCCACTAGGGAGTTTTTGCAATGGACGGGACACCAGGATCTAAGTATATTATGTCCTCAGGAGAATTCTGCAAAATCTCAAACCACTCTTCAGTGCTGCTATCACATTACTGTGATGCGATAGCATAGAAGGTCCTCTTACAGATTACAAACTAGTTAACAGATGGAAAACAAAACAGAGAACTAAATGGCCATTTTTTAAAAGGAGGGAAAACACTACCCTGAGTTGGGATGTACTTTACTCAGCATCTTACTAAATCATAATTTCTGTATTCATTTATAGTTTTTTAAAAAAAAATCAACTCCAAAAAAAAACAGCAGAAGGATCTCAAAGTAGTAAGTAATTTGCTGATAAAATGGCAACTGAAACTTAATGTTTCTGAAAAACAAAGTACAGGCATGGTGAAAAAAAGCTTTTACTACATATGCATAATGTTGATTATAAATTAGCTAAGGCCTCTCAGGAAAGACATTGTGGAGTCATTTTAAACAGTCCTCTGAAAAACCCATCTCCATGTTCAAGGGTAATCAAGCAAACAGCTGTGATGAGCACACTAGGAAAACAGAAATATCAGCATGCTGCTATATAAATGTATAAAATGTACACCCAGTGCCTGTATACTCTGCATTAAGAATATTCCTCCAGAAAGGACAAAATAAGAGAGAAAAGGTATAAACCTCAGCTTTTGTACAACAAGAGAGCTAACTCAACAGGGTTTTCAGCTGGAAAAGAGATAACCAGTATACAAAATGGTATTCAGGTTAACAGGAATTATTTTTCACCGTTTCCCACAAAACAAGAACTACAGGGCAGCTGGTTTAAAATAGGTACAAGAAAACACTTTTTCATATGATTTGTAATTGTGAAACTCATTACAAGATGGTTGTGGATGCCAAAAGTCTGGAAAAATTAAAAGAGCAATTTGACAATTGTTTTTGAAGTATGTTTGAACAATGTTGACCAAAGTGTTTTGGTGGTATTTGAAGATCAGAAAGGCCCTAAACTTCTGGTGTTTTGAAGAGTGTTTACTTTATTGATGAAATAACATTTGCCCTGCTCTTGATCCTTCTTTAAGCACCTACTAGGGGAAAGAATAAGGCACTGGACTAGACAGAGCTTTGGTTTGACCTGTAATTCATATACTAAGGATTCCTTCTCCTTGGTTAATCAAAGGTCCTTTTGACTCAAACATTGGCACTTTATGCCGCTTTTGCATTGCATTTAAGCACAGGACTATATTATAACCAACCTCCTCATCTCTTTTTCCTTCCCAGTATGTGCATACTGTTGTGATCTAACAGAGCTGGACAACCTTTCATGGCAATCTTGATACCAGCGAACCCCTGTTCTCAATTTTTTAAGTCATTAATGTTCTCCAAAATGACTGAACCTGTTCTGTTTTGTTGGTTTTTCTTTCCTAGCTAATTGTCTGTACCAGTAGAGCTAGACTTCCGAGTAACATGCAATGACTTTGTCTGATGTAATACTGCATGACGTATGCTTCATTACGAGTATTCTTAATTAACTATTTATTAACAGCAACCTGCCTAATGAAGGCTCTCACTGTTTCCAAGGTAACACATCCACTACTTTACAATCCTCCTTTAGGATGTTACTTCCACTCTGTGGCCAAACCAAAATTTTGCCTCTTTCATTAAGTACCCAAAGAAGCAAAATTACTCATTATTTATCCCACCTTTTAGAAAGGAAAACATCTGGTAAGATAACACATTCATCTCTGTGTTCCCTTATCAGGAAACAGAGAAGTTTCCCCATTCTATGATCCTTTGCTAAGCCACAGAATTTTAGCTTGTAGAACAAGGCCATCTCACAGCCCATTTGCTGCTTTCTGTTTCCTGGTCATCATGTTTTGGGTTTCTACACCTTTTTAATGCTCCCCTAACAAATAGTTTTCTATAATTACTTTTCATGCTCCTTTTCTACCTCTTCCCCTCCATCCCCACCAGATTTCCACACAACTTCTAACAGTCATAATCATATTGGGCAGGGGATCTACATGTTCTACCGTGACAAGAGGGTCTACAGAAACTAGTTTTGCCTGGTCTATATTCAAGCATTGAACCTATTTCATGGAAATGACACAAGGTTTGCTCAGTTTTACCATGTCCTCCTTGCTGTACAGAATTCTCCTGAGACATTGCATCATCTCCCACGAGCTTTAGAGACTCAAGCCACATGTCACTAAACTGCAGGCAATACTTACGGCGAAAACATACCACCATGCACCTCTATCACCACTGTCTATGTATGTCAGCACTGGAATAATTCAGACACAATCCCTAAAGTTTAGTTCATAACAGTCACATCTGTGCCAGGGCTGCTCTCACTTACCCTTCCCCAGCTGTCTACAGCAACTGCCCCAGAGTGAGTGCAGCTGGCACGCATGCAGCAGGTGGAACAGCGTACAGCAACAGCATGCTCACTTGTCCCTCCTCAGATCTATTTCCACACGTTACTGGACTTGAAAGGTCTACAAGAAGCAGTGACCCCTCTAGTCTGACCTTTTTCATTGCACAGTAGAGTCGTAATACAATTAGTGTGTTCTGTCTTACATAGTGGTTTCACTGAGATTTAACCAGCATGCCATCCGTGAGTAAAGCACTTCTGACCTGAGGATTTCAAGAACATGGAGGAGCTACCATTAACTCTGCAGTCTGCCAACTTTACCATTAGCTTAACTGCATCTGTATATACTTTATCCTCCCTCCCTGGTGCCCATAAGCCTGCAGAGTGTGCTCAGCATGCTTCTTTGCCACACTTCGTCCTGTTGTCAGCAGCTTCTCATCCAAGGTTCTCATCCACCGACAGAACCACTCCCCAGTTCTCAGTGAGGTTCAAGCTGGTGACAGGGAAACAGTCAAAAGAGACATGGCATACGGCAAAAATACCCAAACTACCTTGGCTGCCAGAAACAATCTAGTCTGGGAAACACAGACTTGAGTGTAGTGTAATTCACTCTGCCACAAGGCATCTCAAATTCATTTGGGCTGAGGTTTGTGCTGCCACAGCTAGGCTTGTGATAGCTTGTTTACTCACCTACGGTGCACTGCTCTGTAATTTGCAGGTTAGACCAGTTGAAACAAAACCTGACTGAACTGTCTGTGAGCCTCTGGAATACAAAGTTTGGGGTGGTTAGGTGGAGACAATATTCGTTTATATTATGTATATTTGTATCAGATGTCATAAAATGTGCATAAGGAAGTGACCTGTACTATAACCATGATGCAAGGGATCGTCTGTATAGTTAGAGTCAACACTTTGAACTGCAACTGGAAACAAGTAGGAAGCTAGGGCACAGAGAAATGAGGTGAGTATAAATATCACTGACACTATATATACTGTGTATTTTAGCTAGTGGGAACAGCCTTATTCTGTGCCAACTAATGTTTGAACAGTTGTTCTAAGTAGTGACAAATACACTTCTTTAAATAGATTCTTTCATACACTACGTTCTGAAGGAAACACAGAGATGATTTAGCATGACCT
The DNA here is from genome assembly GCF_011077185.1 of Oxyura jamaicensis. NCBI lineage: Eukaryota > Metazoa > Chordata > Aves > Anseriformes > Anatidae > Oxyura > Oxyura jamaicensis. The sequence continues at coordinate 43,347,561 of NC_048894.1, forward strand.
TCTAGAGAAATGAACTCCTTTTTGGTTTGTTGTGGAATTACAGATAAATGTTGACTTATTAAATGTTAACACGGTGCAGGCATTTTTATCTGCTGTTTTTTCAGCTGTATAGTTAAACCTTTAGAGATTTGAAACATACACTGGTCCACTAAGGGTCAAATTCAGATTTAAGATCAGATTCAGTCTGTTCAGTTTTGCTTTCCTCTATCATATCTCAGACTAGTACTCAAGCTCTTTTTATACCCTTTTTTGGTTCCAGTGGAATCCGTCAGACTTCAACATTTATAATTCATAAGGCATGACGCTGTATGTCATTGTAAAATCACCCTGTCCATCGACCTTCTAAATGAAATTTGCTGTGCACCTGTAATCCTACACCTAATTTGCAGAACTATTTTTTTGGATTCTAAAAGTGTTTCTATAGAACAGTCATGTTACAGAGTGTGTATTGACTGATAATACAATGCTAGCTTACGCAGCTTGTGCTTTGATCTCATACTCCACCACCAACAATATATTTAGAGTTATTTGATAATAGCATGCAGCATCTTACAGCTTAAGAACAGTCTCATTTGAATTGAACCAGTCTCTATACCTCTTATTCACCCACAGCAGAGCTGTATTTAACTCACAACATCCTTAAAAGTATTGTTTAGGTCGTGTTAGAATCCACCTCACAATGGGATGACAGATTGCAAAAATAGGAACAAACTATGCACAACAGAAGAACGTGAACATTCAGATTTTTTGGCAGTGAAAAGGGGAGAAAATTTAAGTTAAAACTTTCTAAAACTACTTATGCAGAAAGTACTTTATATTACTAATTTCAGACTCCATTCTGCAGGCAGTTTCATCTACAGAAACCTAATTGAAAAAAAAAAAAAATACAAGCTTTGTCTGCAACGTGATTGTCTCCTTTTTAACCTATAGATCTGCATAGGTAGTTCAACGTGTGTGATAGAAATACACAGGCATGCCAAAAGACAGAGTGTATTTGAAACGCTTTCTGAAACTGCTGAACCTTGTATTAAAACAAGCATAAGTTTCAGTCCCTTTTTCATAACAATGTTTTAGAAGTTGGGCAGATTGTCAAGCTTAAGGCCTACGTTTTATGAGTAATGTTAACACAAAATGCAAGAACATTAGAGTGAATTCCCATACCTACATTTTAACTGGTTTTTGCTATCAAAATAAATCTCTTATAAATTCAATAAACTACTGAAATATATTTAGCCATTTAGTTCTAAATTTTACCTCTCGCTAATAAAACCAGTGGAGTAAGAATGTAAAAGGCAGTAAAAAGCAGTAAAAACTGCGTTTTTTTCTTTTACAGTTTGGGGATTTATAGTCTTTGGGGTTATGTTTTGATTAACTCCAGAATGTATGATGGCTGCAATTATCCCCAGCTAGGGATGACACTTTGTTTGCCAGTGTTCACCACTGAGTGATTTTAATTTATCTGAAAAAATCCAAATGATAATAGCTTGTGAAAACCAAACATTTCTTGCATATTACAAAAAATAAGATTAGTTTTCAAAACAAAACAAAACAAACAAACAAACAAAACCATGCTACATATTGCCTAATTAGTGCAATTGCTGGGCTAGATCATTTGCACTCTGCAGGTTCAATGCTGATTTAACAGATAGGCAACACTAGCAGGACCCCACAGCACAGAATTGACTATCTTCACTGATTACTAGAAATTGAAGTTTATAAAAGTCTGACAAGGTCATTTATCTAGTCCTCTTCTGGCTGCTGGAAAGAAAGAGAGAGCCTTCTTTTTTTCTCCCCCTCCTCCCGTGAATTTGCTTGTAACGCTGGCTCTCACATCACACAGCCTTGACAGGAGTATCCAGTGGAGACAACCTCAAATATGCAAAGAGCTGAATTATGATTCTGTCTCTCTGGTTTCTAAAACCCAGCTGTCAGCTTTGATCTTTGACTTTTGAGAGCTTATGCTGCAAAACTGAATGTACATTCATACATGGCTTGATATGAGAGCATTTGACTTGATTTCAAGGGTAGAAACAAATGTAATTTTTTTAGAACACGCAGACTAAAAGTTCAGGAAGCTGCCATTTTGCTGTTTAGCTTTTCCTGACCTTGGTATTTTTCCTAGAGGATGCTGAGGAGGGGCACTCCTTAGCTGCAGTTTCACAAATCCAGACATTCTAAACTCAGCTCTGCCAGCTCCAGTCAATCATAAACTTCCCCGTACTATAGTGACTGTTACAGCCTAAAAATAGGACCACGCTTGCAAAAAATGTGACAGCATTAAAGTTATGAAAGTTGATATAAAACAGATTCCAGGCACTAACAACCTGAAATGACAAAAAGAGGAAGAAACCAGGAAGATTTACACAGAGGATTTTGTTCCTTCTTTATAAGATAACACAAAAGACTGGTTAAATTTGTTTTAATTTTCTGACATCTTGTTCATGTGAAATTGGAGAAGGAATGTGTAATCTTACTGTCCTAATGGGGAAAAAACAGGGACTGATTCTGTGGCATCTTTAAATCCCAATCAGGAGAGGTCAGCCCCTAACTGACAAGACAGGCATTGGATGTCAAAAAAAAACAACCTTCTCACAAGTTTTTTCAAACTGCCATGGGAGCTAAAAATTTGAACAAACAATGGAACAAAGCTCTGAAGAGTCCAAGAACTCTTAAGAGCTGAGACTCCCCATCCAAATTAGGTTTCACTTAATCTGATGTCAGATTCAATAATTCTCTCAGTTCTCCACATAAGTTTCAAAACACCTCGTGAAAAGCAAATGGAAAAGATCTGAGTTTTTAGTAAAAATATCTAATGGAACAGGAAGAGTCTTCAAAAGATCCTGCACCTCTTTTTCTTTTTAGAAGATGCCTGAACAAAATCATCATCTAAAAACTATAAATAAATTCATGCACAGTGTGCACTTTATAAAGCGGAATAGGGTCTTATTATGGGAAAACATAGCCCTCATAATATGGATTTAATCTGATCCAAGGTTCATTCACATCAGAAATCAAATTCATATTGCTTTTAGTAGAGAAGGGCAGAGAATTCTGTTATGACAGGGGAAAATGGGCAGAAACAAAGACAAGAATCAGTCAGACAGTTTGAAAGTGTTTCTGCTTATTTCTCTGCTAACAACGAGTACTGTCGCACCACGTTTGGAGCACCAGCAAGGTCTTTGGCAGTTCCTATTACCTTCTTTTGCCAGCTAGATCTGTTCTAACCAAGTTTAGACAACACTTTAATAGCAACAGAAGAAAATGTCTACTTTAGAATTCCCAGTGGAGGTGGAGCTGCTCCAGTGTCAGCCTAAGAGTGTGATGGGGAGTTTGCCAAAAAAGGCTAGGTTAGACACAGGCTTCAGAAGCGGCACATAAACCACACGTGTCAAAATCCTAGCACTTAACTGGCAGGAAGTTTAGAACCGAGGAAGAAATAGAAGTCAAGTCTCCTGACTTAACCACAGGACTTTCTCACTCTCATATAGCTGCAGAAGGAAAATTGATGTTGCTTGGTGATGAAGCGCACCAGAAACAAGTCAGAGGTTGTCATCCACAGGCAGCGATAACCAAACATTTCGAGGCAATTTGAATCTTAGGAAAATCCTGCAAAGGGAAATGGATCTAACAAGCCAAGCCATCAAATGAAAAAACAGAAGGATTTAAGGAACGACAACACAAAAAGCTTTCTCTACATAAAAGTAAACTGGTGCGATAGGTTTTGAGGTTATTTGTCTTCTGTTTAGTATTTGTGAGCAAAAATACCACTCCCATGCATACAAATTTTATGCATAACAATTCTGATGCATTCCTTCTGCTCAAGTAATTTTCTTCATAGAGGACAGGAACTGTGTTCATTTCTACAGGGGTACTAATGGCCTTATTTATTAATAAATAAGGGAAGAAATACACAAAGCAATTTCTTTCCACTTTTTTTTTTTTTTTTTTCTAATGTTTCCTTAGTGTATAATTAGTACAGTTCTCAAAAGCAGAAATTCTATGAAGTTGTTTAAGTGCAGTACAGGTCCTCAGGCTTTGGTCTTGCCAAAAGAACAAAATTAAAGTGAAGGATAGGTGGAAAAATAATCTTGCATCAGCCTCTTTCTCAGGAAAATTCTCCATTTCAGCTCAAGTCATGTTATCGACTTCTTTTTCCTTGGCCAAGAGCAGTTTGCTTCAACCTGAACTGGGGAGGCAGAAATAAACAGTAAGAAGTATAAAGTATCAGTTTCAAAATAAAAATAAAAAGGACAAAAATCCATTTGTAACACAGGACCAAGGTAGCACATTTTTCATCTACAAACTGTAGCACACTACAAATGGTATTTCTCCCTGAGAGAATAAAGTTATTTTCCTCTCATTAATGCTGCTCTTAGCTACCCAGGAATACACCCATGGAAGAACTGACCAGGAAGGATGTACCTTCCTGTTTCAGTGGCTTCTGAACTTCCCCTCCAGTCTGTGTACTGTTAGCGGCATCCTTTGTGAACAACTGTGCCTCTGAGAAATTTCTGCTATGTAATGGAGAAGATCAAGAAATTCAGGCCCAGCTGGAATCAAAGCACTTAATGTAGTCTCTCTGTGCTATGCACCTTGTGTCCCAGAGTTTACTTAATGTTGCATAACATTCAAAATAAAATTAAAATACATATCCTAAAGGCTCAATTACAGCTCTAACTCTCTAGAAATACAGCAAACAATGAAAGAAAGTTCAGACAGCGTTATACTGTGAATACAAAAGCAATAGGTATCATCAAAAGAAAAAATGACATTGAGAAGGTCACCTTTTTATGGTGACTGGTGCTGAAATAGTACATTTAGGCATCTCCTGTCAATATAAGTCAAAGGAGGCAGAGAAACTGCAGTATAGAAACGTAACAAGTACAAATGCTGCACCATAAAATGAAACACAGAAATGTGGTTTTAACTAGGCTACATTAGAAGTATCTGTGGCTCAGTGAAAACTGAAGAATCAATTTTGTTTTCTCATGAAGAAAGGAATACTGAAATCTAGGACAAAATTAAAAGGCTTCAGAAAAGACTGGCAGATTTAGATTTAAATCTGGGCACAATATTTAGAGTTAGTTCAACATCCACTCAGTCCAGAAGAAGGCTTCTGGCAGATGGATGGCAGTCTAATACTGCAGACATGACTGAAAATTCAAAATGCCAGTAGAAAGGACAACTCGGGTATCAGTTCACATCCACAGGGTAATAAGGAATACAGAGCTCAAAATCTAAGTCAAGCAGAACCCAAGAACCCTTACACTCTGTGATAGCCAACATGATCTAGGAAAACATGTCACAAAATGTATGTATAAAGAGAAGCAAAAAAATCCAATCCATTGTGTCATTTTGCAAAGGTTTCCTGCATTAGCAGAGTGTACAACATCAGAAGGAGGTGATGAGAGCCTCATTAAGTCTGATTAATTGCTCACAGGACTTGTACTAGGAGATGAATGGACTCTCAGCTAGAAAGCAAATGGTAAATGGTTTGCTTTGTGCATCAGCATCCAGCTAAAACCTAATGTATTGCCAGAACTGCAGTTTCTAATAAAACACCGCTAATAATAGAAGATAAACAGTAGAACCTAGGTCTCACAGTGGTAAGCTTTTCTCACTTACATAATGAATGTATCAGTTAGTTTATATTTCCATAAATTCAGGCAGTAACAAAGGAAAAAAAAGCCCCAACTTCTGGATTAAAAGTAATTAACATCCTTAGTCTTACTAAGGCGGCTGCACTCAGAGGCAGAGGGAAAGTAAAATAATTCAGGACAGTATGAAGACATCTTAGAGAATGTAGAAGTCGTGGCAGAGTAGAGAACTGAGGTGGAGAAGTTCAAGCACTTCACGTTCCATGCCTCTAGGAAAGTTCTCCTTGGCCTAATACAGCAGGGGAAGAGAACCCGAGTGTGTTACTCTGGGAGTCACAGAGGAAACGGATGAACAAAAAAAGCAAATACATTTAAACATTATAGGGAAAATCACAGTTAGGCATGCGTTCCAAAGAGCTCAGCGAATAGTTTAAAAGGGAACCTGTTCCATTTCCTCAAAGGGAAGTAGTGCTCAGGGAACATGGCTGACGCTAAGGGTTTTTCTTCACTGAACACATTTTCAAAACCTTTGAGATATATCTGCAATAGCTTATCCTCAAAAGGTCATGTATTTCACTTAGCTCTTTGAGAAAAGGCTAAATCGCATTTTTATTTGTTTCACTATTCTAATAAAATCTCTAAGGTTTAAAGGTATGTCCAGTTAACGTGGTAATTAATGACTACATAGTCAATTTTCCATTTCATTATGATTTGGACAGCTTACACACTTCAGAAGTCTTGTAATTGGATTAGTGATGATGAATTTTGAATGGACAAAGCATACACAAGTTATGCGCGTTTTGCTGCCTTCAAGGCCAAGACTCCAAACAATTAAAAACTTTCAAATAAATACTCCTGCAAACTTGAAAGCAAAGCCATAAACTACATTATTAAGTTCGCTGTTATTGCAGCAGATTAATTAGTCATGCAATAGAGTTTATGGGTGCACAGAAAAAGAAAGAGAATGCTCTAGCAGCAGCAAATATGAGTGTCTGTTCCAGGAGAATGGATAATATTTATTCTAAAAAATGCACCAAGTTTAACAGCAGTTGGGAAATAAATAAAAATTATAAGAGGTATTGTCTTCCACTGCATTAATTCATTCTTCAATTTAAATGGTTTTTATACCATCCTGGTATCCATTATTATGAATTAGGTATAACCTAGAATATCAGAGCAGAGGAGACAAGTTTACAGAAGGGGATAATTAGGGGGGGGATCGTCTCTTCATGTTAATAATTGTAAGAATTTTCCTCTTTAACCAAATTAATACAAATTAGGCTATCAAACAGTTGAGAGCCTCTCCTTTACATAAAAGCCAGATAGGCTTTTAGAGACAGTAGTTTGTGACATGTTGTTGACCCTCCGAGTGGATTTATTTAAATAAAAGTGGATTTCTCTCTCTTGCATATTCAAAATTAAAACTCTCCTACTAAGCAGTATCTGCTAATATTTACTGATACCTACTGATGGCTATCTATTGATATTTACCGGGTTTTATTCCTAATGTTTCACAGCTACTTATGACTAAACTGTGAAGGAGAGAGCTTGAGAGTTAAAGTAATAGCAATACATTATTTTACCTACACAGTGCAGCTCTTTTAAGCTACAAATGTTGTTTTATCTTCTGAATCCATTATAGTTATGGAATACAATTGGTCCTTTATAGTGTTCCTTCGATTTTCCATGATCTCCTGTTGAACTACATTTTGTTTTTTGTAGCAATTAGGTTTTATTAAATACATTCCTTTGGAGATGGCTGACTTGCCTGGAACTATCCCTAGGCACACATTTACTGTTGAACACAGTAGTGTTGATATGTTTTTGTTTCTTCTTTATTTGTTTGAGCACACACAGGCTATTTTCGCAACTTCAGGAGGTTTGGAGAAGTTTCCTTGTGTTTAGCTGTTTCAGTACTTCACACTAATCTCATACAAGCCCTCACTAGAGAAAGCAATTTGTACCAAATATTTAGCATGTAAAAATAGTTGCAAAAGTAACCAATGGAACAAAAAAGCAAATGCTATTCTTTTTTATGTATTCCTTTACTATTTTCTAATTGTGTGAAGATTGGGTTCAATATTTCCTATTGATAATGGCAATTGGTTTAAAGCTTTTTGTGTCTGCGTAAGTTATGGCAGGCTTTATTTGGAAACAGTCAAGCTAAAGCAGGCCTCTGCAAACAGGTTACAAGTTCTGACTGGTATATCACACGTAGCTCAGATTGTACATCCTGTGGAACAAGATAGATAAGGCTGCAATTTGCTAGGTCCTGCTTTTTTGCCACCTAACCTAACCCATAAAAGTGGCCTAGAAGAGAGCTGGAGAGGGACTCTGTCAGGGAGTGTGGCCATGGAACCAGGAATAATGGCTCTGAACAAATGGAGGGGAGATTTAGATCAGATGTGACGTGACGAAGAAATTCTTCACTTGGAGCACAAAGCGCATGTGGGAATTAGGGCTGAAGATGCACCTTGCTTCTGTGCTTTTCCGTAAATAATGGAATGAAATTACCTAAAAAACAGTGTTAAAAATAAACCCAGGGCAGAGGATGGGAGGTGCAGGGCAGTCCCTGTGGCTGAGGGGCTGCCTTTCTCTCTGGCAAGACAAATGGCCCAGGGGAGCCCCCCAACCCTCCTCCTTGTCCATGTGAGGACATCTCCCAGGCCGCTCCCAACACAGCCGCCTCTGGCCACGCATCTGCCACTCCATCACAGAGGCCTGCTGAGGTCACAGCGGCCACCACTGCCCGTGGGCCCTATAAAACAGGCCCCCTGCAGCTGGCCCACCATTCGCTGAGCATCTCGGCCCTCTGTCTGCCAGCTTGTGCTGCAGGAAGGAGACGAGGAGAGCGAGGCGAGCAGAGGCCTCTTGGTGTGCCAGGACAGCCATGCAGTCCGGTGGTGCACCAAGAAGGAGTGCACCTGAGCAGAAGGAGAGGTGTCGTGGGCGGAGGGATGGCGCTGGTGGCACAAGAGTCACCAGTGCCTGAGGGACCTCTGGCGCCCAGCCCACAGACAGGTACAGGCGGCATCATTGGCACCGCAACGATGTGGGGAACAGGCCGGCCCCTCAAACACCCAGCAACAGGGGCCTGGGCCTTACCGTAGGAGCAACGGTGACATGGGGCAAAGGCAGGAACATCAGGCAGGCAGCCACGGGGAGCAGAGGCGTGCCCGTAGTTCGGGACACAGTGCGGGACCCAGTAATGGCCGCAAACCAGACGGCACTGTCAGACCCGTGCATGAAAATCAAGCCGACAGTGGCATGGGAGCGAGGCGTGGGACTGGCGACAGACGGAAGGCATCCCGTTTGGGCAGTCCCGGGCAAGGACTGGCTTAGCCTTCTGCCCAACACCATGGAGCCCACGGAGCTGGATCCACCAGATGTGGAGGAACAGATGGAAGTGGATCCACCTCTGCCAGAAGAGACCCAGGACTACTGCGGCATGTCTTTGTGCTCTGCCATCTGAGAGCGCCAACAGCATCACAGGAGTGCCCGGTGAGCCCCCTGCTCGTTGCTCAGGCTCCATCACAAGCATTAGATTGGAGCCACCAAACACCACGGACATCCCGCAGGCTTGCCTGCAGGATGTCCCGGCAATAAACAGCTCTTGCCCATTCTCAGGGGTTGTGTGAGTGCTTCTTTTTTGGAGGGAATGGGCTAAAGTTGCGCCAGGGGAGGTTTAGGTTGGATATTAGGAAGAACTTCCTTACCGAAGGGGTTGTTAGGCATTGGAGTGGGCTGCCCAGGGAAGTGGTTGAGTCACCATCCCTGGAGGTCTTTAAAAGACGTTTAGATGTAGAGCTGAGGGATATGGCTTAGTGAAGGACTTGTTAGTGTTAGGTCAGAGGTTGGACTCGGTGATCTTGGAGGTCTCTTCCAACCTAGACTATTCTGTGATTGCATCTTATATTCCCATCACTTACGGCTGCACAAACCTATCCAAGGCAAACAATTTGCACAAGCAGTAGGGATGAATACTTCAGACTCTAGAACATTTTTTAAGTCTGAAAACCACATTAATACACATAAGCATTATGAACTATGAAGTTTTTTGTTTTTTAGACAAAATTAAAGAAAAGCAAAACCAGTGATGAAATTGTTGACATCACCATGATTCATCCTTATTTTTCTAAAAAATTACAGAGATATTTTTTTCCTGTTGCTTCTCCCACACCCAAGTAACCAACTGAGGCATCACTCAAGAATTCAGAACTCAGAACTCTTTTGGAAATGCTTCTGTTGAAAAGGAACCTGAGATAGCTGCTAAAACCAATTAAGTTATCAATAAACTGCAGAGTTTTGGTTTTGCTATGAAGAACATGCCAGTCTTAGACACAAAGGGAAGAGACTCAAAGTAGGTTCAGGGTAGGAGATTAATTCAAATCATTGAGTAATTTTTAAAAATTGCAGTGAAAATTGGTGTTAGCTGGCCATCAGAACTTCTTTTTGTGCCACTTTTTGTTTAGAATCATTCAGTCTAATGCCTCCTTTGTCTCCATCTTGGCCTTTTGCTCAGTCAGTTTGCATATAAACTCTGTAAAGCAGCGAAGTCCCAATACATTTGAACTTCAGCTGCATGGGGCAGGTTTTGTGGCCAGGAAACAAAAACACCCTCTAGTATCAAAAAAGCTTCCTCCTTCACAGCACAATAAATTAATCTCCAGTGAAAGTCATTCTTTACTGATTAATATTGTTTTCCTGTTAGGAAGTTGCATTTGGGATCTATTCTGCTTTACTGGGCTTGATTGTACCACTGGAGGCTCTCTAACTGAGCTTTGCTAGCAGGCACTGAAGTTTAATAGAAAAATATTTCTGTGCTTGCAAATGAGGATACTGTTGGGCATCGATGATTTTTTATTTGAAACAAATGATGTTAAGCACACTGAAAAGCTTTGGTTTACATACCCAGGCCCTATCAGACAGGCACTAGAGCTGGCTAGCTGCCATTTTTGAAAGCTGTTTCAAAACCTCCTGGTCCTTCACAAATTCTGGCAAGTGTATGATTTCCATCTAAACAAAAACATTGAAATTAGTCAGAGTTTTACTACAGATGCTAAATTTGTCCTAGGTGTTGATATTCAGGGAGTTAATATGCATAGACTCTGCCAAGGAATAACAAAACTGAAAGTTGCAACACCCTCGTGGGAGTTTTTATCCTCTGCAGCTAAGATAAATAAAGCCCTACGCCCTTGAGTTAAAAACTAGCTGAGGCAGATCAGTTCCACATGGGACATTCCTTGCCGGTTTGGTATGCTGATAACAGGGTTTGGATGCTGCTGGTACTGCACATACTAGACTGCACATACTGTAAACAAAGGTCACTGAGATTGTCACACTCAATGGCTTTGCACACGTTTGGATTGCACAACTTGCATTGTTTTCTGAGGCACGGCAGCAGAACAGCACAAATGTAAGCAGCAAGGCAAAAGCAGCCCACTGCTGGTGAGAAATAAGATTGCATCTCACTAAGGGTGACCAGAGGCAGCACGAAAGCTGTCCCACCTCCACCGCAGGGATGCGACTAGCTTGCTGTGCTAGACCTCCCCTCAGTCCTGAGGCACTATGCGTGGAAAAGCCTACCAGGTAGGGTTTATAGAAAACATTGCACTAGAAACTCCAGTTGCAATACTCTAAAGCTTAGATAATGATGTGATGGCCAAAAACGTGCATTATTAAACCTTTATAGAATCGCTCATTACCACCTGTCTAGAAAAAGGCTGAACACAGGAAAGATGTCATAATTACTGCTGCTTTATCAAATTGCTCATTAAGTCACTGATGGAGATCAGCATGGCTCCATGCTTCCTGCTCAACAAATTTCCCAGCAGCTACATGACTTTGATCATTCAGCTTTCCATTGACTTTTTTGAACGCCACTATGGCGTAGTCTGTTGGTTTTCAGTTTCTTCAGGCTGCTAGTAGAGGTCAATCCTGTTCTCCTCTCTGAGCTTTTGCTCTCCTTAACGCAGGAAAATACCTCTTACATGAATATGATGTGAGACCCTTGGCAAGCTGAGCTTGACAGGCTGTCTCTGACATATCTTAATTAGTTCTGCTGCTATTACTGGAGTTCATATTGACCTCAAGGGAGCTACTTTTGACTAACTTTTGGTATAGTCCATAGATATCACAGGCACACTTCCTTGTCTTATTGGTAGTATCTTTATTAAGGACAGGAGGACTGAGACTTAATGGTGCTGGAACTGGAACTACTGTTTGGCAGTTGGGGCTTAGTGTGGACTTAACATTTTCCGCAACCCTTGCCAGAAGATATTATACAATAATACAGTAGCTCCATCAGTGCTTCTCTTCTGCCCAAACCTACTCACATGGGAATCTTCCTCTTGAAGTGTTCTAAACTGTATTGTCAGCTCCACCTTACTGTATCACCTGAAACAGCCCTGTAAAACCATCTGCTCTGCAGACTTATGGTCATAAGCTGAGGTACAAGCAGCCCCTCCCGTAGCATATGTGGTGGCCACTTACAAAGCAGATGAGCACAGGGCAGGATCTGTGCTCTGTGCAGGCTCCTAGTGGCAAGGTGCATCTCTGTGTGCTGCCACATGGCAGGGCTCTCTACAGTGCGCAAGCTAAAACAGGACAAAGCACACAGAATTAGGGTCTCTTCAATACAGATAGAAGGATGAAGACAGAGAGGCCAAAAATCACATCTGTCACAGTACAACCACCATGCTGGCTTCCCTGTGAGTCCCACAGAGTAGACCTCCTGCAGATCATATGGCTTTGCACAACTGACATCGTATAACCTGGCCTTCATCAGCCGTCAGCTTGGTTTGTTACTCAGCCCAAAAACCCCCGGACTTTGTTCCTGCTATGAAGAACCACCCATTCTGCAAATGTCACCTGAGATTTAACCAAGTAAGCAGCCAGACGGCCCAGGTGGAGCCACAGGACAAGGTGATTCTCTGAAGTTTCTCAAGAATCTCTTAAGGTGGGGTTTCTGTATCTATTATGCACTTTGTGGATAATAAGTCATTGGCTGGCACAGTTGCCAGAGTTTTTACTTTTTGCATGAAGAGTCAGTAAGCTGCTTTTTATTAAATACAGGTATTAGTTTTGCTGGGCATGCACAGTGTATTTTTAATATATAACATTATAGATACAGATTTTGTTTATCCTACCTGAATTATTTTTAATACATCTCGCATAATAACAAGATTTGCCTCGATTCTAGGGCAAGGGAGTAAGAATATGCTTTTGCTTTGAATCTTAACTGGTTTCCTAATCTGGTATATGCCCTGTGTACATACCTTCCTTGTATGAGTGACTCATGTATTAATCGTTACTTCTTATGGCCTTAGTCCCTGATCCTGCATAACTTTACTCAAATAAATTGGCTCTGCAGGTGCCAAAATGAGTGAAGTCAGACAGAAACACAAGTAAATTGCCTTTCTGTGCAGATGATCTTTGTGTTGTTCTTAGGTTTATTTCTACTCTCAGTTATGCAGGATCAGCACAGGTGCATGCTTGTAGCTAAAAATAATAATAATAATAATAATAAAATTAATGTATTTGCTGTGTTAAAAGTTAATTTTAAATAAACCTTTATGACTATAGCTTTTAAAGTTAGCATAGAAAAACATTTCTACCTTCAGCTGTCAGGTAACAGAAAGAATGAGCAGCTGTGCCAAGAAAGATGAGCCAGGATGGCAAGCAGATGGAAGCAGCGCCCTCCCTAGCAAGGGTTTGGTCTCACACAACCCGCACAAGAGCAGGTCTGGTGACAGTGGCCAAGTTCAGCTAAAAGTCCACTGATGACAAGTCTGCAGACACCAAGATCAGCTCAGGAAGCCAAGGATCAGGGCTGGCAAGTCCAGGATTACACACAAAGTAGTTCAGGCAGAAACCAACAGCAAGGCCTGAGCTGAAATGTAGCTCCTCAGCTAATGGGTGGAGTATCCATGGATGGAAATGCACATCCTCATCTCATGAAGTTTCTCACAGCTCTGTCTTGTAACCTCGCTGATACAGAGCAATCCAATCCAATCCAGCCTTACACCACACTGTTGCTGTCTGTGAAGAGACAGCCAAAGTCTGGGAGATAAGGAAGTGGTTCCAGAGGAGAATTAGAGAGAAAGATGGTTACAGGTTGGTCAAGGCAATGACCTAGGAGCTCACTGAGGGCCCTGACAGCAGTTTAAGCATGATATTATGCAAACCCTTTTTAGCTACGCATTTCCATTTGGACTTTTGAAAATAGAGTACCCTTCTCTTGTATTTCATCCTCTGCTCACTACATCAAATGTTCACAAACCCATACCACACTGAGGCTTTCACTTTCTTGAAATGAACCAATAGCTACTTTCTGATTTTACCACTTTTCATTGACTGTTTCACAGTGAATTTATGTTTATTGTTTCACAATGTTTACATTGTGAAAATGACAAATGATTTAATCAAATTTGAATGAAACAAAAAATCGATTATAGAACTGCATACAGTTCTTCATGGTCTAGGTCAATTAAAAGCTATTAAACAGCAACTAACTGACTTTCAGACACACCTGATGAGAACATCAGCTATGCATATCCTTGATCCAGCAGGAATTGTGGGGCACAATTATTTCTAAAAATCAGTCACCACATCTTTCTACGGTACCTTTATGTGCATGTTTCCTTGAAACTGCCTAAAACTGTTGAATATCTGATATACAGATAGAAATGAAGGAATACATACCTATGTCAGTGTTCACTATGTTAATGGAGCCACCTTTACTGTCCCTATCTTTATTTTGGAAATTCTATACTTCACATCTAGTTTTACTAAAAATTTCTAGGCAAAGCACTTGGGCCGTTTTTCCAGAACCTTTTCAAACTGTAAGTACAGCTATGAACCAATGAAAATTCATTCTAGGTGTTGTAAAAGTCACTGGAAAACAGCAGAGAGACTGTAAGTGATCTATTCTGATTCCAGATGACTGGACAAAGCATCAGCTGAATTATGGACAAACCAGTCCACCCAGGATAAAGCAGAATTTGCAGCACTCCATGGGATAATGGTGCATACACAGAAAAAAAAAAAAAAAAGGTATTCTTTTTGTTCCTAGCTGAGAACAGTTATGTAACATGGACGCTAGCCAGGACAGTTTATCTAAAGATCCAGATTTTAACTTCATTGTGCGTTTGGTTTTGCTTTTTTACTGTAATCCCTTAGCAGTCAACAGAATGCAGGAGAAAGTTGACACATGGTAGAAACCTTTCTGGACTAATAACTTTGCAAAAATGTTATGTAGAATTCCATGGAAATAGGGATAAACAGTAAATAAATTCAATTCACTCCTAATCTTGAATTACACTCTGTATGTGCTTGATAAGAATGCTGTGTAGCTACAGGAGTACAGTTCTGTGGGCTGGGGCTGCACAGTCATGGGAGGTTCATTTTACAGTTTTGCAAGAGACCCAGTCACGACGTTGTGTGGAGGCAGGGCAACAGTGCAAGCAAAAGTTACCTGCGAAGCACGACTCAGTGATGAGAGCACGGTTATCAGTGATGAGAGTGGGACATAGCTGCAAGAAGCACCAGAATGGAGGTACTAGTTAGCCTCTAGCATGAGGGTCGTATCAGAGACGCTGATCTATGCTTTGCAAATTGATCTCTTCAGGAAAGCTGACTTAAACAGCAGAGAAGTAGCCCTACTTTCTTCCACTATCACCATTCTCCTAGCTTCCAAAGATAAATGCATTTGTTATTGTTTGCTTTGTGGAGGAAAGGTTAGAAATAAAGCATTCCCTGCATGCCTTCAGAATGGTTCAGTGAGTAAAGCGAAATGAAGGCTGGTAAGAATGGAAGATGGAAGAGGAAGTAACTTGATGACATCTGCTCTTCAAAAGGAAAGAGAAAAAAATCTCCCCATATGTAGAAAAAAAAGCTTGCTTTTTTTTTTTTTTCTTTTTTAGGAATATCTTTTAATGCTGTTTATTTATAGGACGGAGTGATGAGAACCAATTCTTCTAAAAATAGTTCACTGCCTAGGGACTGCAGGCAAGGAATACTAACCCAGCAAGCACCTGCATTTCCCCAAATCAGTGTGGTGTATTGCTCTGAGCCCACATAATTCTGTCTCATATATAGATGCCATATTCCAGAATACAAATCTGATAGCAGTAAATTGCTTAGTGAGACATTTACTTCCTACACCATGGGCTAAGACATTTGTTCCACAAATACTTAAGCTGGAAAAGGGACAGAGCCATGGCAAATTCTCCAGTTTGAAACCTTCTGCATGTATTCTTCACAAGGAAAATTAAAATGGCTTTTAGCCCTCAAAAACCCTTCCTTTCCTCATTAACTTCTGTCCTTAAAACCACAGAATAGTCAGCCAAAGTAGAGTAGTGCTGGGAAGTCTGAGATGAGATGAGGCATAAATGAGAAATATTTGAATTAGGAAAAAGGAGTGGAGAGCTGACAAGCACAAATAAGAGGTGGGAGAACAGGCTATGTGAAGTCATGGCTGAGGGGGCTTTGATGATGGGTTGACGAAGAAGAGGAAACCTAAGTTGGGAGGAAAGTAAAATGTTTGTGCCTCTTTTCCTGGCTTTAATGTGCATTTCTTTTTAGGAGGATATTAAGCTACCCTGCAGTCACTGGGAATAATAAAGAAAAGGCTAAACCTATTTCTACTTCTGGTCAACCTTCAAAGAAGTCAGAGACTGAGGGACATACAAAGCACTTTCTTAATTCTATTATGCAGTTACATCTATGTTGAAACCAGGCAGGAACCTCATACTCATATCTGTCTTAAAGAACTGTTAGAAACTGAGGTGTCTTATGAAAATATGAATTGTCATATCTCAGTCTTCTTCCCTTTGAGGTCATCTCCTAGGACAGGCTAACCTGTGCTACCTAATCCATATCCAGAGTTAAGCTAATGAGTATATACTACTGAAGAAGTCACAGAGTTTTGCCAGTCCCACACTTACAAAATAGCCTGTGTATAAAAGAAATCCCTACAGAATCAGCAAGAGAATTTAGATTAACTCAAGGTGTGTTTCGAGACCTTAATATATTCCAGTCCAATAATTACCTAATTAAATATAAATCAGATTTGTATCTTTTATACAGAACACTGAAAATAAAAAAATGGAACTGTTATTTAATGCTTTTACATGTATAATAAGAAAACTTGTACAGTAATTTATTAGATGATACAGCATATTAAATGGAAATTTTTCTGACTAGGTAATCAGGAATGTTTTCAGAAATTTGCAAATAAAGCTAAATATTTTAAACTATTGTAGCTTTCCTGTATTTTCCTGTTGCCAGATGTTTCTGCTTTGTACAGGACTCTTTGCAGTTGTAGATTAGCACTGACATATCTTATTATCTCTGGGTACTGAGTTTTGAAAGGAGCTTGTCAGGTTTTGATAAATGCATGGATGTCAGACAAATAGAGAACTTCCTAGAAAAGAGGAACAAACATCCTAGCAATATCTAGAACAGTTAAAACAGATTAATAGATTAAACTACAAGTGCAGTGACTCTGCATATATGTAGTCTAGAATATGCAACCAGGGAATCTCAGAGCTTTATATTGCCCTTATAGGAGTTATTTTTGTTCTTCTCAATGGATGCTTAACCCATGGTATGTTTTTTATCACCTTGTGTAAAGTCAAATAAAGCAATGAAGAAAAGAATGGATCTATCTCTATAGACATTGGACCAACATGCCACTTAAATAGAGGAAAACTGGAAATTCAGAACCTAGCAGTGATCTCATTGTTTATTGCTTCCTCCTCCATCCAAAATGCATCTTTGCTTTCTATATCAGTCTTCCCCTTTTCTCCTGTAATGGAACGATGGGTTAAAATACCAAACCATCTACTTTCTGACATTCAGTAGATAAGTCAATATTGACCGAGTCTTCTGGGGAGCTGGCTGATCAAATCTGTCAAATCTTTGTGGTGGTTTAATAAGTCCAGATGCCTGTTTCACCTATCAGAAGAGCATGTACTTCTGCCATAGCAAACCTGGCTTATGGGAATATGTGTTCCTGCCTCAGCTGCTTCCATACAAAGCCCAAAATCTGAGGATTAACCTTAACACCTGTAATTCAGGCAAGCAGTTGTTTGGCTTGATATATAATAGCCCATAGCTCTCTGTCACTTCACTTTAGCTGGTTGGTTGTTGTATAAGGTTGAGCAGAATGTGTCTGAGTCTTTGTGACTTCAATTCATTGATTGTAAATGGACTGTCATGGCTGCAACATGAGGATGTAGTCTTTTACAAAAGAGGTTGCTCTTCATACATCCCTGAAACTACCTTTCAGATTGCCTTTGCTCCTAACCTACCTCATTAGCAATGTAAGGTATGATGCCAGATTGTGAACTCAAGCAAACATGTGAAAACATAAATTCTTCTACCAACTTGAGAAAAAGATTAACATCTCCAGCTGAGATTGGTACAGCCTGCTAGGAATGGCAGGCTGGTATCTTCCATCTGTATGACTAGGTTGCCTGAACACATCTGCCTGAGTCTGCAGATGAGGCCTAAAATAATATTTGTGGTGTTTGGTTTTGCTAATATTAATGATCTGACAGCACTTGTTTTAACAGTAGAAAAGTTATTTGTTGCCCTTTCTTCTCTATTGTCTGCAATGTTTTCTTTTTAAGCTTTCGGGTTATTATTAAAAACTGCTAAAGGTGTATTAGAAAGACAGCTTTGACAAAAAAGTTTACCACAGATGTCTCAAAAACACCAGTGCTTGTCAAACCAGTAGTATGGATCATCTGTATTTTTTTCTGGAGAAGTGTGGTGGAGGAAGAACACCATGATTATGGCCAAAGGAGGAAGATAAAGGAATATTTGAAAAACAAAACAAAACAAAACAAAACAAAACAAAACAAAACAAACA
>NC_048894.1:43366134-43439724 GCF_011077185.1 Oxyura jamaicensis
GCTTCATTACTTGACAGCTCATTTCCTCCACATCTCCGCGCTTCACTGACTTACTCCAAACCTTTTCAATGCTCCTCCAACACTAGGAGAAAGCAAAAGAGTTTTAGCGGGGACACATACGACTGAAATATATGTTATTATCCGAGAAGAAAACCCTGACCGTAAGAACACACCAAAACACCAGCGCTAGCTCCACTTTCGATCGGCGGCCCCCGACCACGCTTCGCCCTCCCCGGGGCTGTCCCCAGCGGGCTCGAAGCCGGCCCTGAGGAGGGGCTGAGGGACTGGGGGCAGGAGACAGGAGGAACTACACTTCCCGGCAAGCCGCAGGGAGGAGGGAGGTGAAAGCGAGCCCCTGACGGCGGAGGCGGGCAGCGGGAGGTGGTTGTCTCAGCGAGCTGTTCGCCGCGGCCATCGGCGGGGCGCGGGCGGCGCTGGCATGGCGCTGCCGGGGGCGCCCCTCAAGGTGTGCATCGTGGGCTCGGGCAACTGGTGAGTGCAGCCCCCGGGGGGACCGCAGCCGTGGCCCCGGCCCGGCCCGATCCTCCCCGCGGCCGTGCCCGCCCCGGCCTGCCCGGCGCTTCCCGCCCGGGGCCGCCCTGCCCCGGCCCGGAGCCCGGGGGGAGCCCGGAGGGAACCCGGGGGGGGGACCCAAGGGGGAACCGGGGGGCTTCGGGCTGGAGTCGCGGTGCCCTGAAGGGGGCTCCTGTGCTCGGGTGGGCTTCCCCCGCTCTGCTGCCAAGGCTGAGGTGCGGCCCCGAGCCAACGGGGGGGGAAGAAGCAGCAGAACCGCCCGCTGTTTGGGCGCCCTTGCAGGCGTCGGTCCCCCCCGGAAGGTGTTATCTGGGGATATTTTTAACCTGGTGTTTGTTGTGTGAGTTGTCTGGTGTCGGGTGATGGAGACGTTGAAGATACTGAACGTGTTTCTTCAGGAGGTCGTGACTAAAGGGCCGCCTGTGGGGCTTCTGTAGCAAGTTCACTTCTCCCCAGGAGTGTGTGTTGTGTACCTCTCTCTGCATTAGCTGTTTCCCTTGAAAGCTCAAAGAGCTGTGAAACACTAGCTTACTTCAAACACCTTCTCTTTTTCCAGTTGATTATGTCAAAGCACACTGAAGGCTCAAGACAAGGTTTTATTGCTGCGTCCATCGCTAGCTTATAATTAGACTTAAATAAACTTATGGTCTCACTGTTGTGTTTGCTGAAGGCAATAGATTTAGTAATTATTTCCCTAAGAGGAGTATCACGTTTATAATCCTTCTCTGTCTCACTTCCTTAATTTCTTTATTATTCCTAATCACCGTTTCAACCCCGGATCACTATTTACAATGAGTAAGTTAAGTATGATATATATAAATCTCTCCACAGCCTGTCAGTTTAATTAGTAAGGCTGGGCATATATTATTTCTGGTCACAGCCTGGTTTTTAGAAGGTCAAATCTAACATCAGGGGAGTTTAGTTTTGCAAAGAGCAAGACCCTACAGTTTACTAAGCAAAACCTAACATCCGTAGATGTGATCTCAGACTTGTTGCTTACCCCAGTTGTGTGCCATTGGCTTCTGATGCAATTTTTCATACTTCCAAAAAATCAGCAACGGCAAAGTTGTGTTCTTCATTGTTGTGGCTTACTGAGGGGACGGCTGACATTTCAGCACGGCATCTCTTCCTTTCCTTGCACTAGACTGTAAGGTGAACTGGGGGATACTGTGCATTGCAGTCTGTGTCCAAAGGAGATACTTAGGCCTGTCTTTTATTGTTGCCGTTCTTCCATACTTGAAATCTAGCAAAAAGTTCCGTAGATAATTTGACTGTTTGTAGTTGACCCTCTATGAAACAAACTCACAGAAGGATCTGTAGATATTATCTACTAGCTATAACCATGTGCATATGTAGTTTGTTTTCACCTCATTGGATCCATTTAATAACAAGAAAAGCTCCTGACAGGATGGATGTTTGGGTGGTAGAATGCCCATATCCGTGTTGTTGAGAGAAAGAGGTAGCACTGTTACTGGGAATCAGCTTTTTCCTTTCAATTGATAGTTTGCTTATTTGACAGAAGTGTGGATTATGAAATTGCAAATGATTTGATGTGTAACAACTTTCCCCTTCTTCCCCATGAATGCTTCCAAAAATAATAGTTTTGGAGAGGCAGGTGATTTCTTCCACAAAGTCCAGGGGATGACAGACATCAAACCCAACTGTAATGAGCTCTTAGCAGTTTGGGGACTGGGGTTTTTGTGGTTTTGTGAGGTGACCCTGGCCCCAAGTGCCAGTAACCTTATGAATGCCTTTGCCTTCTCACAGCCCTTTAGCCTATATCTGGGATGGAAAAAATAAACTAAAGGAGCTTGGCACAACAATGACAGTTCAGAACGGTTGAGGTAATCACCTTGGATGATAAACTGCTTCCAGCCCAACTTGTTTGGTTGGCTTGCTAGGGGGAAGGTCACCTTACTAACAAAGCTAACTTGGCAAGGGTCTCTGACACCTGATGGAAGGTCGTGAAACAGGACAAATGGCTCAAAAGTCACAGAAGAGCAGGAGCTGTGTTTTTTTTCTCCTTGCCCAGGTACAGTTGCTCAGCTGGTAGATAAGCATTATGATCCTTAAGGTAAAAATAAAAAAATGCCTGCATGTGAAGAGTACACCTTGGGAATACACCTTGTAGTACACCTTGTAGTACACCTTGGAGCCTCAGGGTTCAAGGGCAGTGGTCAGATTCAGTGAAAACACTGCAGACACTGCCTCTGACATGTATGATAGCCTGCTCTTCTGATAACACTTTCAGGGCATGTTAGCAAGGGGTGTACTACCAGAATGTATCCCTGGGTGGTTTGCTAGAACCAGCCCCTGGTTAATCAGATGGCCTAGCTTGAAAATAAACTATAGAGTTTGGGAAGAGAGGTAAAGTTACTAGGGCAGAGGGGGTCGTATGGCTGGGAACTTGCTATAGAAAAGTGGGAGATAAAACTTGGGGTTTAACTGAGGTAGGTTTTGTGTTTTTTTTTAGGAAAAAGTGGTAGGGCTAATTATTATTATTATTATTATTATGTGTGTTTGCATATTGTGACCTCCACTGACATCTAGGAGTTTCTGGGTTTTATATTTTGCTTTTAAAATGGGTTGAGGGGAAGGCAGGCTGACAATGATAAACTGTAATGGTGAAGGGCAGGAGACAGAGTGTGTGTTCTTGCTCAGTGAGCTCAGACAGTTCTGTAAAAGCGTTAAATAAGAAGTGTATGAGCTTGTACTTGAGAGTGCCATCGGTACATGTTGTAAGGAGGAGAACCACTGTTTGGCATGTGACTGCCCCGTTGTGTTACGTGAAGCGTTACCCATCAGCTGGGGCATGCCAAGGGTAAGCTTCGCGAGGGCATCCCTCACCGCCCGTTTTCTTGTGGGCACAAGCACCAACTACTACAATCCAGCTCACACTTGAACTGCTACTGCTGGGAATAAACAGGCAAGAATTCCAATTCCTTCGCCTTGTGACGTGTCAGGAGTACACCAAAAGACAAGCCAGAAATCCCAGTAATGATTCCAGGGTACATAGTGGGGAGTGTTGGGACACAGAAGAGAGCATAGGCTTGTCTGCTGGGTTAACAGGTGTGGGGAGCTGGTATTTCACCTTGAGCGGCCCTAGAGGCTGTTGTTTGACCTTGCTAAATTCAGTCCTACAGCAGCTGTTGCAGTGTAGCAGGAAGTGGGGAACCAGAGGAGTCAGAATATTCTTGAATTCAGGAACTAAAACCCGTCATTTTTTTTGCAGCTTTAGAGAGTAGTATTAACAAAGACAGCTGAGATATTTTATATATTATTTAATAATGGAATAAATATCTTGTTCAAGAAATACAGGCTGTTGAACTTTATGCTGCCAAATGAAAATCCCAGTTGGGCAGTTGCTGAATTGCTCACTTGTGTCTTTATCAACACCGAGCACACAGCGTGTCGGGAAGCTCAAAACTGAAGCCAGCAACTTACCAGGATCCAGACCTTATATATAAATCTGCACTAGTGTATTTGCTTTTGCTCATGGGCAGCGATACGCTTTCTGCAAAAACACACGCCAGTGTTTTGTTGAATGTCATTTTTACTGTTTGTGCAGACCTTAGACCTGGAGGGTTGAGCTGGTGAGTTGTCTGCCATGGCAGAGAAGCTGCTCTGGCTGCCTCCCGACCTCGTGCATGAGCCTGATAAGAGATGCCTGACAGCTGGGGCTTCTGGATCACCCCCTGAACCCAGGGCACTCTGTGGTGTGTGAAGGGCTATTAGAGAAATACATTCCAGCCTTTTAACATGCGCAGTTTTATGGTTTGCCTGAAGAAGGTCTACTTCAGATATTATAATTTTTTCTGCTGCTACTTGGAAAGTGACCCTAGGCCTGTGATAGCACAAGTTCTTGATGCAGCAAAATGAGTTGTACTGTATTAAAAGCTCTCAGAGGATATTGAATGTGTTTGGTTTACTTACTAGCTATGAGTTTATCACAAATGATGTCCATAATACATTTAGGGGAGTGTATGTGTATAACTAGATTTGTAAAATTAAAGCGTTCATACCTCCAAATAAAGCGTGCTATTCCTCCCCACCCCAGCACCAAATACTAGAAAGTCACAGTATCAGAAGTTCAACTGGCAGGGAGAAAAGAGGAAATATGCAAAAATGGGGAAGCCTCAGATCTGTGACTGTATATTTTTGTCACATCTTTCTGAAATTTTGTCTCCATAATAGACTGTCAGTAATTACGAAGCCTCCTTGCCACGGAAAAGGAAGTTAGATGAACAGGCATTGTAAAATCCCATCTTTTTCTTCCATATAGCATTCAGGCTAGGAAAAAGAAGGGAAGGTTGTGTTTGTTCCTTGTCATGTGTGTAGCTTCAGTTATTCTGCTTAATTTCATTGTGGTTTAGAGATTTGAGTAGTAAAGGGGATCGCCATCCTACAGGTTTCATTGTGTGCTCTTCTTGGGGAGCTAACTGATAGGATTGTCTGCCTGCCAGTTCAGAGGATGCCATTGCGACAATTTCATTCTGTGAGATGGGCAGCATACCCATAAATCTTACAACTTACGCAAAGTGTAAGTGCTTCTTCGCTTTAAACGTGTGTCAATATTCTACAGAAATTGTTGGGTTAGTCATCTTAGCAAAGAAAAGTTCTTGTTTCTTAAAGGCGAAGATTGTAAAATGGAATATGTCATTTTTACCACTGCGCTGAAGATATAATACCTTTGATTTCTGGAAATAAAATAAGCCAAGCTCTCACTGGATAGCAGGTTAGCAGACAAAATAGGAGAAGTTCAGTAAGTGCTTCTAGCCAATGTACTCTAGATAGATTTGTTTTAGAGAAAGAAGGTATGAAAGGCTGGTGTGTTCTCCACTTGTTTTACTGGACCAAAAATGGTGAGTAGTAATTGGTTGAATAATCAGTGAACTTCTGTTTATTTTAAAGATAATCTCTTTCTTCTAGGGCAAAATCATCTTTTATTTTTTAATATTTTTGTTTTGTTTTCTTTCCTGCAGGGGTTCTGCGGTTGCCAAAATAATAGGGAATAATGTAAAAAAATTGCAGAAGTTTGCTTCCACAGTGAAGATGTGGGTCTTCGAGGAGAATATTAATGGGAGAAAACTGACAGATATAATAAATAACGAACATGAAAATGTGAAGTATCTTCCCGGGTACAAGCTGCCAGATAACGTGGTAAGGCACAGAAGCTAAGTTTGATCTAGTTAGAGAGGCGATATTGCTCATGATGGGAATGGAGGTAGAAATGTATTTTGTTAGCGCTATTAAGTTTTATAATATTTCAAACTGTTAACCGATGAGGTCAGAGATTTGAACACGTAAAATTATGCAGGTAGGTAAATTCAACATAGTATACTCTTTTTTTTTTTTTTTTTTTTGCCTCACTGTTGTATTTGTTACTACAATGTCTCTGTGTGGAAGTAAAATGTGAAAAAGAAGGCAAGATTAATGGCTGTGACTATACCCAGTACAAAAAATTTGGCCTCAGCTTTGGAAGGGAGTGAGCTGTTCAATAAGAATCGAAGGGATTTAATGCACTCTGAAACTCTTAAAAGAATTACAGGATGAGAGCTAGATTAATTCTCAAGAAAGCTGCTTCTCAGTTGCCTTTTGCTCTGTGCAGTCAGATTAGCATGTTAGGTGCAGCGTTGCCAGGGCAGAACAGTGGGACTCCACATCCACGCTGTGTTGCTATGACTTGGTGGGTGGGTTGGTGGTGAATCTTGCCCTGAAGATGTTTTAGGAAGAGACTGCAGCATCTGGGAGTTTGGTAGAGATTTTTGGCTGGGAAAACATGAATTGTCATGGACTGCAGTAAGTTTTTTGGGTTTCATTTTGTCTAACAATGAAGCTGAAATCCCGTTTACCTAGCCTTCGCCACCAAGCATAGTGCTTCTCCTGTCCTCTACCTGCTCACTTAAGTTTATTAGTAGATTTTAAAATGTGTGTGTGTTATTTTAAGATGGTCATCAAGTGTTAGGAAAAGCGGAGTCCGTCAAGTGATTTCAAACTAGGTCACTTTCCTAAAAGGTAAACAAAATCCATGAGTGCAGAGAAACAGAATATAAACTAAAAGATATAAAAGGACTGGAGAAGAAATTTGGGAGCACAAGGAATTAATTAAAGAAACTTCTTACCATGCAGTAATGTATCAAAAATTCAGATTATTTTGTTAAGTTTGTTACTACTTATTTTCAATAACAAAGCCCAGTAGATTGTAGTGTTCAGTATAAGAAAAAATGTGCTTTTACTTACATGTTAATGCTTGTGCACAGTGTTGATTTTAAGACATTATGTGGCCTTTCTCTCCCATAAATACGTAGGTTGCCATCCCAAACCTTAATGAAGCTGTACAGGATGCAGACTTGCTGGTTTTTGTCATTCCTCATCAGTTCATTCATAAGGTCTGCGATGAAATCACAGGACGAGTACCCAAGAAAGCTCTCGGTATAACTCTGATAAAGGTATAATCATTACTGTGCATTAAAAAAATGAGAATATTTTGTGGAGATTTCTAAAAAAAAATGGCTTGGAATTTGATATCAAAAGTCTGTTTGTGTCACTCGCTTGGTTGTTCCATTAAACCTTTTGAGATGCAAGACTGGAATTTGTCTCAGTCATTAGTGGATTGTTATGTGGTGCTTTATTTTAGTCTAGTGCTTGCAGGAAGAGGAAAATGAGGTTGTTCACAAGTCTTGAACGTGTCCCTTCCCCCTTTCTTTTTTGCACCACCAATCTTTCCAATCTCTTATTTGTTGTTTCCAAACGCATCATTAGGTGGAGAACAGAGCACAAGCATAATGCTTTGATTGTTAATGCACATCCCACACAGCGAGTTGATCATTTTACGAACTACTGAGGGAATTTCATGTGACTGAGCTCTTGTCTGTGTCAAAGATTATGTTGCAACAAGAGAGATTGTTCAGCACGGCCCGAAAAGACAGTCCAAGCATGGGAACTCAGGGTGGGACAAAGATGTAGGAAATAAGTGTTTCGCTAGAGTGTAGTTCTGGTGACAGAAGAATTATTAAATCTGGATGTGCTTCTTATTTTCTCATGTTTTACCTGCAGAGAACAAGCTAGTTCCACAAGGTTCGGAAGAATGCTTTGTACTTAGTTGAGAGTAGACCACTTTCTCAGCACACATTCCCTTGTCTACTATAACTTCTGGCAAATGATCCATTTATGGATCTGTTTTAAAGGAGAATAAAACCCACAAAACTATCACTACTGACCAGAAGCTTGTCTCTTTAGTTTGACTAAATAAATAAGCTCATCAAGTCTGTGTTGTTTTGTTAGTGCTGACTTGATATATTATTGAGATGTGTGAAAAAGTATTGCTTCTTGAGTGTCCTTGCTGCATTTTGTGGAAAAGCTTTTCATATGGTAGAAGAATAAAATAAAGCAGCATTGAAAGAACTGAATGCGCAGCATCAAAACCACGCAGCTGTCCTAGATGCTTTAAAGTTTTAGAACTTTTATTGCTTTGAAGCTGTCAAGCAGTTTGCGTCTCTTTCTTCTGTAAGCTCACGATAATCTTTATTCTTCCTTACTTTGCTAAACGTGATTTATGTTCTCATATCTTCAATGCTAGAAACAGCTTCTATGAAATGGGTGAACTGAGGATTTATATGAGCATGTCTGAGATCAGAACCTGGGCCTGTGCTCCCTTGGGAGTACTGCTCGGGGTATCGATTGCAAGTGCTTTAATGGAGTATTGATTAAGGGCTACGCCTTAAAAAAAAAGGGGGGGTGGAGGGGAAGGAAGGAGGTTACTTAAAATAATAATAAAAAAGCCCATAAAGCCCATAATGCTTACTCTAATATAAGCACAATAGTGACACCTGCCATGCAAAGCAGAGTTGATAACTAGGCAGGTTCCCACTGTCTCACTGTGGCATGGTGCAAGGCCTTACAATTTTATTCTGTTTTTTTCAGGAGAATGCAAAGTACATGTTAGCTTTTATCAAAAGGCATAACTCTGCATCTTTAAAAGAATCATTTAAGAAGAAAGGGCAGAAATTGAATACAACAGTGCAACTAAGTAATAGAGGCAGGGACACATTCTTTCCTCTACTTTTGCAGCTTCTTTATGCATGCTGTTTTTGTCCAAGTCATATATTTAATGGTCTCGTTATGCTCACCACTAATGCTATTAAAGTGCTTTCTGTTAACTTTGGCAGTTAAAGTGCAGTTCTCTGAAAAATAGCATTAGTGGGCCCTCTTGTTTCTTTGCTTTCTAAATTACTTGGGAAGTTAACAACGTGTCATCTTTTGCTCTTTCTTCATTATTTTTTTTTTATCTATTTTTTTGACAGTCAAATCTTCAAGCAGAGCCTTATGTCTGATAATAAAACTAGGTCTGTGGGTAATAAAGATGTTTGTCTGCTAGTTAATCTGTGTTCCTATTCAAACATTTGCAGCTGTGTTGCTTTACATAAGTTCTGATGAGTGGTGTCTATGAACACCTAACATTTCTTTGTGCAGCTATGTGGGGAGGAATGCAGTCTGAATCATACGTGCCTTACGGTGCAGTTCAGCACAGGAATGAGGGAGCATTCAAATACTCCTCAGGCAGCCTCAACATTGATCTCATTTTCATCTACCTGTGTCCAGCCCCAGGGATTGCTCTGGCAGGCATGTTAGGACTTAAGTGGTAAGACCACAGAATTGGACTTGCTTTGCCAGGGGATCACTGCTGCCCGGTGGAAATTCCTGTGCTGGAGCCTTGGTTTGGGGTGGGGACTGTTCGTTTTTTCTCCTGTCATCTTTCATCCTGTATTGGATTTGACTTCTCGAGAAACAGGTGCAGCTCTCCTTGACTTTGTCAGAAGTTGCATTTGTTTCATAGCAAAGCTAATTTTTGGCACCCAAGCCTCTCTATCTCCTTTCACTTGGATGAATAATTGTTGTGTACATATTTAGTTTTTTGGAGTTGTTCCCAATGTATGTTTTCCTGCTTATTAATTCCTGCTTAGGAGGGTGGAGAAGGGCCCTGGCAGTTACTTCATGGGGACATCGTTGGCGCTCTTAGGGAAAAATGCGTTAGGGTTACCGTGACCCCCCACGATTAAAATATGGTACTGTATACAAAGTTGTATGCTGTGCCAAAGAAAGACCATTTCAGTAGCTTACCTGCCAGGCTCCTGTTCTAAAAGCTCAAAAGGAGTCTCCTACCCCATTTGGCAAGGTTTGAGAATATAATTTTGTAAGGGTAAGGTGATTTTATTTTGAGTTTTTGATTCAGGCAATTCAGGGCGCCAGATTCTGTTCTCCATTGCAGCATTTATCTCTCGGGTGACCTTTTCTAAAGCCCTATTTCTCCTCTACTTTCATCCTTCTTAAGGAATGCTTTATAGATGCAAAATAAATATATTCTTAGAAGTCAGTATTTTCAGATGTTCAGCTTTCCACGTATCAGTGGCCTGCTGTTCTACTTGTAGTGTTCTTCAAGAAGATTAAAGGGTGTTTCTCCTCCTAAACCGTTGCTGGTATTATGCAGGAGGGAACTGGTCTCTGATATTTCAGTTCAGATCCCTCTTCACCAAACAAGTCATTGGGATGACATTTTGTGAGTTTTAGTGCAGTTTCAGATCCAAGTGCACAAGTGATGCATCAGTGATGTTTCACTAGTTTTAGTAGGGATATGGTGATAACAACCAGCTGAGATTCTGAACAGAGCTGAATATTCAGCACTTCTGAGAATCAGGACTGTTACTGAGCATGGAATAAAAACTGTTCCCATCATCCAGATGTGGTGGTTTAGTCCTAATTCTTAAGGTGCTACCTTATGAAAAGAAGTTGGCTTAGATAGGTCACAACCAAAGCAGAAGCTTCACTGGTAGCAAGTTCATCATCTTTGGTCTCTATCCAAATAGACTTTGGTGCAGCACCTGTGGGCAAGACTACTTGTGATGTGCTTTCTTCTGTATTGTGTCTAATGAATGCCGCTTTAGTAATTCCACTTAATGTTGGCTGCAGGGAATAGATGAAGGCCCGGAGGGACTCAAACTGATCTCTGACATTATTCGAGAGAAGATGGGAATAGACATCAGTGTGCTGATGGGAGCTAACATTGCCAATGAGGTGGCAGCAGAGAAATTCTGTGAAACCACAATAGGTAATGTTCCAAGTAATGACAATGTTTAAACTGTGCTCCTGTCCTCACAGGTGCACACCAAATAGCTCAGATTTCATAGTCTTCAACATTAACTGGCTGTTAGCAGAAAGAAGCTCTTGGGTCCTTCTTATTTTAATGTTGAATTTCCTAGGATGTTTACATGTCCAGAAGTACTAGGAGAATATTAGGACTAGAGGGAGAGAAAGGAGAGCAATTTTAACTAATCTTAAAAGCGTTGTAGTCTATAGCAAGTGAAATACTAAGCATGCTTTTTATCACTTTCCACATAACAAACTGCTTTACTGGATTGCTGTGCTTAAGATTTTTCTTGGATTTGCATGGCTTAATATGGATAAATGATTATATATTCCATATTCCAGCTCAGCTCTTTTTTTTTTTTCTTTCGGTGTCAGTATCTTCTTTTAAGTTCTCAGAATAATTAATTCCCCTATGTGCTAGGCATAGCTTTAGTTCTGTGTTGGCACCTGTAACATTTGCAGCACAAAGATGTGCCTAGTCTTGCATTTCAGTTTCTGGATAAGTATGTATGTGCATGTGCACACATGCAGGTACTCATATATAAAAGAGAGTTAATGTTATTTTTTCAGTGTTTATATTTGTGGTTTTGTCCATTTTTAGTTTTGTAATCTCTTTAACTTACTATTATTAATGCCTGTATTTAACTTGTTTTTGAATGGTTGAATTACCTTTCAGTGCTTAGAAACAGCTGTGAATGTCAGCATGCTCAGTTAATAACATAACCACGATGTGCCTTTATCAGTAGGTATTTTTCTAGAATACAGGCCTTAAAATAATTGATAGAATTGCACCTGCTACATTTCTAATTTATCATTGCTCTATTATTAACTATTATTTTAAAGAGAATGGTCAAATAAAAAAAAGTATAGAGAATTAATGGGATTATTATTTAGAATCTCTCAATGAGCAGGCAATGAATTATGAAGAAGTCTAGCTCAGTGTAGAGCTTTTAAGTGGGAAGGAGTCTGTTTAGGATGAAGATAGAACAACCTTATCTCTGCTTTTAAATATTCTGACTTGCCCAGGAAAGACTAAACAATACCCAAATAAATTATTCATTGGCATTTTTTATCCTTCCTTTCTCTTTGTCAACAGGCAGCAAAATCTTGGAAAATGGCCTTCTCTTCAAAGAACTCCTGCAGACTCCAAACTTCCGAATAACGGTAGTAGATGATGCAGATACTGTTGAGCTTTGTGGTGCTCTGAAGGTAAGATTAGCAGGCTGCAGTTGGCACACAGATGGAACAGTGATTCTTGTAGAAAAAAAAAAGGGGGGGGGGATATTTTCATTTAAAGAATTAAGTTTATTATACTTTATATTATAAAACAGCTATATTTCCTGAACAACCAGATGTGGCAGCAGTATGCTCTGAGAATCAGCTTTTAGATCCTTGTCTCTCTGTCTCCTAAGTTCTCTATCTTTCACTTAGCTTACACACGGTCACAAAACAAGTGTTGATTTCATCTAACTAGCCAAAATGTTGCTAAATACATCTTAGTTCACTTTTTCTTTCTACAGCACTGCCTTCACAAAAAGAAAGTTGGTATTAATCCTTCGTGTCTGTTGACCCAAATATTGCCCTCTTCACTGACTTACGTACTGTAAGCACTATTGAATGTTACACTTCATGGACACAAAATGCATAAAGTTCATGTGGATAACCCCATTAAAAAGTGACTTGAATAGGAAAAACGTTATTTCAGAGAGTTACTTATCTGGACTTCTTTTGGTAATAAAATCAATGTTGGCAGGAAGCAAAGGCTGGTTTAAACATACCTGATATTTTTTTTCAGGTTAATTTACAGGCCATTTATGAAGGGAAAGCATTAGTAGCTTGGGACCCTGGCCAATAGTTCATGTTATCTGATATCTATCATGGAAGCATTTTTGAAGGATGTAGCAGTGTAGTAGATAATATAGCTTTCTTTTTTGTTTGTTTTGACTAATTATTTTATATTACTTTGTTTTCTTTCTTGAAATTACATGGAATCTAAACAATTCATCTGAAAAACCGCCAGGCCAATGAACAATGTCTTCAAGCTAAAGAGTTCTGATTCCTGCTTCTGTTAATCAATAGAAATCAGATTGTAACAACGTAATTTCTGACATACTAATTTTCTAAATAATTTTGTACCAAGAGCTGATATAAGTCCTGAGAAGAAGGAGGTCATGAGTCTGTACTCTGGTCTAATGGGCCACGCTTTGAAGATTCCCTTCTCCTCCCTTCCCTTCTCCTCCTTTCCCTGTATTTATAGCAATTTCTCAAGATTGTGGAGCGTGTAATTTGGCTTCACAGCCATTGTTTGAAACTGCTGCTATGGTGATGTGCAAGGTTAGCAAGAAAGAAATCCTTGTATATAGACCTATCAAATGAGTCAAAAAGTTATACAGATTTTTTATTTCTTTTCAGCCTGATGTCTTCTGACTAGCTTGATTTTTTTGCTTAATAGATAATCCTGTTGCAGACAAATGTTTCTTCCAGAAAAATCTCTTGAAGGGAATCTAAGGATGAGTGTGCCCATCAAACTCAGCAGCTAGTCAGCAGACATTCAAGCGCCATTATAAAAGTCCCAGAGAGGCAGCAGACCAATATCTCTTTGGAAGTGCAGAGTAATTTAAATCAATTGTTCTTCTTGACCTGGAAAGGTGCCAAGGAGAAGCTTGTGTCATTTCTTTGTAGCCTTGTTTTGTTCCTCCCTTCTGCTCTGTTACTAGCCTTGCAACTTGCAGACAGAGCTCTGTAGCTGCCTTTCTAAAAAACTGTTTGTGCTCTGGTCATTTGGTGTTGGTTGCAGTATATTTTGTTAACTGAGCTGAGACTTCCAAAGAAGTGCATGGCACGAGCTCTAAACAAAAATGTGAATTAAAGGTAAATTAATTTCTTTTAAAATATTAAGTATTTCTTGCCTGAGTAAAAGGCATTAACTGATACAAAGTGGCATAGGCAGTCGTTCTAATACAGGTGATGTTTTTCAAACATGCATATCTTTCTTAATCTTAAAGACATTTTTATTAAAATGTTATTTATAAGTAAGTATTTTTTCATTTAAAACCCTTTAAATCTTCTGCTGACAGTGTGTAAACAATTTCCTGAGCTGTTTTTAACTCAAACATTGTGAAATTATATTAATGCTTTGCTAACGTGTGCCACTGAAGGAAAATGAAGAAGCTAAAATTAAACCATTGGGTATGTTTCTATTGCCTGTGCAAAGCAAAATGCAAAACTCAAACGTGAATAGTGCTATGTAAATTTGAGCATTTTTTATTGGAAGTTGTACGTTCTTATTAGTAGGAGAGTTGTTTGCTAATGGTAACAGCAAGCACTTTGCTTTTTATACTGTTAATCTGATAATCTTTATAGCAAAAAAAAAAAACGTGAAAAATAACCGTTTTTTCATGTGACTGTTTATAGGGGAAAAATCGCAAGTGCGTCTTCTGTCAACTGACAGTTACTTTGTTAAACTTGCAAAGTTACTACATGAAAAATATTAAATTGTAAAAAATGAGCATTATTTAACTTGCTGGAAGGAAGAGACACTCCTGCTGGGGAAGATGTCAGTATTTTGTGGTGTAAAGAGACAGGCATAAAAAAGAGGTTCTGCTCTCTTTCTGTAGCAGTGCTGGTTCCACAGTAAGCAGCTTCACGTGCCTGTCCAAATGTTCTTTTTGGATCTGAAAACAGTAAAAGCAACCCCTTCGTGTGTATTTAATGGATATTTCTCACCACACTGTAAAAAAATAGCATATTCTTCCAGCTTCTGCATTTTTCCATAAACACCAGCTTGGGAAAAGGAGACTTTTCTTGGTACGCCTGGTATAATAGACTAGATCCTATG
Organism: Oxyura jamaicensis; assembly: GCF_011077185.1. Taxonomy (NCBI): domain Eukaryota; kingdom Metazoa; phylum Chordata; class Aves; order Anseriformes; family Anatidae; genus Oxyura; species Oxyura jamaicensis. The sequence goes on from NC_048894.1 coordinate 43,380,650, forward strand.
AAATGTTTATGCTTCCTTCATTCTATTTCTGCAAGCAGGGATGATTTTCGATGTGGTTAGTTGCCTAAAGGTTGGGGAAAAAATACAGAAGGATAACAGAGAGTGCTCTAAGCACAGCTTTCCCTTACAATAATGATAATTTTAGCTTTGAAATTTGTCTTTTGAAGCATATTTAAATTCAGACAGTAATAATAGGTATTGCAGCTGGGTGATCATGAAAGAACACGTGCTTTATTGCTATTTTTATATATATGCACATACATACTGAATATCCATTTCATTTGCTGTATTTATTTTTTGTAACAATGGGCTGATGGAGCTGTGCTGAAGTACAGAAAACGGTGCAGTGAAACTGCGGTCTTCCATCAGCCTAGAGACTGGCTGAATAGGCAATGGCAGTCATTTTGCAAAATCTGATGATATTCAGGAAGAACAGCTGTCTACAATATCTTGTTGGCTGTAGGAAAAAAATGTGCTTGGCATGTTCTTCTCTACAAGGAATTTATTTCTTCTGAGGACTGAAGTGCTTTGCACATTTATTCAGCAACCTTTTCTAAGGGCTGAGGTCAGGAATGAACTTCAGATTTGGATTGTTCAAAGTGTCCAGATGGCTTTACAAGCAGCCCGACCCCAGGCTGCCTACAAGTTCCAGCTGTCATTTGCCAGACAATGTTGGGGCTCTTCTAGGAAGTGCTTAAAGGTGATGACACTGCTGTAAGAACTGCACGTGCAGCTATACACACACCTTTGCAGCTTATGGATGTGCTCCTGGCTTCTCATGGGTACTGCAGGGTATCACGGCCCCACATTTATCACCTTTGAGGTGTCTAAGGAGTCTCTTGGTGCCAGTGACAGCCTGTCTTGCAATCAAACAGCACAGACTGAGCTGGTGTATATAGTGGCATTCTTGAGAAGCAAAATAACATAGGCACACTTCTCAGTGTGAACTGTACTGGGATCTCTTACCCAGAGCAGGAGTGTCAGGGCACAGTGTGAGGGAAAGCGCTGAGACTCTAATCTGCATATGGCAGAATGGCAGTGCTCCAGCTGCCTGATGTCTTGGCTCGTGGCTATGGAGAGACAAACTTGCTCAGTGGCAGCAGCCAGGGACCAAGACAGAGATGACAGTGATTGCAGGAAGGAGAAGGAGCAGCACCAGCTGTGGTTGCCTTTCCCAGCAGAGCTTCAGATTTGTCTCTAAATCTTATGGCTCCAACTTAACCTAAAGCAAAGAAGAAAGAAATATAACTGATTTATTGTTTGCCAGGGTACGAAACCCAGCAGTATTACTTCCAAAGGTGTTCCTGCAAAGTGTGTTTATGGCAGTCATTGTCGGATGGTTAGTCTAGCTACCGTAGAAGTTGACTGTGGTAATTACTCTTTCCTGAGATTAGCTGGAAATGAAAACCGTTATTTATATTCAAGTTTGCCAGAAGCAAGCAAACTGTTTATGCAGAGCCCCTCTAACAGCCCTGCTGGTACTGTCCCTTGATTTGTTGAGTCTCCAGTTGACCTCTCATCTGTGACGTGAAGCAAGGAACTTCTACAGATTTATGTGTAAGCAGGAGGGAAGGCAGGCAGTGCTGAGCTGTGACACTGCATCAGGGAAGGCTTGATGTCCCAGCTGAATTAAGATCTCTACTTAGTCCTCTAATGGTCCATTTGACTATGGAGATGTAAAGACCGCCTCAGAAGTGGCCTCTGAAGCTGTCTTCATGAGTACTCCACAAACTTGCTGTAAACAGAGTAGAACTGTAAGTTGGATGTTCTGAGCAGTGACACTGTGAGGGAACAGCCTGCCAGCAGAGTCTGCAATCTTGTTAGCCTTGGTTTTTGGGTCATCTATTGCATTTGTGACTTCTGGCATGCTTGCAGCAGGTCATGTGCAAATAAAAGGCACTTTTTCTCACTTACTCTGAAATGCGATGTAGGCATTGCCTGCCATGAACATTTCTTTTCTGGAGTTTATCTTCAATAACCTAGTAATAAAACAACTGAGTCCAGACCTTGCTCACGTTCCAGAAAAAACAGGGCTAGGACTAACACCAGCTTCAGAGTACCAGACCAGCTAGAGTTGCCTGATACTGCAAAGTATTTTAATAGCTTAAAACCATATGCAGTTTTAAAACACCCTGTGCATCTTGCTTACAGGATGCGTGCTTCAATGTAAAAAGCTGTTAGTGTTGAGATTGGGGAAATGCATTCACTCAAGCGTGAAGTAGTTCTGAGAGCTCCAAATCCCCTTGGCCAAGAGGAACACTAGTGCAGTCATTTTGAGTTTGTTCTGAGAGTATTTTTGAACCTTTAGAACAGCAGGTTTGCCTGCAGGCTAAAGTCATCCTTGTTTATTGGGCTCTCAGCCCCCCACGTTCTGTGTGCAGATACAGTCAGCATTTCTCCTCTTGCACAAATGTGTACCCATTGCATTTGCAAGAACTCTTTTAACTTCAAATGTAGGCTTTGGCACCAGCAGTGTTTGCGATCTTTCTGCTTTGCATTAGTGGCAATACTGATTAAATATTATAGACAGCAAATGGTGCTTGAAGCTGGCGTTTCTTAAATAATTGACTTCGTCCTCAGCAACAGAGTAAGCAGAATTATGAACGTCAACAGTAAGAAAAGGATAATGCTTCCTGCTACAGCAGGGGTCTCTAAAGCTTTTTTTTTGACCTTATTAGTCCAAAGTAGGTGGAATGGTGGAGTGGGGTGTCAAGGAAGAGGGTGGGATACACTGCTGGCCTTATGCACCAGAAATCAGGTAGAGTTAATGCTGTTTTGGACAGAGAGAAGCATGATTTTCCCCACACACCCGATCTGCTTTTCATGGGATTGCTATAGTGCCAATAGGCTCTTGTGTGTTTATTTGTGCTTTGCTGCATCTTCCTGAAATAAACTCAACGTGGTGCCTGCACCCCAAGATTTCAAGTACCAAGCCACCTGTTTTTGTCTTATTTTGGACAGAAAAATGATTAAGTATCAAGTGTTGGTTTTTTTTGTTTGTTTTGTTAGTTTTAGTTTTTAAAAGGAGAGGTGTAGCTTTCTGTGTTGTATAATTGAGTTTTCTCTACAGGAGGGAGTTGTCATAGATTCTTTGAGGGTTTAAGTGAAACCAGGTGGCCGAGCTTCCAAGTTCATAATAGTGGCCCGAGGGTTATGTTGACCAGGATCTAATAGTCTCCTAGGCATGGGTGGGTGTGTGTTCAGGAGCATAATGAGTTGTCTTGTTTCCTCATTATTTGCAAGCTGTGTGCAAGAGCACACAATGGGGGCATTGTACAGAAGAGGAGCTGAGTGTTTCAGGGCTAGAATCACAGCTTCCCTCCTTCCCTACCCCATTTCCTCAGAAGTAGCTAGCGTTGGTAAGACTTGCTTAAAACAATATTTATATTGCTCTGAAGACAAACATTGTAAAAGGTAGAAGTAGACAACAAAATGCCATAGGCCAAGTCCTACTGTAAATTTTGATTGGGTAAGCTGCCTCAGAGGGGAAGTCGAAGCAGGCAAAGTTGGAGGGAGGGAGGGGGGCGGTTTAGTTACGGCATTGTTTGCGAAGTACTGGAAAATGCCCAGAGGTTGTTCAAAAATGTTTTTGTTTTTAGCTGAGTGCTAAACATTTACAGACTTCACACACATGTAAATTCCAGTTAAAGTGGGTTATCTCATCTGGAAACTTCTTAAATATCTGTTTGACTTCTTGCTTTGCCAAGTGAATAAATATTAGAAGTTGCTCGAGGAGAAGTGTCTGATCGCAGCCAAAATTTAAGCCCAGATGATCTCAACTGCCAGCTTTAAAAGTCCAATCATCTGCTGCTGCTGTCATGTATGATGTCAAAATTTCTGTCTGCAATTTTTAAGGGCCACCTACAGACCTTCACTAGTGCTCAGAAAGCGAAGAGCCATCCTCGGACCCCATTTGGTTGAGGGGAGGAGCCATGGCTGGCCTCACAGCACTGCAGTTACCTGCAATTTTTAGCTCATATAGTCCCAAAAACGAAACAAAAATGCTAGTGAAAGCAACACACTGGTTAACTGCCAGCTTCAGACTGTTACCATTTCTTCAGCAACAGTTAAAGGTTTCCTTTCCGGCATCAGGAGCTACAGAAGGTGCTGTAATGCTGGTGAGTTATTCTGTGGTCTCTGAGGTCACTGCCACTGTTGTTGCTTGCAGAAAGCTATTACTACATCTATTGCTTCCTTGTTTGCTTTATCAGGACTTCAGGATTCCATCTCTTTTGGAGGGTTTTTATTTTTTTTATTTATAGTAGCGGCAAATGAAGTATGGGTAGCCTCTGACTCCTGTTGACTGATCTTGTCAGGCCAGAAAACAGCTTTTATGGTCAGTTCATGAAGAAATAGTACATCCTTTGTAGGAGGCGGTCACTGGATCTAAAGGGGAAAAAAAGCTCAGATTTTGTTTAGGAAAGGCCTCCTGTGTCATGAACCTTCTGGGAAGCCTGTTGTTACTGTTACTGGAACTCTGTATACTTAAAAGGGCTGAATGCCATTACCTTGGCTGAATTTGGCCCCTTAGCATATGAGCATGAAAGTCGATAGAAGTTCTCAGATTACTTTAAACATAAAGAAAATATGGGTAGGGGGCTGTGGGATGTCAGTCTAGCTTCATTCCTACTACAGGGCAGGGACAGTTCAATCCAGATAAAATCTTCTTTTGGATGTAGTGTAATATGGTCTTAAAGATAGTCAATAATAACAGCTGCACAGCCTCCTAGGCAACTTGTTCCAGAGCTTGAACTGTGCTTTTATACTTGGAAATAATTTACTGACGTAAGATTTATCATCTTTTTTTTTTTTTACGTTAACCAAGAAACCTTTACAAAAAATAAAACAGTCTTACATTAATAAAGTATTTGCTGTTCTTAAGAACATCTGCATTCTGTCCCGTCATGTGCTTTAGGATTCTGTAAGCAATAATTGAGTCATTTTCCATTTGTTTTTCCTCTTCTTGTTAGAATATAGTGGCAGTAGGAGCTGGGTTTTGTGATGGCCTTCGTTGCGGTGACAATACCAAAGCTGCTGTTATTCGCCTCGGCCTGATGGAGATGATTGCCTTTGCCAGAATTTTTTGCAAAGGACAGGTGTCTACTGCCACTTTCCTGGAGAGCTGTGGAGTTGCTGATCTCATCACAACGTGTTATGGTGGCCGGAATCGACGTGTAGCAGAAGCATTTGTTAAAACTGGGAAGGTACCTTATTTACTGGGTGAATTCCATTGCTGGAAGTACTAGAACTCCGGGGTTGTTAGTTACAGTTATCTGAGGTATGTTAGCTGTACTGAGGGAGCAACCTTCACCTTCCTGTCACTTCTGAGTGTGTTACAAGAACAGAATGAGTGAAAGGTGTTTTAAAAAAGAAAAAAAAAGGAGAGTTTTTTTTTTTTTTAAAGGAAAAAGATGAAGGGATAAGGTGCTGGGAGATGTAGGAAGAAGAACAGTTACAAACAAGAATATGGGAGAATATATTTGCTCCCTCAAGTTCACTTTTGAGAAAGGAAAATCCTCAGTAACTTTTTTTTTTTAATCCAGATGATGTTGTCAGACGTTAGAAAAACTTATCATAGCTCTTCTTTTCTTCCTCCCCACCTCCCAACCTTGTTCTTTAGTCTATTGAAGAATTGGAGCAAGAAATGTTGAACGGTCAGAAACTGCAAGGACCACAGACTTCTGCAGAAGTGTATCGCATCCTCAAGCAGAAGGGAATGCTGGAAAAGTAAGTCAGAACAGATAAAGCCAGTTCTGCATGCACCTTTTTTATATCTGTAACTCTTTTTGGTTTTGGTCTTGATATTTTCATGAAGGTTTTGCTAAAAGCAAATCACTGTAAAAAGAGTAGCTTAATCCTCAGTTAAAATCACCAAAAACAGTGAATAAAACCTCAAAAGAATACTTCTGTCACTACAGCTATTAGTATGGTACTAAATTTTTGAATGCCCTTCTGTTTTCAGGATGTATTGCTATCTCTTGCTCTCATAGAAAGGCATAGCATTAATGTGTAAAAAGAATAAAATACTTGAAAATAAAAGGTGAGCTTTCTAAAGAGACTTTTAAGTCTCTAAAGAGACTTTCTTTAGTCTAAGTTCTGAAGAGACTCTACAGCTCGTTTCATAGTAGTAAATAAAGAGAGGAGCTTTGTTATTAAGACCCATATAACTGATCAGCCGAATAGAGTGGCTGCTTCTATCCACATGGATTCTACCTTAGATACTGCAGTTCTCTTTCCTAATGTGACTTCCACTTATATCTAGAATGAAACCTGACATCAGCTTGTCCAGCTCAGTTTTACTGAGGCATGAAATTAAGCAGGTTGTCCTGTCTTGTTCATCTGTATTCATTTGAGTCAGTACACGTATGTTTCCTAAAACCACACACACGGTTGTCTCCTTTATGAGATTAAGGGATGCATTATCGCTATTTTGGATGAGGTAAAATCCGAAAATAAATGACTGCCAGTCAGAAGACCAAGCCTTGTCCTTATTTTTTCCAAAGCAGTTTTTAAAATCTATTTTAATGGATCAACTTTATTGAATTGCTTATTTTTTACCATTATCTTTGGGAGTAAGGCGTCTAAGTCGGCCTCTGCAGTGTGCAGTTATTAAGCTAACTGCAGGGAGAAAAGAATTAAAATGTTGGCTTCAGTCCCTGCTGTTTATGATAGTCTAAGTAAGATAGGATACTGTACTTGGATTTTTTTTTCTTCTTTTTTCCCTGTTGTATCCTGCAACAAATAGAGGACATGATATAATTTTGGGGGTTATGTTTTTAGTGGAAAAATATGAAAGCTCATTTCAGTTGCTCATTTCTGTCTGGTGTGCCAACGTGTATGTTGGCCCTTCATGAAAGGTGTCATTCAGCAAGACTTCTGAAAGCAACTTCCAAAGTGTTTTTTCAAAAGCTCACTTGTTGCTGCTTAAAACCACAGTAGAATAGTCGTGGTTTCAAGGTGAAGAGTTAGGACTACAAGAAGAGTAAAATTTCATACACTCATCCTGTAAATAGACTCCGTAGTGTGCATAGAAATACTCAAAAGTCAGTGATGTTCAACTGAAGAGCCTTGGTAATAGGGTTGTGCCTGTTGGTATTTACAGTGCAATTTGTTGTTTTCGTTTCGATAGTTGTAGAACCAACCCTCTTAATGTGCTCACCCATAAGATGTGCTGGAGTTTGCTGGCCATGAGCCTGCAGTCAGCCTTGATTCTTCCTTTCCTGGGTGAGCTGTGGCAGATGTTCACAACACAGTAATGTTCACTGTGATAAAGAGCAAGAATTGGGTATCAAGATGTGGTTTGTGGTAGCAGTGTAGCAGTCCTTCTTCACTAAGCTTTCTGGTAAACAGCAGTGCTGTTTCTGAACTGTGAAACTAGCTTTTGTTTCAGAAGGCACATGATATGTTTTGTGGCTGTCTCACATGGGCATAACAAAATTGATTTTAGTGCTGACATTTAAGTTATGTTAAAAGCAAGTATCACTCCCCCCAACCCAATACAAAGTGAATAACAAGTGAGGCTTGTTAAAAAATGGAAAACTCTCCATATTTTTTTCTGCATACTCCCTGGTAAGAACTTTACAATGATAGACTAACAATTAGAATACAATATGGTGTAGCTATGTGGCTATCTGCTAATTTTAGTTCAGCTGATGAAATAAAACCAAAAACCAAGTCAGTTGTATTGGCTTGGAATAATTCTTCCTCTTCCTGCAATTTTTGTCTTGTCTTCCACAAAAATAAACCAAATGAAATGGATGTGTATTTCATAGCAAGACATCAAAAAGTTTCAGATAATTCAAAATGTAGCATTTAATTTTGGAGCATTTGCAGTAAAAGCCATTAACAGTGGTCTAAATTCTCGAGCATGTCCATTCCCCCCCACCTTTTTTTTCCCAGTGAAGCAAAATTCTGCATTTATTTAGGTACAAACTCTGTACCTGCCCCTGAGAATGCTGTAGTCACCATGCTGTAGTGGTAGTTGTGAGTGGATTGCTCCTGGCTTCTCCTGGGATTACTGGTTCACTTTGAGGAGTCTAGTTGAGAGCTATGTGGTGATGCCAGAATTACCTCAGCGTAACACGTCTCAGCAGAGTGTATTGGCATGCATATACAGTGCTCAGTACTGGTTGGGGGTTCTGCGCTGTGTGGCCTTTGTGCATTACAGATAAAATCTTAGAGTGCCTGGTGGGACCGCTTTCACGAGGAGAAAATCCTATTTCAGTTCTATTCTGAATCGCTCAGAAATTAACTGTTCACTGTTTCCAATGCTTCTTATTTTCTTTATTTAAATCAAAATGATTTAGTGTCTGGTGAAAATTTGTTAGTATAAAAGGTCACACTGAAATGGCAAATCTATTTCTGGTGAACATATATTTAACCCATAAAATTCAGCAAACTCTGTATGAAAATGGGACTTGTCTGCCTCTGTCCAGGATGGGAAGAAAGCAAATTTAAAGTTCTGTACAGTGTATTGGCTGTAATAACCATCCAGGTAGCAAAGAAGCCGGAATAATTTGAGCTTTGCTGGAAACAAGGCCAATTTAAAAAATAAAAAGGAGGGGGGGGAGAGGAGATGAAATGCAGATTTTGAAACACAAAATTCAATTTTGGACTTACTACTAAAAATTTGACCTTTAATTTCTTCTTGGGACTCTGTGTCATATTCTGCAATTGTATTATCAAATTATGGTTCAGATATAATGCATAACTGACATGCCAGGCATCTTTTTTTTTTTGACAGTAGATGGAAACTGCTGTAAGAATGTCAAGGAAAGATGTATTTTTAATTTTCTATTTTTTATATAACTTAATAGTTATGCCATACATAATGAATGTTGCAGGCTCCATTATAGCTAGTTAGCTTTCTGAGAGAGTGACTCATTTTAGAAATGCATGCGGGTTCTGTATTTATCCAGTGCTTTTCAGCCCAGTGTGAGTGCTTGACAAATGCTGAAATTGATTTTTCAGTCTCCGTCTTTCGCCTTCCCTCACCCCATCCTATTTTTCTTTCCTTTAAAAAAATGTTATAGAATAAACTTGCACTGCATTTGCTTTCCCCACCCTGTTTCCTTAGGTTTCCACTATTCACTGCTGTATATCAAATCTGCTACGAAGGGAAGCCTGTCAAAGAGATGATATCCTGCCTTCAGAGTCATCCAGAGCACATATAAAAGCAATCAGACCATTCTACTCGTGCAGCTTTTTGCCTTTCAAATTGGTATTCGGGTTCAAGTGGATGCATCATTAAGCTTCCTACAGAGCTGCTCACTAGGCAACAGTAACAACATGAATGTCTCTGAATGGATATTGGTTTTTGTTTTACAGCCTAGTTTGACATAGCATGCAGTGTTGTTGGCTTGGTGGCTGTCGTTTTACTGGCTAAAATACAGCTGATTTCAAGATGCTCAATGCAAAAGTTGCACTACGTATATAGTCTACGTACAGAAGTGTACTTTGTGTGTGTTCCTACAATATAAAACACAATGTTTTGATGTCTCTTATTAAGGCCTAGTCCAAAATCCACTGGACGCTATGGGAAGAGTCCCACTGGTTTTCGTGGTTTTCATGAATCAAGCCTTTAACCTTGAAGTATTAGGAGTCTTTCTATTAGAACTTGATTTATTTCTGCATACACACTGAGATTTTAATGTTTTGCATGTTTGTATTAATTTAAGCAATATTAATGCAAAAGAAGTGGTAACAGTTATTCAGGGGCTACAGGGACCTTTTAATGAACTCTGGTGAAGAGTATTACGATTTCTGAAAGTCTTTAAAACTGCCAGACTATTTTGAAACCAATTTATAACTGAATTTAAAGTTTTTAAGTACACTGTTTTAAAGGGAATATCCCAGAGGGGGATCATTACCTCCCCTTCTGTTTTTTAATCCTCGCATTTTTGTATTTCTGTGTTCTTCCCTTGCTGTTCCCAGGTGTTGGGTTCTTCTAGAATCCTGTTCCCCAAAACAAGTGGGTGATTTTGACCTGGGGGTTCTGAACCCTGCACCCTAGGGTTCATTTTAGTCTTGTACATGTGGTCGTTCTTCACTAGTGTAGTTTGGTTGGTGGGGAAGAATCCTATTGGAGTATCTACTGCTCAAAATTGTCATGCTGTTTTTCTAGCTTAACCACCAGCTACAAAGTGTTGGGCTCCACACAGCACTCCAAGGAATGTTCAGGGAATTCCCTGGTAGCTCGTGCTTGCGTTGTCAAAGGGGTTGTATGCCATTATGCTGACTGCATTCGTTTCAGGGCCTGCCAGTGACTGATGCATCAGCTGGACTGTAGTCCTGAACCAGCCTCCCCAGAGAAATGATGAATCCTGAAGTTGTTCTTTCACCAGAGAAAACTTCAGTGGGTGCTGGATCACGTCCTTTATGTCTTGAAAACTTCATAAAGAGATCTGTCACTTCTATTCCCCAGGTTTTTCAACTATTTTTTTTTTCAGCCACTTCTGCTTTAATAGTGAGGTTAATTTTATTTATTATTGGAAAACTTGTGTTTTTTTGTGGACTAGCTTTTGGAGGTTTTCTCTGTTGGTTGGTTGCTTTTTTAGGAGGGTTGATACAAGACAAAGTAGATAAATGTAATCTTCTGTCTTGCTTTCCTTGTGTATGAAACTACCTTTTTTTTTTTTTGGTAAAATATACGCTAGGTACATAAGGAGTGGACCTCACTCTTGCAGCTGGAAGTCAAAGGTTAGAATCAAGTTTTACAGAGCTCAGGACAAAGCCAATCACAAGAATGCCCATCAGCTCTGAATACACACTCCAAACCTCTGAGCAGTATCAGAGCTGAGTACCTTGTTCACTGTGCTTGGCAATCTTTTTAGACCAGAAATTGTGAGCACAAACCCATCCTGCAGCTTTAAGTTGTCCTTCGGAACTTGATAAGACAAAGGGGATGCTTGTGAATAATTGTCCTCCGTAAGCAGCCTGGATTGCTCTGAAATAATTCGGACAACTTTGTCTGGCCAGGAGGATGCTTCAGGGCAAGGGTACCATTTCTTGTGTTCCAGTAACATTTTGCATTAATTTTTAGAAGATATTGTGAATGTCCTTAGATATTCAGGGCTGTGAAAGATTATTTTGCCTTACTTCTGATTTTGTGCTAAACATAACAAAGATGGCAAGAAGCTAAGTAACATCAGATGTTTGTGGTGATTGGGATCATCACTGGTAGAGCAGACTTGGAGAAAGCACTCTACTTCGACAATTAAAAGGGTGTTTTAAGATTGGAAGCACTGTTCCACTAACGCACACATGGAGCATACACTCCTCGTTACTGCATAACTTTCACTGTGTCTGCTTATGCTTTGTCTGTTTTTTTTTAATGCTAAGCTGGTTGGCTTTGCCTTTATATGTATATATACATATATATATATATATAAACTGTTTTTTTTACATGCAGTATCTAGAATAGTATTTTTAAGATAAATAAAGGGCTAAATGTGGTAAATTAATATATTTTTTAAGATGATTTCTTTATTCCAATACTACTTCTTCCACTGAAACCCCAAAATCTCAATTGTTCTTGTTTTGTACAGAAGCCTACTCAAAGACAAATCCAGAGAAAGGCTTTTTACGTAACTCCTTTTCTTCTTCTCCAGTCTCGAATGGTATTCTTGTTCTTTTCAAAGAATGAGGTTTCAGTAACTAAGATAATTTATTTTAATTTCTATACAGACTTCACCATTTGTATTTGCTTTTCAGTGCTTGAGAGCATTCAGCTTGGCACTAGGTGTCTTTCCTCACTAATACTTCCTTCTAATTAAAGACTGTGATAAAGACTGGAACTGAACAATTAGAATCTTGTTCTACAAACCCTCTGTTGCTTAGTACTGGGATAGTCTTATTGTAAACATTAACCCCTGTGTAACATTTTTGCATACAAGGCTGTAAGTTTGTAACTAATTTTTGATTTATGAACGTTAATTATTATCTAATGTTTCATACTCAACTTGCCCTAGACGTGTGTACTGATTTTGTTTAAAGATTGTGAATATATACCCATTTGAAGAATTAGTAAAAATAAACATTTTGTCTTGGGAATCAGTTTGGTTTCTTCTTTCATTTAACATGGCTTGCAATTACTGTTTTACTCACTTGACGGGATGTAGTATTTTTGTACCTAATGATATATAATCAAAGCAGATATGAGATCGCCATTGGAGAACTTAAATTTGAAAAAGCTGTATGATATCCAGATGTCAGCATTTTCGTTTCTATCCATTAGTGATATAATTTCAATGAAATGATGCCTTTGACCTCTAAAGATTTTGTCTTCAGTTCCTTGAGTTACTGTGTGAGCCACTGGAGGGCACTGGTGGGTAAGTGACCAATTTCACCTGTTCCGCAGTTATTTTTCTTCCCATCTATTTCTGAGTTTCCTTAGGTTCCCGTATGATAGCACCTGTCTTACACTGTGTTCAGTATTTGAAGAAGTTACAGTTCAACCCCAGATGCATGCATTGCAGATCCACTGGAAATGAGAGAACAAGCTTGCTATAAAACACCAACACCTTCCTACCTCTGCCCAAGGCCCTCTCTTGCCTGGCTTCCAAGCCCTGCCCAGTACCGGGCTACAGCCACTGCCTCAGCCATGGACAATACAGTCTGTGAGATCTTTCGACATCACTTGAGGTCCTGTAATGCGCACCCAGCGATGTTTCTGTTCAATCTTCAAGTTGCCAGAGAAAGAGGAAAGCACTCTGTTTTCTTAGTGTTTACATCAGCTAAAGGGGTGGGGGTGTCACAAGTGTTGGACATGGGGCAGCAGTTCCACTGATACTTCTCTGAGATCTCCCGTAGAGGCATGGGGAAAACACCATGCAATCATTAAACTCTTGTCAGGGTTTTCACACAAGCTATAGCTCCAAGTCTTCTAGAGAGAGCAGTCGCCGAGAGGTGAGCTGCAGCTGCTGGTGGAAAGGTTACATAGCTTTTAAGTATATCATCCTTGTGGATGCGGATGTGAGCTGTCTTTGGATGGTTGAATGATGAACAAACACCATCTCCTGCATTAGCTGAAAACTCCTCGCTTCCTGTTCACATGGGACAGGGACTACAGCTATCAGTTCATGCTTTGTTTTGTTTGCTTAGTGTTTGCTCTTTTATGAATTTTTTTTGTGAATTAAGAAAACTCAGTTCCATAGACACTGCGTGGTTGTGGGGCACCCTACTGTAAAAGAGGCATGGTTGGGGTTTTATTGGTGAACAAAATAATGTACTGTCTACCTGAAAGCCTACCATAAAATGAGAGCAATGTACTATTTCCTCATTTACAGGCAGGGATACTGAGATGGGTAAAGGTGGTTGCCCAGCAGTCCTGTGACAGGAGGCATTTTATTCCTAATTTTAACTCAGTTTCAGCCATTAGGTCATTTCTCATTGTACTTGTAGCTCAAAATTGTATTTATTTTAAAGGTTTATGAAATCAACTGTAGAATAAATATGTAGGTGTCCAAAAAGCAGTGTCTGAATTCTAAATCTGAGTAAACAGGAAGGTAAAAAACATCACAAGAGAATCAGGATGGATGCATTTCTGTCATAGGGGCATTATCTTCTGAAGGGATAATGTTTTCTCGCTAAATCATTGCTTACAGGACTTTATTTTATTTTTTTAATTGTTTGATGGTAAATAACACACAAGCTGGCTCTTTTATGTCTGTCACATGCAGGAAATGTGACAGACAAGAAATCACTTTCAGGTGGGCTGTGCTGATGCTTGTTCATAATGCTCCCACCCTGGATTTAATTGTAAAGCTGGAGTCATATGAATGAAGTACATAGATATCACAGGGGCTGATTAATGCTGAGATAAAACATTGTCCTGTTACATGTAGCATTTCATATTATTAATGTAAAATTATTTCTCTTCCATCTGGCTCCTGGTCACACTGAGTTCTTCACCGGTGATTTGCTGTGAGCTGATGGAAATCTGAGCGTGAGAAGCTATCACTTTGATTTTGAATAATGGATGAGAATCGTCTGCCTTCAATCCCAGCATGCGCAAAGGAGTAGTATCTGGCATTTCTATGAAATGAAACCTAGTTCTCTTCTCAGTCTGTTCTAACTTGATTGCAGATTCCTGTCGATGTCCTTTGGGTACGGACTTTCAAATACTCTCCATCCAACAGACTGGTCCTGCTCCTACTGAAAGCAGCTGCAGAACTCGACTTTAACAGGAGGACAGGAGGGTGAGACCCAGCAGAACAGTGGCGCTGTCAGTTCCCCATCTCTAAATTGGATTCACCTGTTTATTATGTTTACCTGTTGCCTACAGTATCTGTTTTAGACAGATAACTGTGAAGGGTAATTGTAGGGAACATTGAGAACCATATGTTGGTTATTTCAGTAAGTTACTAGAAGCAGCATGCATTACAGCTTTGTAATGTATGTCCTTCTTGTAACTCACGCCAATTAAGCACAGTTCTGGCATGTGAGCAGGCTTTATGGTTCAGGTGGGTAACTGCCCAAGGCTGCTCGGTGTAATGCATACTGCCCTCTGTGATCTTAGCTGCTTGTTGTGACTACAGTGGGTATTTGGTTTTCTCAACTGGATGCAAGTCATTTAGCAGTGTGCTCCCTAGGCCTTTTCTTGAAATCTGTTCCAGCTTCCTTCTCTTCCTTCTGGAGCTGCACCTCTAGCTGCTAATTTGTAGGGAACCTTAAGAAGGGCTCTTAATATCAAAAGGTGAGTGAGTGTACACACTCGTGCCTACGTGCTAAACCCTACAGGTAGACCCATCCCTGCCATTTATTGAAAGTTTGTATGTGGAAGAAATCCTTGTAGAGGGCTGTGAATTTTGCACAAGCTTTCAGAAAGGCCACCAGGATGACCAGTATTCAGCTGCTCTAGCAGTAGCTGTGTTCATCTGTTTATAGCTTCTTGGCCGTGAGATTAGTGCATAGATCTCTTCCAGGCCATCCAACAGTCTCTGCGAGGAGGGCAGTAAGACAGTTTGGGTTAACTGAAAACAAGGCTACTCTTTTAAGAGAATAGTGTTATAAATACGCTACAAGTCTCTGACACTCTGAAATGCAAATAAGATATATCCCATATTCGGGCGAAAATGAAGACATTAACTGAGCTAGTTTGCCCGATTTTTACCCAAGGCCAGGTTCACTGTAAATCTCATTTTAGAAATTGCAAACTCTTTCTTTACTTTCTTTCTATAGAAATATCCTCCAGTTTTTAGTGGGATGGATTCTTCGTGAATACTTTGTGTTTAGAGGACTTAGGGAATATCTTGCAGTTTGGTTACTAAACACAGGCAAGTGGTAGGCTCAGAAAGCACAACGTTGGGGTTTTTAGATTGCTCTTTTCTTTTTGAAGGGAGAAGAGGATTGGAAAGCAAGCCAAATCTGGTAGCAAGCACTGGCAAGGTTCCTGATACATGTAAATTGTAATATGGAAACGTTTATGAAGCATTAGATAGTATCTAAAATGCAAACGTCAAACACAAAAGTATGTTCATCAGCTTCTCAGTGACTGTGAGCCAGTTTTTTGTTTGTTTTTTTTTAATATGCTGTTCTTTGTGGTACCTACTTTGTATATTGTAGCATGAAGAAATAAATCAACATATATTGGAATGTATGATTTTGCAGGCTCCATACTCACTGGAAAGTGAGCTGCTATGTGTTGTGATAGATGAACAGAGCCAGCCTTGGCTCTTCTTGTGCTTTGGGTTAAAGCCCAGTTTTGGTATGTGTTTTTACTGGGGCATTTAAACCCAAATTAGAAATTTCTCATCTTTCCGCATACCCTGCAGAGTTGCATTTGAATGTGACAGATGCTTGTGGTGGTGGTGTTTTTTATGTAGACCTCATCTGCATCATTTTCTTCAGACTTCAAATTAGGTGGTAATTGCAGGAGCACTAGTCATGCCAGTCTTCCCTTGTTTGTGTTTTGGCTTATCCTCTGATCTTCTTCTTCATCTGCATATTTTCATGCTCTAGAGAATGAATACATTTTGTCTTACGTTTGTTACTTGAGAGACTAAGTATAGAAAAAAAAAAAAAATCTTCCAAACTATCATACTGGTGCTTAGGGACATGGTTTAGTGGGTGACATTGATAGTAGGGTGACGGTTGGACCAGGTGATCTTGAAGGTCTTTTCCAACCTTCATGATTCATTGGTTCTATACCGTTGGTTTTAATTCTTTTTACACTTGCATCTTGCATCCTGTTGTATCTGTTATGCTTACTATTGCCATACTCATTCAAGTAACTTTTTTTTTTTTCTTTCTCTGAGATTTTGTCTGGTAGAGAATAGGGGAAGAGACCAGGTGAGACCAGTGCAAGAGCTGGTAACGTAACATGCGCTGAAATGCAGGAGTCAAGACAAAGCTCTTGGATAGTTGATTCAAGCCCCTTTTGGCCTGTCATTCTGTATCAGGCACAACTTCACACTAACAGCCCAGTAATGGTATCTTCAAAACTAAAACCTGGGAAATGTCTCCTCAGGAACTTAGCAGCTGCTGAAGTGCAAGAGAGGTTTCACAAGAAAACTCAATACATCAAAATGCACAGAGATACAACGACTGCTGTTGAGTTCCCCGTCCCTTCCATGTATACTCCAAGCAGTATATGGAAAACTCTTGAGATTAGAAAAATATGCTGTTCATGCACTCTAGACAGGTTATACAGAGGAAATATGTACTTTATTCACTTCACAGG
Organism: Oxyura jamaicensis; assembly: GCF_011077185.1. Classification (NCBI taxonomy): domain Eukaryota; kingdom Metazoa; phylum Chordata; class Aves; order Anseriformes; family Anatidae; genus Oxyura; species Oxyura jamaicensis. Next base: position 43,397,331 of record NC_048894.1, read on the forward strand.
GGGCTCAGGAGAGTTCGGAAGAATGTAGATACTCATGAGAAAGGCTGGCAAGAAGTGATCAGAGATTTGCAACCTCCCTGGGGTAAAGGCCCCCGTTCGTTCTTGCACACAGTGCATTTAACAAGTGAGAAATAATTAGAAGTGCTACCTATCTTTCCATCAGTTCACGGTTTCCTTGGAGCTAAATTAAGCAGGATTCAGTCTAATTAAGTAACCAGAGATGGACCCTTAAAGCAGAGCTCCTCAAAATTTTCTTCCTGAAATTCTGAGATAATTTTCTTCCCTCTCTCTTGAAATTGCAGATTGAGAGCCAGAAGTGGAAGCCCCAGTAAAAGCAAGGTACCATAGCCCCAGCTGTTAAGATTTGTATGTGATCTTAACAATCAAATGATTATAATGGTATCAAGGAGCTGTGGCCTGGTGTCACCAGAGGCTGAAGTTAAATGATAGAAATTGAGAAGAATGCTCCAGGGACACACCTGGTGCATTTTTTATCTGTATAAAATAGGTCCTGACCCACAAGTCAGTCTTGTGGGTTGGCAGTCTTGCTGGTTGCTTCCACATGAGAATGTGTGCTATGTGCAAGCTCTCCTCTAGTGCAACACCAGCATAACTGGTTTTCTTGTTGCTATTTTAATCAATATGAAAGTGAAGAGTAGGGGACTTGGTTACATGCTTTGTGAATTGTCCCACGTTATGGTGACAGGGACATGGAAAACACTTACGTGAACTGATTGCATTTAGATAGAACCTGTCATGTCAGCATGGGAGCTGAGTAAAGGGACCATCCAAGGGCTGGCGAACAGATACTGAGAGGTTTAGACATCTCTGCACTTTGTCTGGGCTGTTAAAGGGAAGTTCCTGGGATTGCTGCCTGTGCTGAACATGTCCCAAAGAACAGGTGACTTCCTTCCCCAGGACTGCTTGTTGTCTACCTGCTTCCATGTATTAAATACGCTTTTTAAAAGAAGGAGGTGCATGCATGCTCGCAGGCATCACTTGAACAGAGAAAATGTTTGATTTTCAAGTCTGCTTTCTGTTCTGAAGTATTACAGTGCTAACATAAGATTTATCTCCACTCAGTGCAGTATTCTTGAGCTTAATCAGTCACAAGTCTTTGTTTAGCTAGACAGTTTTGGAAAGACTGTTTTGTTTTTTAAAGTATTGTTTGGCTTGAGATGATTAGTTAAATATATGGAAATCCAGTAGGCAGATCTCAAGAAACGGCTGATTTTCGTATGATGATCTTCACAATATGGATTTCAAATGTTTGGGGTTGGAAATTTTTTATATTTGGTGCAGTCTTCAAGCAAACACAGCCTAATGCATCTGCTTCTGATCAGAATTGCTGACTGATTATAATGCATTAATGCCTCTTTCTAGCACAGCTTATGTCAGGGGACTTACAGGGTACACACGCACAGGGGAAGGGCTGCTTCTTTGAGTAACACTAATGGAGAAAGTACACCTCTCCCTGCTGCTTCTCTTATGGTTGGTGCTTGCTAAAGGTTATTTTCAATCACATTAATTCTGTTTATGAAAGCCTGAGGACTAATGGTGTCTTTTGCAAGGCAGGGATACATACAGAGCAAGTACGTGGGGGATGTAGTCCTTCTAGCAGTCCTCCCTGTCTTCAACTTCCCAAAATTTGCAGGTGAGCTTGAACTCTATCGCTCTCACAGCATGGGAGGCAGACTGTTTGCCTGCTGCCCCCACGTTCCCCTTCCCTAGAGAGGCAGTGGTTGTGCACGCTCACAGTTCCCATTTTGAGCTCTTCTGAGAAGGCACGATGGGATACTTGGCTTTGTAGTGCAGGTGCCTTCACCAGCATCTTTTCTTTTTCCTTTCCTATGTGTGTTTTTCTGCTGGTTGCCTTACATTCAGTTGGTTTACAGAGGGGATTACTTTGCAGGCTGTAGAATTTCAGCTATAAGTAATTTTCTTAAATTACTCCTGTTTTTATTAGATAGATATCTTAAAGCACTCCCATAAAATATCCCAGTGTTGTACATCGTTATTGATGAAGGTAACTTATTAAAGCCTGCATTTTAGCACTGACAAATCTGTGTAATCCCATTACTTGTATTTCTCTTATTGGTGAATTATATCAAGAAATCTTGCACTAATGAATTAAGACAGTCCATAAAAATAGGCTTCTAGCACAAGAAGGATGATTATATGCAGGAAATAATCACAGATTTCATCAAACCAATAACTGGTTTGAATAAATCCTTGCTAACTTTGATGTTTTTCCTTGTACTGTCTGCTTGAACAATGAATCACAAAAATACAATCTTCTTGATTAGTACTTCACTAAAATAATAATCATAACATCACTTAAAAAGATAGCACAGGACTTTGATGCATGACCTTCATTTTCACACGCTGAGACAGTTTGGTTCCTGAGCCTCTGATTGAATCCTTATGAGGAAGGTGAATAAAAAAAACATTTGATTGGCATATCAGCCACACTCCTTCTGTGAGATCATCTGTTTGGTATATTCAATGACTTTAAAAAATAAGAATAAAAAATTGTCCAGGTCTAGGAGACATTCCTTTAACTATAGAGATATCTAAATACCCCCACTGCAAAAAGTTCTTCCAGTGGAATCTGAACATTGTTGAACATTTATGCCAGCCAACCCCAAAGTCCATAGTAAACCAAACTTCTTAATTGTGAGGGGTATGGGGATGGTTATGTTACAACAAATCTTGTATCAGAACAGTCTCGTAGTTAATGCTAAGTCAGACGTTCATGAAAATATGATGGATTTAATTAACGTCAATATTAGTAATAAGAGCCCCATCCATATCAGCGCATCCTCTACGTACTCCACATCTAATATACAATCCAGAGTGCTGTGCCAATTCACATTAAATTCACATGTAAATACCTAGGTAATGAGGCTGCCCTCAATAGACAGGCTGTATTTGAGCTATACTGTGGGCATTTAGAAAAATCCTTCTTGGTATGCTTCTTCATGGTTCAAAGAGCTTACATAGCCTAACTCCTATCGGCTCTTCTCCCGCTCTCCTAAAATCCCCGATTGAAAACCTTTTCTTCTGAAATCTCTTTTCTCTCGCTGATCTAGCAAAGAAGCATTATCCGTGCTCAGTAGCTAGTTAGTAGGGCGATAAATGACTTGACAGGATAAGCTTTTTCAAGACATGTCATAAATGGGATAAGCCTTTGTTCTGGGGAAATTCCAGCCCCTCCAAAACGCAGCCTGTCACCCATCCCTGACTGCTCTATAGGCCGGTACGATGCAGCATTCTTACACGGTCCAAAGCCTGCAGTTTTCAAAGCAGACTAAGTGAATTAAGAAATTTAACAAAGTTAATTTTCTGATTCCTTTTAAAAAAAAAAAAAAAAAAAAACAGCAACACAATTTGTTCCCCCCAGACATGTGCAACCATAACAGAAAAATCATTCTGTCCTCTAAATCTCTCGTTTCTCTTGCAGTAGCTTTTTTCAGGAACCTAGAACAGAAGAATGTAGTAAGTGTCTTGCATCACTGCACTTATTTTTTTCATGAACTGGCACAAGACTTAGCAATTATCAGCAGCTTTGCATGCTGCTTTTGTGCATGTCTGCAACGCTAATGCTTTGAAAGCATACAGGAATTATAGCCATGAGAAGTGTTCTGTACATTCACAAATAGTGGTGTATGCATCTCTGTGCTCTGCTTTGAGTTAAACTTGCCTCTGATCTGTGCTTGGGGATTTTTTTTTTTCAATTGTTTCAGGGCTAAGATTGTTCTATGGATACAAATAACGGGGTCATTTTGTTCTTTGTGTTTATGTAAGTATTTTGGCACAGGTCTACTTGCAAAGGTAGAATGCCAATTTGAAAATACTGATACCATATTTCTGTCACTTGAGATTTCAGTCCATTATGTGGTCTAATGTGTTCCTATGTTAAAATTTTTCTCTTCTTATAATGGCTAGATGTTAAATGTCTTTATTCCGTATAAAATGGCTATGCAAGCCAGTATGAAGAGCTGAACAGGACAGTACATCATCTACCTGCATTACTCTGCCTTCTACTGATGTGTTCTCCAAGACTTCGGTCAGTCTCTTGCCAGGGTCACTGTTCTCTTCTGCACTTCTGCCCGCTACAACCGGGCACTTACACTCTGTTACCTCTCCCCAGCCAGCTGCCACGTTTCTCAGCAGATCCTTTAGTCACAAAACAGATCTGTCTGCCACAAAAATGTGCCTGTTGTTCCTCTTGCCTGTCTAATTCCTTCTGACTTCACAAGCTCCTCAAACTTTGGAGACCTGAGCTCTCCCACTGGCTTTTTTTCTTCTCCTAGATGAGGATTTTCCACTCTTCCTCACAGCCCACCTGTGTTAAAACAAACAAAAACAACACCTGACTTGCCCAGCACAGTACTTTCATTAGCCAACTGTTGGCCAGCCCGATTCATGACATCTTTAATTCTGTTACCTCTTCAGGACAAGCAGGTTCGGGACATCTGGACATCAGGAAATGAGAAGGAGGTTGGTTCTGCATGTATACAGTGCAGCTGGGTGAGTAGGGCATTAAGATTGGGGCTTTGTGGAATTAATCAGAATTCATTTGTATGGTTTCTCAATTCACTCAGGTCATCTCTTGTCCATTCCTGTATGATACAGATCATAAAATCTGTCAAGGGTAGCTTGGTAAAAAGTATATTTTAAATAAATGCACAGCTTTCAATTACAGGCTTCAAATGATAGAGAGTCTAGTGCTTTACTTAATAAACCATTTGAACAGCTAATTATGCTGTATTAAAAATGTTTTAAAAGAATAAAAATGCTTTATTTTCAGTCTGAATTTGTCCAGAATCAGCTTCTAGCCATGGTGCCTGGTAGAGTCATTGCCTGCCAGCTACTGGATGTCTTCTCTCTGTGTGTATACATACACAGCAAGCTCACTTCACCTCTTAATAATTTAGCATAATGGATCGTGCACTTTAGGTCTCAGCCATTTCAGGGTTTTGCACTGACTGCAGCAGAGCACGAGGGCTGTCCATTAGTAAAGCCTGCAAGAGAGCTGATGCCAGAAGCTCTGAGGTAACTAAGCTCTGTCCTCAAACATGGACGATGCTGTGATGAATTCACGGTGGAATTGTTCAGTCTTTCATTAATTATCTGCAAACAAACACGGCACTGACGATTGTTGAGGGCGATCTTTTCCTCCAGCTGTTTTGCACTAGGCTTAGGTGCTGTATAAACATTAACTGCTGTGATTTAAACACTTATGCAAGCACCATCCTTGCCCGGTGGAGACCATACATGTCTTCAGGGGAAATGGTTATACACTCAAGTGCTGTACTCACTAGTACCTGTTTGAAATATTTAAAGGTCTACAGAGGGGTGGTGACCCCAGTGAAAATGTGTTTTATGAATGTGCCTCAGGGACAGCCTGCCTGGACATGCTCAGGGGCCGAAAGCTCCTTCCTCACATAACACGGCACTGGACACGAGCATTCAGGTGACTTGGGATTTGCAGGTGTGAGAAGGCAGAGCCATCAGCCGCACTTGGAGCTGTGCTCGCACGCTCAATGTATTTATAGGATGGCTGAGAAGCAGCCCTTGAAATAAAAGACAGGCATACTCTTGTATGTGTGGTACAAATAGGAGGTTCCTGACCCCAGAACATGGAAACTGCAACTTCCATTCTGAGCAATCTGTATGCAGACTCCACGCTTCTCACTATGAACAAAATGAGTAGGCGTGCTCTCTGCCCCGAAGTTAAGTTAGATTATGTGTGTAGCATGCAGGGGCTACGTCTAAAGTACAAATCTGCTCTGGAAGAAGTGTTTTTTCCTCAAGGCAGTATCTAAGGCATGGCTGTATATCAGGGTTGGGAGAAACTTTTAGATTCCCAGAGCAGACGTAACAGCTGGTGAAAGGCTAACACGCAGAAAATACACGGCTTATGTTCTTTGTCATTTCTTTTCTTAGTGCGGTCTCTACCACTGGATAGTTTACTTAATGTCATGGTAATAGACTCCACAAATGAAGAAAATCATGAAGTCAGCATGTTGCTTTCACATCATGGAGTTAATTCTTCATACGGCAGTTCACAAGTTCTCAGTTTTCTGGCAGGTAAAATGTCAGTGTGTCTGCAGTCTGGCCTTTGTTCATATCATCCAAATAAACTTCATGTAAAGAAAGAAACAGCTGGAAGAAAACGTGTATGGAACAAAAACAGCTAATTTTGTATTGTCCAGCATTAGGGCAGTAACATTTCTATCCGATGACCAAGTCCCATGCACTCTCATGTAGTGACTATAGTTTCAATTGGTATTGACTTGAGATTCATTAATTTTGGGGTGCCCAAGCTGCAAAGCCAAACAATTCCCATGTTCAGTAGCCCTATGTACAAGCACAGATCCTTCTATGGATCTGCAGAACAGACATTTTGAAAGTACAAGCTTCTCATCTGTTCTCTCTCTCTTGCAGCAACATTAGAAGAGCCAAAAATCTTGATCACGAAAACCATCTTTACTTTGCAAAATACTAATTCACATGCACAGTCATTTGACTTGATTGATCATTCCTTTATAGTGTTATCTCACTAATAAATTACAAATCAATGATTTCTGGTTTGGGATAGTGTAAACCAGTTTTTCTGTGCAGTCAGGTAAGCTGTCAAAGAGTAATGTGTATTATGAATTATTTACTCTAAATACGTAGCTCAAAGCCTAAACATTGCTGATTCCAAAAAGCCATTAGGAAATATTCCAAATATTTATTTAACACTTGATTTAATGCTTACTAATAGTTTCTCATCCTCGGATTAGCACAGTGGGATGTCAAGGGTGAGAATATTTGTCCTGGACATCTGACACCAATTCCTTACATTTGACCCAGGTTCCACGGAAAGCACAGTTCCTTTCTTGCCCTCCCTCTTCAGAATAAGCACACTTATATTTCTTAGATCACTCCTTAGTTGTTAAAAAACAGTAACTTTTTGTAGTTGACTGAAATCTGCTGATGACCAGTGAAAAATTTCAATCACCTTTTCTTTTATATATTTACTTGTTTGACTTAGCTAACAAAAAACACCAAATAGGTTTGACATTTGAAAATTCTAGGATTTGGAAAGGGTGAAGGGAAGGTGTATTTCAAACCCAGAAAAACAGTTAAGGAAATTCCAGTCAGCTCTGCTCCTTGGTCCTGCAAGTCTACTTTAATTAGCACTTCCAGCTGGCCAGATTGTTGCTAATAAGTTAGTTATAGAGAGCTCAGTCAGAAATCTCAAATATGTTGATACCTCAGGATTTGAGACCCAAACCAGCTTAAATGGAAGAATCTGTTAATTAGATATCAGGACTCTTCAGGAATAAGCCCTTTAGTTAGAAACATGAGAATGCTTTTATTATCACGTATTTTGCTTTTACTAAAACATTTACACTGAAAGGCTTCAATACATTACTTCTATTTTCTAATCACAGTTTACTTCGTGATGAGATATATTAGTTGAAAAACAAAGGTAAGAATCTTGACTGATGTTTGAAAGGCTCGCTAATCCTTCCCTTGAAAGGTTAATTTAAAATACAGAAAATGAGCCACCTTCTTCTCTCTTGGTAGTTTTGTAATAAAAGGTTGATTGTTCAAGTGGCAGCATTCAATTATTTTGCTTCTGATGCTATCTATGTGTAAAAAAAAGCTAACTAAGCTCAGATGGTCCCTGCAGGCTTTTTAGTTCTAGCCTTCAGTGCAAGGATGCAAAACAAAAAACGAGAGCCTCAAAGTCAACATTCAAAATGTAAAGGGTTATTCTGTCAAGTTAGAGAATTAAATTTGCTTCCTGGAATACGAGCAAAATAGAAAAGCTTCTACAGAGTGTTTGCCTTTTTTTTTCTTCTCTTTTTAGTGAGACTCATTTGTTGAATACATTTGCTAGAGAAAAAAAATGCTAATTAAGGAAGTCAGAGTAGCAGCCAGTGTTCAGAGAAGTTGCCCAGAAATATAGCCCTTCAGTTCTTGTTGAATTAGTCCCAATATTTGACCTCTTCAGCAGACATTTTTAAAAAGTATGCTATATTAATAGTTTTAATATAGTTGGAACAGAAAACAAAAGCCTCTCTATTTGTGTTTCTGTTTTACTTTTCTTCGGAGGACCTGGGATGCTCAAATGATAGACATAAAGACCTAAAGCAATGAAATATCTTAGTCTGCTGTGTGGTCGAAAAAGAAACAACACTGACTTCCAGAAGTTTAGTGAGCACAATACACAGTTTTAGTAGTATGCATCAAAGTTAAGCCCACTGAATAAATGTCCTGGAAACACATACGTTGTAAAATAAATCAGCTCTCAAAGGGAAAGGGATGTGAATTACTGAAACTGTTACCTCTAGGTTCGTGCCTGGTGTGGCCCGACAATAAGCGCACAGTCAGAATCCACACAAAGGTCTTTTAATTAAGTAATTATCATTCGATGTACATTATTTAACATTGTTATTAAACATTAATTTAACATGATTATTTAACATTAAATAATCAACATTCTGAAACTCATACTGATTGCTACGGGCATGAATTTTAGCCCCACATGTACTCATTTACTGATCTTATGTATGAGAAACTGAAAAGACAAGCGTCATTCAGAGAAGTAAAATCAGCGTTGTTACCGTGGATCCTCACTAACAGCAACAGGGGCATCTCAAAGTGGTGCTGGCATTGGAGTGGAGCTTGGCAGCGCTGAATGATCTGATAACACACTTTTTATTTGCAAGCCAGTCGAAGCTAGTCTCTAAGCAGACCAGTGCACAGATGTGGTTTTTTCCTTTAACATCTCAGGTCTTGTTTAAAAAATAGGTAAAATAGGAATGCAACCAATCAGAAATGCAAACAACACCATACACACACGCACACACACACACAAAGTAAACAGTATAAAATTTCTTCATCATGATTGTGATGTTCTGTTTAATGGTTTCAGTGTGTGGTTTGTTAACGGTCTTTTTTATTTTTCCTCACAAAGCAGGGTATCTCTATATCATACCATGCCAAATGACCGCCATCTCATTCTGATGACCTGCAGCTCATGTTTGCAAAACGCTGCCACATTTTTTCTGCCACCTTAATGCAAAAAGTCACCAGTGCCTACGAGCATTCAGAAACTCCACAGAGCCTGAGCCAAGGCACACCTTCAAAGAACCCCTGTGGAGCCTGTGTTGTGACACACTTACGCTGTGGGGCAGGCACAATCACGTATGAGCAGCAATTCCTTTGGGTAATTCACATTTCCCGTATTGCTGGGAGAAACTCTGCCATCTTCCTCCTCCCTCTCCAGCTGGTTCGATCCCCTGCTGAAAGGTAATACTGCAAAATCCATCCTTTGTTAGCCAGCAGGAGAGCAGCAGTAAACAATTTGAGGACAATAGCCACCAGACATATGGAAAACACTTCAGTTTTACTGAGTTGCCACATACAAATGCTTTGCTAATGAGAATTCCTGAACGTTGAAAGAAACTATAACCTGCTGGCTTGTTGTTGAAACGCTCACTGTACTTTCTGTGGGATGGAAGATTGCTTGAGAAGGTCTGAAATGACCCGGAAATTATTTTTTTTAAAAGGGGACGCTTAGGACAAGACTGGAAAGTACTAAAAAATACAGGTTAGGGAGCAGCTCCACGCTGTCAGGTGGCAGATAAATAATGACCTCATACTTTCCATTTCCACTGTCCTTCAGGGTTTGCCTTCTGAAGAGTTTCACGCACTGTGGAGACTCTTGGTTTTTTTTTGGAAGATCCCAGCCGACTCCCCATTTCACCCCTCAGAGGGCTGCCGCCCCTTCCAGCCCTGCTCATGGCCCTCTGTGCTGGTTCACTCCCCACAGCACACCCACCACCGTGTGTCCCCGACCTGTGCTGCCCACAGGTGACAGTGCAAAAGGACACCGATGGGCGACAGTCATGGACCCACCACATGGCGCCCGACCATGGGTTTGTTTCCACAGGGTGCTCTTCCAGAAGCCTGCTCAGCCCATCTCCTCACCCTCTCTGGGACAACACACGCTCCCAAATCCTCTGCGTGTACCAACGCCCCCCAGTCAGGAGGCGGCTTCAGGCGGCCCCACACAGCCCTCCCAGGGGACCCCCCCCTAGCGCTGGGGTCCCCCCGAGCCCGGCCTCCCCACAGCAACCCCTGAGGCGCTGCCGGCCCCGGGCCCGCTCCCCCCGGGGCCCAGCCTCCTCCCCGCGGCGCCGGGGCCACACAAAGCGGGGCGGCGGCGGCGCCCGTGAGGCGGCCGCCCCTGCCCCTGCCCCTGTGTCCCTGTCCGTGTCCCTGTTCCTGTCCCTGTCCCTGCCGCTGCCCCCGCCCCGCCGCCGGGCTCGGGGCCGGCCGGGAGGCTCGGGGCAGCCCCGCGGCGCCGACCATGGAGCCGCCGCCGCCGCCGCAGCCTCCCCAGGAGCAGCCGCCGCGCCCTCGGTCCCACACGGTGACCACCACCAGCAGCTCCTTCACCGCCAACCTGTCCGCCAGCTCCAGCACCCTCGCCTACGACAGGGAGTTCCTGCGGACCCTGCCCGGGCTCCTCATGGTGGCCGAGATCGTGAGTGGCGCCGGGGAGGGGGGCTCGGGGTGTGTGTGGGGGGGACAGGACGGGACGGGACGTGTTTTCGGGTCATGTGAAATGTTCCTGCCGTGTTTTGTTCTCACCCAGTTCGCCGCCTGAGAGGGAAAAAAAAATGCATATATGAATAAGTAAACAAGCGTTTCAGCGGTGTGGGTGAGGCATCAGAAGCGGTGGGTGCCCGCAGGTGAGGTGCCTGCGGGGCTGCTCCCTCACAGGGCAGCCCTTCGAGGGAGACAGCGCTCCTGCCTGCTGAAAACACCTCCAAGTTATCGGTGAAAACACCTCCAAGTTATCGGTGAAAACACCTCCAAATTATCGGCCTGTGTACAACCAACACGGGGCGAGCAGCCTGTGGTCTCCCGCAGCCCTTGCGGTATCGTCAGCCTCTGTAGCAGGCGAAGTTTGGGCTGATAACTGATTTTTGGAGGCTTTTCTTAATGACATTGATTGTACACGCTTCATAGTTTACGGTGCACTGATAGCCATGACACGAGAGTTAATTAAGCAACTTATCTTTGCTTTGTAGGTCAATAAAAACCATTTCCTTATGCTCCTGGTGATTAGATAGATATACATATGCCAAGTGGGATATGAGCCTTTTGGATTTGTCAATAGTTTTATTTTTTGCAGGTACTTTATAAAGTGTGAATGAATACACACACGGGCACATTATAAGGTTTAGTTGCCTGTCTTCGTGGTAGGTAGCAAAAGATACGGCACTGGGGCTTCTCTGTGGGAATGCCTGCCGCTCAGATCAGTGTGTTAAGCAACAGATACACAGCATCTCTGCTTAAAAATAGCACATCTGTTTTAAGTCAGCTCATCTACACTATTAATAATTAAGGTTCTCAAAGAGTCTGCTGCCCCGGCCAGTTTTTTTGAGTTTCCTGTGTGATGCTGTGGCTTTGATGATGATGGAAATATTCCTTACTAGACCAGATTCATTCTCAAGGCTTGAAAATATCAAGCTTTGCTATGGCGGTGGCATGACTTCTGTTTGCTGGCTTTGAAGTAAAATAAGCAAGCAAAGCTTCGGGCTTACGTGCGATACAGAGCCTCCAGCTGGAGCAGTGCCCTTGGAGAGAGGATGTGTGCGACAAGGTGCCCGCTGCTGTGCGGACAAGTAGTGGTGAGCGTGTGAAGGCAGCGTCTGCAGCCAGCTGTAAACTTGTCTGACGGCATCGCTGGGAATGCCGGCAGTCGTTGATACGTAGTTCACTGTAGGTAGGTTCCAGATGTTAAATACAGGGGATGCTTTGCAGTCAGGGTTGTGGTGGATCTGTGAATAAAGAAGTATTTGTTTTCGAAAGAAAAGCTGCTTTCTTTTCAATTCTTTTCCAGTTACTAATTGCAACAAAATTCTGAACCTGTCTCATGTTTTATCTGAAGAGTGATCCAGACTGTAAATTATGGGAGAGGTGCCCAAGGCTTTTCCCAGCCCCTGCTGGAATACTGTACATTCAGTCTGGCTACAAACACTATGTCAGCTGTGCTTACGTTGAGCTGCATGGCCATGAGTCATGGACAGGCACTTGTTGACTATTCCTTGGAGGAGTGCTTTCCAGTCTGGGTTGACAGGCAAGGATATTTGTGTAGCTTTCCTTTCCAAACAGAGCAGTGGTGGTTTCTAAAGGCTTTTGTTTCCTATCAGCCATTCCTGACCTGCAGAATAGTTGTAAGATGATCCTTCAGCCACCATTCTGAGTGCTTGAGTCCCTCAAATATTGACTCCTAGGGCCAATTTTGGTCTAAATTTCAAAAGCACCTCAGGGAAAACATTTTACCAGCTTCAGGAAGAACCACAAAGCTACCTGACTACTTAGGTTAGTGCAGAGTTGTGTCTCCACTGCCAACTTCCTCTGACGTACTTGTATTGACCAGCAGCACAAAGACATGCCGTCCCTGGCCAACGGAGCCAAGAGAAGTCTCTCAAGTAGCTGAACTTATCCCGGTTTTGAAAGAAGTATTTGAGAAAATGGAAGACAATTTCAATGTAAAGTTAAAAGCAGTAAGGCAGGCCCTATGGAAGTAGAGTATTGCTAGATACCTTTGAGGAAATACTGTTGGTTCTTATTTAAAACACTTAATTTAACCATGCTTATTTTAAAGCAGGTGGAATGGATGTTTTGTGAAATTAAAGGAAAATAAAAACATTTTAATGAATACTTTTAGATGGAATTAACTTTAGATGAATTAAAACCAGTCATTAAATCAAATAAATGACTTTATGTATGTATATATTGGGCAGTGGATTTTGGTCAAACCTTTTCCACTAGTTCTGGATGTTTTCTCTTTTATGAGAGAAACTGCTTTAGCAGAGCATGACTAGCTTTCCACAAGATCTGGATTTCAAAATTGCCCCTGAATCAGCCAGTTCCTGCCTGTTACGATCATCCTATACATCCAAAAGTTATGGCTTGCCTGCACAGATTGGCTGTGCAGGGTATTTCTGACCCTCAGTACTGATCCCTCAGCTGTCAGCACGGTCCTTCTGCTAGGAAGTTGCAAACCTGTAAATGGGACAGACCAGTATGCATGTCTGTATTTCAGTCTCAGGAGCTGACAGCCCGATACATCGCTTTCAGTCTGCACGCCGAGCTCTGAGCTGCATCAGCTGTGGTAAATGCAACCTGTGCTTCCGCTGCCCCTGCTCTGGAGACACCTGCTAGACGCACAGGGAAGAGGACTGCTTTTAGTGAAGTATTTTATCCCTGCAGCTACTCATCAGCCAGACCAGGCACTCGTTAGGATGCTATGTTAAAGCTAAGCCAGGGGCTTGGAGCTCCCGTGCCAGGAGTTAACGCTGTGGGGCTGTGTGTTTGATTGCTGCTGCTGTCAGCCAGTGACGTGCATGCTGCGAGGGGAGTGTGGTTTGTGGCTCCTGGCTCTGAACTGCAGCGCTCTTCTTTGTGTAGGGAAAGGGCAAATCTCTGCTGTCCTTCAGCCAAAGAGAATGGATAAGCATGAAGTTACCACAATCAAATCTTCCAGTCCGTTAAACGGAGGGTCTTGAGCAGGTTCTGCCCCTTCTTCCCCGATCTGGGTGCTGTGAAGGTGAATCAACTGCTGTGTGCACTTCCAGACAGGCTGGTAACCAGAGGCAGTTCATTCAGATTTACCCTCTGCTACAAAGACGTTCTTTGCAGAGCTGCAAAACGCTGGTCTGCCATTGATCCAATCTGCTGGTCCCAATTTGTTCAAAATGAGTTAGCTTTATAAAGACAGGCTTTCCGATGGGTGAGGTATTACCTGTCTTTATGTAGCCACTTTAAAGCCAGCATAAATCTGTGGTGAAGCTGACTGTGGAAATAGAGCAGTAACAGAGTTGTGTACCCACGCCTGGTTCAGCTGAGCACTGTAACACCGTTTGGTCTGGCCCTGCACACATCCAGCTTGGGTGAACACAGAACTGCAGCTTAAAGTGTGGGCTGTAAATCACCTGGTGATGACAGATGGCCTTTGCCTTTTACATCTGCCTCCGCGACCAGAGGGCACGCAAGGCTTTCCTGTCCACTAGGGAAAGAGCTGGGGTCAGTTTATTTCACTGCAAAGAGCAATAGAAAATGCCACTGGGTTTCTAAGAGAGGCCTTTGGGAACACGCATAAAACACAGCTTTGGTGTGTGGAAGCTTATCCACATTAGTTTTGGGCAGCCGTAATGATGCTTGTTGAACAGGGCAGTGGCTTCTGACTGAGGAAACTTGGATTCATTGACCTCAGTTGGCCAGGTGACTCCTGACAGGTGAATGAATCTCTCTGCATCACTGTAATTTCTCTGAATGACTTTTCTGCTTGTAGAATATGGATACAGATCCTTGTAAGGCACACAGATCTCTTGGTGAAAAGCAGTATGTGAGACATAAGGAACAGTACATAAAGTCTCTAATTCAGATGTCAATCGCCTGAGTTAGCACTGCAGTAAAAACACATCCTGTAGAAGGCAATGGATGCTTATTCCCATAGTGTAGCCCCCCCAAAAGGTGGATTTATATTTTCAAAGGAAGCAAATACAGCAATTTCCAGAGATGTCTTTTGAGCATTTCTTTCTGTACAATGATGGCCTAGAAAGACCATATATTTGTCTTCCTGGGAATTTTATGGCTAAGATAAATGGTGGCTAGCGATACCTCCTCAGTGCTTTAAATCAGCTTCTCAAGTCAAGCATTATGGATCACTTTGCAGAAGTGGAGAGTTTTGTGGTTGCTATGGATGTAGTTATAAAAATATTTACTTTCTAGTACAGTGACATTGATTCCTTCAGACTCTTGCTTCACACCAGTGTGTTGCTAGATACGGTGTCTCTCTTAAACTTGCCCTGGTAATTTTAAGGCCTGTGATGGCTATTTGTCCACGGCAAAAACAAATATTACAGAGCTGGAAATGGTTTGGAAGGTTGTTATGCCGCAGCTGCAAGTGAAAGCTTGCGGTGGTGTAATTTTGAGTAGATTGTAATTGCAGTCGCGATTCTTTAGGCTATTCTATGCATTATTCTTTGAGTGAAATGCCCAGAAAAAAAAATGTGCTTGAAACAGAAGCCTGATAGGAAGTTAGTTACATTATTGGCACCACCTAAAATTGTGGTTCAAATTTACATTTCTGGACAACAAAAATAATTTTGATTGCTGTTTCTTTATTTTTCAAATGAACCCTTGAAGGCTTAATTCAGGAAAGAAATCTTGTTTAACTTAATTATTCCAGCAGAGTGGTGAGCCTCAGAATATTAAATAGACATTGAAAGTCAAGTTAGACTTAAAATATTAAGGTTACCAAAAACAGAACAACTGGTAATGTTTTACCAGTTACCAAATGTTTTTTTTTTCCATCAATAAAAGCCTAAGAGGTGCATCAAAACCTTTAACAGATTTCCAGGTTTTGAACTGCAATAAAATTATATGAATGTTAGGAAAAACAATATGGTGGGAACATGTACTGTGAAAAGCCTAAAAGACAAAAAAATGTGCTTATTTCTTAAAGCTCTCCTTTCATGTAGCTTTTTCTCTGACTGCAGCTCAGTTTTCTGTATGGACACCGTGCTCTTGCACCTCCAGTTCTAGGACAGCCCGCGGAAACACAGCGGGAGTGTCATAAAGCCACTTTCCTTACCTGAGTAGCAGGAAGACTTTGTCTTCCATCTGGAACAGTAGAGATTTATTTATTTATTTTCCGTTTTGTAATGCAATTGATACTGCAATCAAAGCATGTCTGCTTGCAGGAAGGTAACAACACTGAGGCATCTTGTGAGGTGTCGAACAAGTGCTTTGCTTAGAGGAGTCGCGCATAAGCGTGGTCTGAAAATGATTCACTTTGAATTACTGAGTGTTAAAGCTATTTGTAGTCATCTATCACTTCATCCAGTAGCTGCATCGTTCTGCACATGAACAAGAAAACACGCAGTATAAAGCCCAGGCTCTATCCTTTGCTCTTGATCAGCTCCAACTCTCACTGATGTCAGTTCTCCCTTTTTTTAGGTGCCATCATTTCACTGCTAACCCGTGCCGTCCTTGGTGTAGTGGATACACACATCTGTGTGATTTCCATCTTCCTCAAGGATCGTGTCATTCTTTTAAGTTCTGTTTCCTAAAGCTCTTTTTTTTTTGTTTCCTGGATGAGGTCAGGGTGCTTCCTTGGGAGGAGAGAAGTGCTTGGGTGACGCACAAGAAAACAGAAGCTTTGGAAATGGTGTGGAATGTACTCCAAGCGCAGGTAGAAGCAGTATTGGGACTAACGTGGTGAGAGGATGAAAATGCCTCTGAAACTGAATGCAGATATTTGACAAAAGGTCAAAAATGCAAAATATTCTCAATACCTCAAGGTTAGGTGAACTATGTATGAAATGTCATTATCTCTTCATGAGAAGAACACTTTAAGACATACTTAAGCATTGATGTTGTTCTAGGGTAGATAGTAACTACAAATCAGTTCCTTCCCCCGCACCCCTGCTAAACTCTAGGAGATAATCTTTCTCTACAAAAATTCTTAAGTAACCCAAAGCTAGTTTTGAATAATTTTTGGCCTTCAGTAGCCTCTGTCTGTGTTGGTGAAGAGAAATGTGCAGTCCTCCCACTATTTCTGATGGAATAGGTGCGGCTTCCTAGTTGCTGAGATTTAGCGTGATGCTGTGGCTGGGTGCGTCACTCGAGGGGTGAGTGAAGGCAGTGGGCAGTGGTACTGTCAGATGCAGCAAATGATGGGGATTCCTGGTGCTGCCTTTTTATTTTTTTTCCCAAAATGAATACAAAAACTGTACTTATCTGTGTCTCTCTTTTCTGTGTGTGGTGGTTGTTTTCCCCTTCATGTCCCATTTTTTTTTCCCTTTTCTGCACCGGCACTCCTGCCTTCTTCTCGGAATTATTTATTTCATGCTGATAAGACCTCAAGTGAGAGGATCTTAAAGAAGTGTATGCCTATCAAAAAAACTGCTTTCCATGCCGTGCATGATGAAGAGGTGCATTTGCTGGCAGTGTAATACACAAGCAAGCAGAGAAAGGAAGACAAAAAGGTTAATGGGCTGTGAGTCACACAGGACTCTTGCAAAACCACAAACGGCCCCCAGGTTTCTAACTCCTAGTCTTAACCATTAACGAAGTGCTTCTTCTACAGCAGCAGCAGACCCCTTTCACTCCTTGCCCTAGGATGGGGGAAGCACTCCTGCCTGCCTGCGGAGCCTGCTCTGTCCCCCATCCCACACTGACCACGCAGCGACAGGCAGGGTTAAAGCCCTGGTGGCACAAGGATTCTTCTTAAATATTCAATTCTCAAAACCAAGGAAATTCTCACAGGGACACTGAGCCCTTGCAAGTGGAAAAACATAGCAGGAATTATGATGCGCTCCCCTTGCTTGGTGAGTGCCTTCTCATTCAGCTTCTTCTCTTCTGGGAATAACGGTGCCATAAATTCAGTTTCTAATGGCCCTGCATATATATGTATGATGGTCTTTTTTCAGTTTCATTTTTTTCTTTTGGTTAAAGTACATATAGTAACAGACATTTTTCTGTACTCGTTCCCATTTCTATTCCAGAAAAGCAGAAGAAAGAGTGCCTGCAGAAAGAGCACCAAGCCCTCTTTTCTAGGGTTGAATTGCAAATAAATTTTAGCATCTGTCAGAGCTTTGGCAAGGTGGTTCTGCTCAGCAGTGGTCAGAGCCAATTCCTGTGGAAGGGGCTACGCTGATTCACATGCTTCTGGAAGGAGTGGCCAGGGTGTAGGACTGGTAAAACTGCAGAGAAGGAGGGCCAGAGTAATGGAAAAAACAAATGGGAGCTGGATTTGGTCAAAGAAAGGCTTGGTGCTAACCTTACACTTGTGAAATCAAAGAACTGGGGGTTAGTTCCTCATTCACTAATATTGGATCCAGGCTTTACCAGATCACTGCTACACAGACTCGGATCTGTCCTGGGCATGACTGCACTTTTGCTGGGCACAAGGATGAGCATTTATACTCTTCATTTTCCCAAGGTATGTGCGTGCAGGTGGTGCTGGTGCAACCCCAGGTTTGCTGGGACAAACCCTCCAAGGCAAAACAAAAACAGTTTCATCGAATTGGTGTCATTAGAGGGAGGTTGTACCTGCAGTTTGTTCTGGGCAGCCACAATGTTTTTGATCCAATCTGAGATGAACTAAAATCAGGATTTGTAGAACTGCAGTGTTCTAAGTAAGTGTGATGATAATCAGCAACTTGTTGTCACTGTCTTTGGATATATCATAATCTGGTTATAAAGAATAAATCTATTAAATATCCTACCTAGGGCTGGAGGGAGGCCTTTTGGGGAAAGCAGTCTCTGACTGTCATCTCTGGCAATTGCTGTTTGTGTTTAGCTGATGGCCTGATGTGCCCAACTTGAAAGGAAGCCTGTCAAGAACCTCTGCTCCATACCTGAAAACAAGACTGCTTTGTATCATCAGCTTCAAATGGGACTGTTTTGCCCAGGCCTGTGTTTAAATAGATTCAAGGTGATTCTGTACAGGCTCCATTTATTCAGCCTTGAAATGAGACAGCCACTAACAGGGACTTTTTTTTTTCCTTTATATGTATGTGTAGCAATTACATTAAAGAGTTTCTTTAACATGTATTTTAGCAGCATCATCTCTTTTCTTCAACAATAGTGCTCTCACCAAGGCTGCAGCTCCTGCAGCAGATAATAGCTGAACAAGGCTGAACAGTTTTGAGAGAGGTATGAGGAACTATGGGAGAAACTTAAAAATGGAGACATGGAGGGTGCTGCAGGCAGGAATTAAACACTGCGGGGGCAGGGGAGCAAAGAAAGCCTCCAACAAAAGGCAAACCTCTACAATGTGTCTTTAAAATGGCACTTCAGCTGATAAAATCAGCCTTGGCTGTCTCCAACTGCAGGGCAGAGCCTGACAAGGATCAGGTGAGGGGAGGGTGACTCTGTGGCTGGGTGCCTGTTACTACTGATGTAGATGGGAAGGAGTAAACAAATGCACTATTGTCTTCTGTAGGCTCAGGGCACAGCCATGATGTGTGCTGGGGAGGATGGCTCTTTTCCTTCATCCTTAGCAGGGAAAAACACCCCAAAATGAAGCATCTGCATTGATTTGGTCTTAGTTTAATATTCAAAGAGAAAAGATGCTCTCCTGGCTAATAGCTTCCTTGGAAAATCTGACTTTTATCTCCACCGTGTTCCTGTGTGATGCTAAATATGGCAAGTATGCCTGGTCTTTCAGTTTGCTCACTTTTCTCCTTGTTTTCTGGGCCCCTGACTTTGGGTCTGAGGGGCAAAAGAAATGAGTATTTGCAGTTGCAGCCAGGCCAGTAAGAGCTATGTTCTGAAGAGGCAAAATGTGGTGCCATGTTAAGTACTGTGGGGAAAAAGCATTTTTTCCAGCAAAATTTGGTAAGTGGATACTTTTGACCTTCTTTACTCTCTTTAAAATGTGAAGGCTGCTACCCATTCTTTTGCTGCGTGCAGGTGGTGGTATGGAGAAGGGGAAAGTATGTGGCCGTGTCATTACAGACTGTGCTCTGATGTATATTTACTAGGGATTGAATGAAGATGCATGAAGAACTTTATTTCTTGCAGTGTTGCACGCTTAACCGAAAGGTATTTTAACATATGTTTGTGCCTGTCTCTTGCTCGCTCACTCCTCTGCCTCTTTGTCCCAGTCCTAATTTTGTAACTCTTTTAAGTTCTTTTAGTTTTGCTTTGTCCCTTTATTCCTCCAAGCCTTCTTGTCCAGCAGCTTTGGGCAACTTGCTGAAGGTTTGCTTCCCAAGGTCTTCATCAGGACCGCCCCTCTTCAGACTTGGCACAGATAACATAAAAGGCACAGCTCCTACCAGAATTCGGCAAAATGGGGTCTTACGACGGGGAATGAGGCAGCTGAAAGAAGAGGCTCTGCTCACTGTAAGACATTCATCTTTGATGGTTTCATACACTTGTAGGTGAACTAAACCATGATTAAAATGTGGCATTGAAAACAACATTGCAAATCCAGTAATACAGTGATTTAGGAGGTTATTGGTGAATTATTGTGGCATGTTTGGTTCTTGCATTGCTGAAGGTGCTTTCTTTTCAGCAAATGCATGCTTTTGGCTGAGTTAACCATAAACGCTATGGGCACAGGGCAGATTGGACAGACTTGGTTTTCATCAGACCTACCGATATCTTGTGGAAAGATTTTAGAAAAGGGCTAAAAAGTTCTTCAATACAAGAAATTGGGATATGTGGAAAAGCAGGATCTCTGTTAGAACTTCTGTTTTGAAGCCACACTGCGTGCCTAAACAATGTTTGTTGGGATGTACGTTACAGTCACAACAGCTATGTACTACTGTAGATTGATAGTTGACCTCCAAGACAAAAATACTTATTCTTCCCTATGGCGTCACTAAGATGTAGCACAGTACAAATCAGTATATTATTAGTGTTCTTTTTTTTTTTTTTTTTGTCCTAATGCATAGGAATTTGGCTAATGTCAGAGTCTGGATACCAAATAAAATTCCTACTGGACAAAAAAGTAACTGACATTGAGAAGCACTATATTTAGTTTTGGAAAACCACAGTCCTTACTCTTTTGAGTAAATTCTTGCATTCACTTCACTTTAAAAGACAGTGTGCAGGAGGAAAATAATGAGCAACTTGAAGAGATGGGATCTCTTGTTGTATGATTTCTGTTTGAATTATGATCTTCAAGCAAAGATGTATAAAACTGGTTTTAAACATATGACACAGACCTACACAACTATAGTTGAACGATGAGACTTAAAATGAGTGGAATAATGATAAACAGCTTTTCATGTTACTAATCACATCTTCTTCATTCCACTCAGTATACTTGAAGAACTTTACCTGTTCCTCTTCTCAGCAAAAGTAAGGACAGGAATGTAGAATAAGGTTTCCAAGCATTTTGTTCACATTTGGGATTTTCTTCTAGACTTTGGCCATCGTGAAACATGACCAGACACTTGTATAAAGAATTTGACATTCTCTTTGTGCAGTACGAGAGAACCATCTAGCAAATGTTTGCCTGAAGTAAGCAAGTCAAGACAATGTGTTAAAGATGAGATGGGGAATCTTAGAAAATGTTTTACCAGGTCAAGATGAAATTAAATAGAGTACACAGTAATAAATGAGATGGAATTCTCCAAGCTAGGTTACATTCAATTTTCACTTTCTTCCTAAACTGAATAGTGGAATGCAAGCCCCCAAAAGCCCCAGAACAATGCCAGAAGTGTTTGGGTCTGAGGGGGCAAAAGAAATGATTATTTGCACTTGTAGCCAGGTGAATAAGAGCTATGTTCTGAAGAAGCAAAATGCAGTGCCATGTTAAGTACTCTGGGGAGAAGCATTTTTCCAGCAAAATTTGGCAAGAAGTGGCAAAACTGAGTGTTTTCTACTGAACATTTTTATTTTTTATTTTTTTCTCCCTAAAATATCTCTTCAATTTGGGTCTCATTTTAAACAGAATACTGTAGAGAACTGCATTTTGGAAGAAGACATAATTCTGACTTGTGGTGGCAGCTGTTTCCCTAACTGTTATATAGGCAATGTGCATAAACAAGAAGATGAGCCTGAGAAGAGGTGCAAATGGAGTCCAGAGGAGTTGATGGGAATTAAATCAGACTAAGATGTAATGCACACAAAGGGTATTGTTATGAAGAGAAGGCTATAGTGAGTCAGTTCTTGTTACCGTCAAAACCTGCCGTAGATTTCCCACTGACTTCAGGCATGCTGACGTATCCGAGCATGATATAAAAACAACATGAAAGCCAAGCTACCAAGAAGGTTGTACGCGCTAATCGGCACTCGAATTGTTTGTTGGGCTCTTAAGCAACAGCAACTCCTTTCCGATACTCATTTCCTACCCACTTGTTAGCATTTGGTGAAGGATCAGCTCTGTTGTTCCTTCCACTCGGTGCTGAAGAAAAAAGCATGTGCCCAGAAGCTTTCCTGGAGAGTCTGTTGCTTTTGCCAGCGCCGTGGATTAGTCTAGTGAAAGAAATCCCCTCCCTTAAGACTTTCCTCTTCAGTACCTCTGTGTGGAGTACTTACTGTCAAACTAGGCTGAGATTAGGAGCCCAGCTCTTGACCCTTTTTTTTCTGTTTGACCTATTGTGATAGAACTGACTTTGGGAAAATTAAAGGCACAGCGAAATTGCTGCAAAGCACTATCTTGCTGCCACTTTTTTTACCCCTTTCATACCTGCAGTTTCTTTGGCTTGAACTGGTTGATGATAAAAAAGGGAAGCTGTGCCAGTCATTCCTCAGATGTTCCCTTTTGTATCCCAAATGTATAATTTACATGGTGCTTTAAAGCTCCGTATTGTCATGTACCCCACAATACAAGTGAGAATCTTACTTTGTGATGAAACATTAGTTATTTTGTTACACCCACACCACTATAATTTCATGATACTATTAGATCCTAGGCATCAAAGCAGCTCAGCATCACAAAAGTCAATCCAAACGTGTCCCAGTCCAACAAATGAATGTGTCCTATGGCTTTCCTGCCTCATCACTGGGTTATCAAGCAACATATGCCTTCTCCTGTATCAAAGGCTGTGCACGCTGTGTTCTTCCTTTTGTTTGAACTCACAAAACTCCCAGCTAGTGATGGTTTTAAGTGGCCTAATTACTTTCTGCTCTCTTGGTTTTATTTGCTAGGACAGGTAATACTGTGTGGCCTAGGAAGTTACATTACGTGTCTGTTTGCGCACAGGTCATCGTAGTAGACTGAGTTTTCGGTGTGAGCATTTGTGCATTTTGATATACGAATAGTTTGTAGCTTGAAGGAAGGGATACCTGTAAAATACAACTTTTGTAGTCTTTTTTTTTTTTTTTTTTCTTTTCAGTTTTCAGAAGAATTTTCACTCTTTAATTTGATTTTTCCATCTTTGCTTTGAAACAAGTATGATGCTTTGGGGGAAAATGTACCAAATATCTCTGACTGCAGGCAGACTTTCTAAACAAAATGCTGTGGTGTCGCTATACGGGCTCCCGGCCTTCCCTTCCCCCTCAGTGGGAAAACAGGAACTTCAGAGCGGGAGGTAAATAGCTGAAATACTCAGCAAAGAGTATTTGAACAAAGGCTGGTAACACCTCTTTATTCCGTCCGCTCTCTTGGAATTCTAGGGATGAAAATCCTGGCTAGAAAGCTGTGATCTCAATCTGGGACAAGGGAAAGGGGAAAGGTGTGGAAGTTAGCTAAGTAAATATCATTTAGGTGGTTGTATATATTGGGGATGTTATAAACAAAACTACAGGAAAAGGCTTAGATTTTTCAAAAGAGCTATTTGGGTGGGAACGGAGCCTGTTCCTAGACCAGAGCAAGCCCTGTAACCCCCTCAGCTCCCTGGCTTTGGTTGCACTATGTAGAGCTCTCTCCCTTATACTTGGCATGCAGACTGCATCACTTGCTGTTACAGAGTTGCAGGTCAAATGCAGACAGCCTTCAGAGTCGGTTGCTGCACTTTTGGGTATCGGTACCGCCGGCTGCCTGCCAGGTCATGACCACCTCCACCGAACCAGTGCCTGACCCGATCACAGGTCCTGCTGCCTTAACCCGTGGCGAGCTGCGACCTGAGCACAGCAGAGGCAGTTGATGGTAAGCGACTGGAAATTTGGTGCTGAAGGCTGACAAGGTGACTGCCCTCTAGCTGTCTGTCTGCTACACTCCCCTGCTGAAGGTCGGCAGTGTGCAGGTCGATAACCTTGTCCTCTATTCCCACAGTTCAGTCTGTGCCTATGCATGAAACCATGCCCTACAACACTGCCAGATGTCTTGACCTTCTGACTCAGCTTCTGTAAGGGGTGAGGAGCAAGCCAGTAGGTTGAGATGAAGAGCAAGCAGTGCTTGTATTTTAGATTGACGTTCTGAGCTCAGGCTGAGGAGATCTGCCTGTCTTCTTTAGGACAAAATTCCAGTCTGTGCTAGGGAGGTGGGCACCCTTTGCTAGATATATTTGAGAGTTGTACTGCTCTTCAGGCTAATGACCTGCTTGTCTCCCAGAAGAAAGTGCCATGCCTGTGGAGGATTTCGAAGGAAAATGTGTGGGGAATATCTTTCGACTGTGACTTGGAATTGCTCTAAATGCTTCTCTTCCAGGCATGTGAGACCCACTAATCCATACTAGCCCCTGTAGTTTGCAGCAGTTCTGAAGTCTGTGAACTGTATTGGAAAATAAGATTTAGAGGCAAAAATGGAGTTGAATATGCATGAAAACCCAAAAGCTGTTAGCTATCTTGTGAGGACAGAGAAGCACAAATGCCTGCAGTGAAAGCAGCAGCCAAGAAGGACTTGTCCTCTTGATTGTTTCCTGACTTCTTTTTTTCATGTACTACAGGAGGCAAATTCAGAAGCTCTGATTCCAGCCTGGTAGCTCTGCAATGCAGACAGATGCAAAGGTCTCCATGCCTTGCTGTTCGCTGCAGTGCACAGTTCAGTGTATCGTAATAACCCAAACCAGAGATTTGTTTACCTTGGCTATGCTGGGCAGCAGAGTGCAGTAGTTCAGGAGCAGCTTTGTGAGCAGTTTTCACCCTTGCAGGGCAGCAACCTCTGACAGAAAAGCAAAGCAGACATCTGAGGGGCATTAAATCATTTCTGTTCACTTACCTAAACCTGAATAAGCCAGTGTCTTCAGGCCTTGATTTTTTTTTTCTTAATTGGAAGCTTGTTTTACTTGAATTAGAAAGCTGACATTTGTAGCCAGTTGTTTTGTTCTTTGTTTACACAAGGCCCATTGAAGCAGTTGGGGAACATTATACCCTGGCTCACACACAGGCATATATACTTAATTTATGACTTTGGTAGTTTGAATTTCAAGTGTCAGGTATCCCACGGAGCTTTTTACTTTGTTCTCCTCTGCTGCATGCACCACTTGAGTATTTATCACATTTTATCATATTTATCACAGGCTGGTTGTGGGAAGTCCTTCAAGCTTGTGGGCTTCTTTCTCCAGAACCTTAAAAATATAAAGTTAGGGAGCACGATGACAAGCAGTGATCTAAAAGTATGTCTCATCCACAGTGTCTGTTATTTGTTTGTCCAGCAAATTTTCTTCCCTCAGCGTTAATATTTTCACTTGTGTAAAATCCTTCATCTTAAAATTGCTTTTTCACCCAAAACTACTCTGTAAATATTAATTGTGGAACAGTGGTAACAGCTCTTAAATGGGTCTCTATTGAAAATTCTCTATTAGCCCCGTTGCTGCTTCCTTCAAAGTAAATCCCTTATACTGCTACTACGATAAAGAAAACACACACACAAATATTTATGTTTCTCTCTTCATCAGTTGTGTCTTGTCAACATTTTTAAACACAGCTTTTAGTACAATCTTTAATACAGTGGTGACAAATGGAGGTTTGAGAAAAGGACGTCTGAAAGCTGACTTCAGGTGAATTCAATTAGAAGTGAAGCTGAGGTTTTCAGCAGGGAAAGCAATTGGCATTATGGCAGCTTATGTAGAGACAAGGTGAATCCCATCACGTGCTAAACATCTACATCAAGATGTGATCTCTTTCCAAAAAGCACGCCGAAGGTTGAAGTCTTTGCGTGATTGCCCATATGGCCAAAAGGGTGCTTTCTGACTGTGAGGTCTGTGTACACAAATGCCTCCAGAAAAGTATATGCAAATGTAAGATATTTACAGACATGCTGTTCTTTGTTGTTGTTACTTTAACTACAAAATGTATTCGAGAAGGAAAACAATTTTGCCAGATAAGAAAAAAGATTTTCCACTGAATGATGTTCAAGGTGAGAATTGTTGTTTGTAAAATCCCTTATCTTTACCCAAAATGTGCATAATGGTTCCTGGGGTTGGACTTTTATATATGTGACTAGATATTGAAGTAGTCAAGGGGTACAGTAAGCTTCTAAATAGGCAGACAACAACAGATCTGGATGCAGTCTCATTTTCATATGTCTCCTGTTTGTCAGGCAAGGAGAACTGCTTCAGCTTTTGATGATTGGAAGACTTCCTTTCACAGGGAGCAAAAATTTTGTATTGTACAAAACCAGTTTCTGTGTGTTCAGCTGGAAATGAAAAGCTATTTTCAGTCTAAAAAAAACTAATAGAATGAGCATTTAATGTTTTACTCATCTTTAAATAGAAGTAGAATGCAGCAATAGGCTTTCTTATTAGATATTCTCTTTGTTTTTCCTATTCTACCATGTCTAGCTTGATGACTGTGTATTGTAACTATAGAGCAAAATAAAAGTTACTCCCAAAGAAGTAATGAGTTTTCTATTGTAATGTAGCAGCAGAGATTTGTGAAACAATACAGTGCGTCCGCTAATTATAGGCATCCCTATTTACATGGCCTAACAGGAAGATGGAAATGTAAAAATAGCAACAAAGAGATGGTGACATTATTAAAAAAGCAGCTGTATACAGCATTGTTCTCTTGATGAACGTAGACACCGCTTAAACAAAGTTCACTACATAAATAATCAGTCATAATTCATGAGTAACCATGGTTAGGAATTCTCTTTTAAAAATAGTTCACCTTATTAATGTACAAATGGTGGCAGAATGAATTTCTTTGTGGATGGGTGTGTTCAGCATGTACACATGCTCCAATTCTTAAAAATAACACACAAATCATTGCAGTTTATTGAGAAACCAGTATTTTTCTACCCCCAGTACCTGAAATCTGTGTGGGGAGAAAGGAAGAGTACTATAAAACTTCTTCCAAAGGAGAATTCTGTGTAGATAGAAGAGGTGAGATCAACGTAGAACCTAATGGTAATTCAAACATCTTTTCATTTATATGAATTTATTAGAACAAAATAGCAAACCCTCCTACCATTAAGTTAATTAAGAGTATTGCTTGTAGTAATAATAATAACAGATATTAATAGCCATACTGGAGAAAACACATCCAGCCAGACACATATGACCGTTTATCTTTGAACCTCAGACTTCACTTTTGAGCTTTTCCTGTTTAAATCATAATAAAAAGAAAAGGAGATTTCTGGCAGCTAGAGATTACTGAAGCTAATAGTCTTTCTTTGTAATTTTTCTGTGGAAGAGGTGTCACTTCCCAGTAGTACCAGAGACAGGCATGTATTCAATGTATGCAGTAAGTTAAACCTACGCACTCACAGTTTGTATGTGTGCATCTTCAAGGAGAAATTATATCCAGAGCACTAGGACTGCACCATGGGCTTTACCTCCAGAAATACATCCTCGACTTGACGTGAAAGTTTGCAGCCCTTCTCAGAAAAACTCCCATATCTTTGTGCATCGGTGTTAAAAAGCACTAATTTTGCACAAAAGTGGTATGTTGAGCTTGTTCTCCAAAAACACCCTAATCCAAAAACCACACAAACCCTATTCCACTGTTAAAACTGCAGCTGTGCTTCCAAGACCCTTTCTGTCTCAAGTAGAGATAGGAAATTTGGCATCCAAAGAAGTTGCTTCCCTTGTCCAAATCTCAACTTCAAATCTCAAAATAAGAATTAAAAACAAACAAACAAACAAAACTGCCAGTATGATTTCCCTGTTTGTTTGTTTTAATTTTAAATGGCAGCAAAGACATAGTGCAAGCCTGTTTTAAGTCCTTCCACCAATCGCTTGTAATTCCTACTAACAACTCCTACTAATATCAGCTCTCAAATGTGCACATAGTTTTGCATGGAGATATTTTAAAATTGAAATCAGGCATCGTATGGTTTTGGTGATAGCACTCATGAAGAAACCAACTCAATGAATTACTCGTGTGTCTCATTCATGGGTCATATGGGCTGTATTTTTGCTTCTGTACTGCCTGTATGGGGCCAGGACTATTGAAATGACCTGTTTGTGAATGTTACTCCTCAGCTACAACTTTTACCCACAGCTCCAAAATGCATTCATATTTGCATGTTAAATACAAGAATATTTAACCTTCTTTTGACTATTTTAGTGATTTATAACAAGGGTGTAAAAGAAAAAAATGAACAAAATATGGAATTTATTCGCTAGTTTTAAAACTGAAGGTGGTTGTATTGGATCTTCAAGTGTATTTTTTTTTTCTAAAAAGCACACGTAGAGGCTGCACAAAAACAACTGTTAGGAAACAGAGAAATATCTATCCCATCTAGCGTGTGTTTGTGCATGACTATTTTGCTTTGTAATTTTGAAGTTCATCCTCAGAAACAGCACTAAGTGAAATTGCCTCAGACAGTACCTGAAAAAGCAGATCATTTTGTGTTTGGATCTAACATACTCTTACTTTACGTGTTCCGTGTCTGCTGCCAGAGAGCAAAGCCCAGCAGGAATTCCAGTGAACAATGCCTGGATCCACAACACCGTCATCTGCAGCCCACGGCGTTGGCCGTAGCCGTACCACTTACTTCTCCCAACGCTGTCAGGAAGCTGTGGAGGCAGTAAAAGGTGAATTTTAAATCAGCAGCATTGCTGCACAATAGCAAGGTGTTTCTTGTGGAAATGCGAGGTGGTGGGAGTAACCCCTGCCGTAAAGGAAAAGGGAGCAGCAGCTTCCCTTTAGTTCACATCTGTCACCACTGTTGGAGAAGAGGCCAGGCGGTCTCCTTGGCTGAGGTCAGGTTTAGAGGTTCAGCACAGTGGTGGTGGTCATTGCCTTCCCCCTGTTTCACCAAGTGACCTTCTAGAGAACCAAGTGAGTGCTTTTTTTGTACAGGCTGTTTGTCTGCGGCGATTTTTTGCGCCACCCCTCTTTATTTTTACGCTAAACTGTGCCACTGATGGAGCGGCTGATAGCAGGAACCAGCGCGTTCCCAGTCAGCTGTGGCAGCTCCGTGTGTTTTTGGACAGAGGCTGATCCCAGGTCTTTCTCCTGACTGACCTGGGAAGGACCCATCACTCTGTCTTCTGCATAAAACGTGCTTTTGTCAGGTAAAGGAACAGAATGGGCAAAGGCCAGGGTGTGTCTTCTGCTTATGGAGATAAAATGATGGCTGGCAAGGGTGTTACAAGTTAATACGTGTAATGCACAGCAAAGTGCGCTACTGATAGAAATGTCTCTGTGTGAGCAGCTCCTCAGGCAAAACACAAGCATTAAACTCGAATTTACAGGCATCGGTAAACAGTCGGTAAACAGATGTGTGCTCTGAATGCAGCCCACAAAAACCTAAAAGCATTTAATGTGGAAAGTGCCCTGGGACACGGACCAATCTTTATGCTTTGTACACATTTTCATGACCTGTTAATGATCAACCACTGTTCTGCTGAGAAGATAGATTTTATAACGATATCATTCAAGCCTGTTTCTTCGCCGTGGCGTGAGCCTATTCCTCACAGCTCTACGTTAGAAACAAGCCTTTTATTGATGTGGCGTGCAGTTGATCCATCCTATCCCATTAACACTTCTGCAGCTTCCAGTACTCAGTTGCCAGGGTCTCCTGCAGGAAAGCGAGGCCAATTAAAGCCATCAGCTAGTCACGGTGGTTCTAATGGATTGGCTCAGCAGCCTCTTTCGCCCAGTATTCTGCCTCTGTTAGCGACAAATATTGAAAACCTGGGGTGGAGTGTAAGAAGGGGAGCACACAGAGCAAGATCCATCCTTGCTGTAGCTTTACGGCTTCTGGCAAGTTGCACATTTAGGAATTTGTAGCGCTGAAGGCTGCGTGTTGTCCATCGTGTATATAGGTCATCTCTTCCTGGTTTCCTTGACATGCTGTAGCAATGAATTCTGTAATTTGGCTATGTATTGTTTGTTTCTTCTTTTTATTTTATTATATTTTATTTTTAATACCACTCACTTCTGCTTGTATTTCAGCTTCCTGCCTGATAGTTTAACTGGGTGCTTCTCACGTTGTGAAGCCTAGCCCAGTCCTTACTGCCTTTTCTATGCCACCCACCATTCTGCAGACTTCCATCATATCCTCCTTCAGCCTCAAATAGAAAATTGGACTTATCTTTTTTCAGCCTTAGATTTCTTTCCTTGCAGGAGCCTTTCTCTGCACCTTGCTTAACCCAAATGAATCATTTTAGAAATGGGAGAGAGGGATGAGCAGGACATATTCAACGTGTGGGTACACCACTGATTTATAAAGCACTGGGATGTGTTCTGTTTGGTGGAGTTTTAGTATTTTATTCCTTTTGTAATAGTTTCTAATGTTCCATTTTGATATTTTTGATCACATGGAAAAAATTTATGATCCAGTCTTATGCCTTATATATCTTCTGAAAATTCACTATCCTGCCTCCAGTAATTTTTTTCCACACAAAAAAATCTTAGAAAGTGTAAGAAATGAACTCTTTTGCATTGATTTCACAGTTCTGATGGGTGATGGGACACTCTGTGTTTTCCAGAAAACATCTTTGGTTGTTTTAATTGAAGCTTTTTCTTTTTGGCCTGTTACTGGCTTTAGCTCCAATCTCACACATTCCATGCATGTTTCTCAGGTGAAGCAATGGCTAAACGTTGTAATATGCTGCTGGGACGGACAGGACAATTTCTTTGCTCTCTCCCACCCCTGAGTTATTTTTATAAGCTTTTGATTGCAGTGAGCCGTAGCACTGGGTCTCAGAAGACTCCTCATGCATGAGTTGCAGTGCAGTCAGTGGCATCAGCTGTGGAGACAAGAGGAGGAATGCCTTTGTGGTTTATTCATCTGAGCTGGTGGTAGACTCCTTAAGTCAACATGAAATTGGGGTGTGCTACTGCCTTTTGCTGAGGTATGATTTTATGCCCAGGAAGCACTGCAGCATTGCACACCCTTTCGTATCAGAAAAGTAAGTTTGCAACTTGGTACTCTGTGTGCCAGCCACTAAGTGCCTCCCTCTCACAGCAATTCCCAATGAGTATTTATTTTCTTGGGCACCCTTGCTGGTGGCTCATCCTCACGGTATGAATCCTCTTGCAAGGGCAAGCCCATACCCTTATTTATGCATCCTGTTGCCAGCTAAGTAGGTCCTCTCTGTGTGGCTGATCTGGCTAACAAGCGTCACAGCCTAAACATCAGGACTGTCTCTTCTCTACTGACTCAGGTGTGGGGAGGTCTGGCCTGGTACTGTAGACAGAGGCACTTTTGGGCTCTTTTCTGAGGAATTGAGGTCATCGCAGGAGGACTTCCTGCTCCTTGGAGCTGTGGAAAAGGCACTGGAGGACTCTCTGTCAGCTCTTGAAGGACTTGGTCTGAGTTCTCACTGTAAGATAGGCGTCCTCCCTCTTGAAGAAAATAATCTGTCAGTGGGTGTGAGGTTAAACAATTTCAGGCCTGGGTCAGAAGGTTTTTCTGGGTGGCCTGTAGTAGGATTTGGTCTAAACTCCTGAGAAAAAGAGGTCACTCACTCTGCATGTAGTGAAGGCATACTGCTGGAGTAGGCTTGGACACTTGATGCTTCCAGTAGTTTCCTCTCGAGTGAAAGCTATTCTAAAAAACAGTTCTGTGGGAGATTTCTGCTTTCAAGTAATGGTGAGCATCGCCAGCATTTCAGGCTCTTATGTTTGGCCTTTCATGAGGGGTGCTTGCTGCCATGGAGCCAAGAGTATGACAGAAAATTAGCAGACCTGTGAGAAGATTCAATGCTGAAACTGCTTTCAAATAGTTTTAGAAATGTTCAGACAGTTTTCAGAAATTCTATGAAAGTAAAAAGTGTTGAATTTTGCATGTTTTTATTCCAAATAGAATTTCCTATCCAAAGAAGGTCCTAGCCAAAGATAGGGGAGACATGAGTTCTGTAGCTACCACCTAGTTTGAGATTAAGATTTGTAGAGATCGTAAGCTCCTTCCTGGGTGTATCCAATATGACCACTGGCACATTTCCGTGAGCACTGCAGCTTTCTGTATTTTGTTAGGAACACAAAGCCCTGAAAAATCTCGGCAGAAACACAGCAGCCTTTTTCAGTTGGCGTACAACCTGGGAAACCATACAGAATTCAAAGGATTTGTTTATTTATGTGTTTATTTATTTATTTTTGCGTGCCTGGAGGAGCACATTTCGTTCCTGCAGGACTGCCTCATGAGCAGACAGCTTGGGTGGGTCACAGGTTTTGCTTCACTGAGGAGCCCTCAGCAAAATAAATACTTCCAGTGGAGTATTATCGGTAACAGGGAGGGTAGTGGCTGGGTGATGTCAAGTTGTTGTAGTGTTCCATGTCAACAAAGTGCTTGCAACTGGGGAAGAGAAACAGCAGGCTAAGACATTGCGTTGCTTAGATGAATACAGAGTATGTTAATTAATGCGGCCCGTGAAATTTCAAAGATAGTTCAGGAAGGATCTTGCATTTCTAGAAAATGTGGCTGAGAGATCTTTTTTGAATTGATTGTCTCTGCATCCTCACTGAGCATTAATAGAAGTCCAACTTAAATTTGAATCCTTCCGAATCTGATATGAATCACCTTTTTTTTCTGACCGTAATACAAACAAGATCTTTCATCATTAAACGAAAACAGCTGTTAGATAGTATTTTAATCTGGACTCATATTTCACTTTTCTATTACTTGTGGGCTTTTTTCCTCCATGGGCATTAAAATACACTTTTCTAAATAGGAGATTTTTGTTTTGTTTTGTTTTAGTAAAGAACATAGATGAGTCTGCATTTGACTTGATTGCTGTGTGCGCAGTATGGAAGTGAAGCTATCAAAGTTGTTTCATGCAGATTCTCTAATTCACTATAACTCTCACATGCTGTTCTGTATCTATGACTTGACCAAACGCTTGGGTAAGGATCTCTTGAGCAACACTTTCAGTCCGCAGGCTTTCAGCATTGTATGCAGATCGCCCCTCTGACATTACAGGGCCCTAGGAGTTATTTTGGTAGGTTGCTGTCTGTCTTCCTCCTCCACCTTTCTCTCCTGGCAGGTGATTCTTGTGCGAGGAAATAAAACTCCCACTCGCTGATCATGCTAGAGCTTTTTAAACATTTTTCTGGAAAAGCAATGGCTGTGCTCCCTCTAGTGAGAGACGATGAGATCGGTGGTTATCATTTCATATGCTAATAGCATGCATGGCATCTCAAAAACTCCAATTAAAGAGATTATTTATATGCAATGCAAACATTTACTCCATTTTATCTTAGCTGGAATAAAAAAAAAATCATTCCGTATCTCTCAAATATAGGACAAATAAATCTTCCTGTTACTACGACTGCCTGTCCCGGACACGTCTTAACAGGAACAATAGAAAAGCAAAGCCCCTTTTTCACCTTTTTATTTTTTATTTTTTTTTAAGTATCTATTCCCCTATCTCCCTTCCTGGATATTTTGGTTCAATGTACCAAGCCTACATTTTGGTGACTGAAGTTTTTGTGCTCTCCCAGCCGACAGTAGACTTCCTGGGATATTTTGCAGGCAGAGGACAACCAAGGGAAGAAAAGGATGGAGGCTGAGACATTCACAGGCTGCATCTGCTGTTGCTGAGGTAGCTCCTGACTTGTAATTTAGTAGTGAAATAAAGACGTGCAATTATTTAGAGTGGTCTCTCTTTCTTCTCGTAGTAAATTTGCTTCCTTTGGAAGGAGATGCAAGATGTCTTGCTGGAACCTGTCCATGTTTAGGTGCCTGAATACAGGAGACAACTGTTTCTGCAAATGCACAACTGTTCTAGTCTCCTTCTACCATGATTTCCATCTATGCCAGTAGCAACACTGTATAAATCCTATAATACTTATGCATACAGCTAACTGAAACGGTCCTGGGAAGCATCTCTAGGATAAGAATATGAAAAGCTTGAGGCAAACATGCCAAATAGTTTTTGTTTCATGAAGCTAGATGAGCCTTGGGTTTTATTCCCTGTCAGATCTGCCACAAAGAGATTTCTATTTCCTTTGAAAGGGATGCATAAACATTTTTAACTGTGTTGCTGAGTTAACCAGTCAGGATGAATGCTGCAGTTTTTGTAATGTTAACGTCATTGGAGAGGAGTCACGGAATATATCACAGGTGTTTTAAATATAGTTTGCAAGTATGGTTTTAGTTCTGCAATTTTCAAGCTACTTCTGAAAGCAAAACTGAGTAGACAGATCCAAGCTCAACACCTGCTTTCATGCCTGCTCACTTGCACCAGGAACACAAGACAAGATCCATCTCATCTACTAGGCAACAAAGCCTTTTTTTCTTCAATGTCTGCATAGTCTGATACTTCTGAAGTTCTCAGAATTGCAGAAAAAATATGGCACTTATTTAAGGGTTTGAATATGCAATTAAGCATCTAATTTTAAACTTGCCCACTCAATAATATTGGACTTTGCTACAAAGTTATTTCCTTTTTATGGTATCTGCCAACTTCTGAAGTATGCATTCGTACCTTTGACATATTAATGCAGTCTGGTAATGGAGGTACCTGATCAAGTGGCAGCCAAACGATCACAAAATAGATGTCCATCTAAATCATAGACTGCAATAAACAAGGGAATACTGCCTGCCTTTATGATTTACTGATGAGTGAAATCCATACCTGACTTGAAGAACTGGACCCAGCAGATGAAGCCCACATAGTCTGATGAGCCAGCACCCCCTTCCATCAACTACCACATGGATTATTTCTTCTCTCTTCTTGGCATTTTTTCCTCCCTTTCATGGAGTCATTTTTGACAGGATCATGGTATGTTCCTGTAATTCGAAATAAGAATATTCCGACTTGCCCCTAAGTTCAAATCAAACACTTAGCTATTACCAATACACATGATGAGATTTATCTAGCATGATGAGCTACAGGCTTTTCCCAGTTCCTGAGCAGAGCTTTCTCCATCTGAAGTCCTGAAGCAAGTTCTGTACTTAAGTACACAAAAATGACTGTGAGCGCTCCCCAGGTGTTCAGCTGCTGGTCTTTGCTTTACAGTATTGCATACCTATCACTTATTTGCCATGTTCTGTATACCAGAAGCTTACTGAGATGGCATTTGAATATAGCCGTAGCCCAGTTATTCCCAGCAGGGAGGTTTGTTATCAAGTCAGCAGGAAGAGTGGTGCTCTTGGCTCCAGCAGATGCACCAGTGTCATCCAGTTTGTACTGATCTGTTGAACACCAAACATAACGCAAGGGGCAGTCAAAATACTAGGAGACGGGCTTTAACACATCCGAAGCTATCTCTGTATTTAATATGCTGCAAAGACAAGCTAATAATGAAAGACTTGTCTAGCTGTCTATGTTCTTTTGACTCCTCAGGTATTTGGTAGATGCTGTTGGCCGGTGTGAACTTTAAATCAATTTACTGCGTATGTAAACATGCGCAATAAAACCATTTGCCGTATCGTTTAACCATACACGGAGTGAATTGTTGACCATGAGCTGCTCTGACCTTTTCAGGTCTAATCAAGAAATTTGAAATATTATTTCAGCTTGTCAGCTCCAGTAATATGCAGTAAGAGTGTCTGGCTCTAACTGAAAATGTCAGACACGCTCTAATATGCAACCCATCAAAGTTATGATGCATATGAACCAAGAACTGGTTAAGAATATGAATCTGAAACGTCCATGGGGCATCTCAGTTGCTTAGATAAATTGTTCTGCCATTTTATGGGCTAGCTAAAAACGCGCGTTAAAAGCAATTCTTTGGAATACGTGCAAGATATATGGCCATTTGTGTATTAAAATGGTCTTCAAGGAGAGATGGTAATAACACGTTAGAATATTACTGGAAAAAAGCAGTTAACAGTGAGAATACCAAGGCTCTAGTTCATGCCTAGCTAGCTTTATTGTGTGGTTATATAAGGTTAGTGGTCTCCTGTAACTTCAACATTTTCCTTCTTAACTGTAATAATTTTCTGCTTGTGAAGTTTTTGCTGTTTTCAGAAATAATCCATTGTATAAGCTATGTTCTTATCAATCTCATCTGGGTTGAATTCAGAATAAACATTTTTCATAGTCTTGCACTTTATATTAAAAAAATATCTGGCTATTTCTAAAAGCTCTCTCAAAAACAACACTATTGTCAGTAGGTGTTTAATGATGTTTCATTTCTTTGTTTTCTTTGTCTCTTCGCCCAAGTTTCCTTTGATGGTATCGTACCCGACACTTAGATTGAGGATAAATCTGTCTTTGCATTTGCTGAGATCTATTATTCATTGATATAATCTATGGGTGATTAATTTAAATTTAGATTAATGCCAGTGGACACAACAGAAAGCAACTTTGTATCCTAAGAAAAGGGCATTTTGTGCGCTAAATGGTCTATCAAGATCGTATATTCTGAAAGCAGTTGTTGCACTAAAAATCGAGTTGTTTTTTAATCTCATCATGTGTAGTCCGTGCAATTTAAGGCATTATTAAGTGAATTGCTACTATTGGTAAAAGGCGGTTGGAACTAGAATTAGAGGGAACTATCAGAAGCATTGCTGAGACAGTAACTTTCTATTAAAAGAGCAGTGTCTATTCTAAATCTATGTAACTATTGAACTATCTGAACTATTCCTGTGAAGCAATGCTGCCCTCCCCTGGTGTGCTGCAAGCATTAGGAATTGTTAGCCCAGCCCAAGCAAGTTCTAGGACTTACTATTCAACAGGAATGGCTGAAGTGGTGAAAATGGTGAAAAACTGCTCTTAAAAAGACCATCATGTGCTTTTTCTATTAAAACAAGTGGTGCTTGTTGTGGTGCTTCTTCTGTATGCATGGTGCAGATTTGGATGTATGTAGAAATAATGTAAGGGAATACATGATGAATACACAAGACAACAAATTGAGGGCTGAATTTTGTTTGGGTGATAATTTGGAAGAGGAAGAGAAGGCAAAATAAGTAGATGTCAGCTGCTGAAAGTTAGCAGGACACATTACAGTAATCTTTTGTTTAGCAGGATAGTTTTGTCTTGCTTGTATTGTTATCATTAGTGATTACACGCTAAATTCTGCAATTGCAAAGTAAATGGGATCATGACCAAGAATTTCCATGGGAGCAAGATCTGCTCTGGTGCAAATGGAGCTGCAGCAAAACTGCCATCTTCTGTCAAGGGCTATTGACTGCAAAGATGCCACCATAGCCTCAAGAAGTCCATCCACAACAGATACCTGAAAGCTGGGGAAGCAGACCAAGGGAATATTTCTGTTGCATGATGTATTCGTATATACTTCTTCAGACGTCTGTTGTTAACTTCTGCTGGAGACAGGGTATTGAGGTAGAAGTTTCTCTAGTCTGTCCTTGTCTGTTCCGTAAGTGTGTTGCTATTTGCTTTAGTTTTTCCTTCCTCCCACTTCTCACTCCTCGGCAGTTTCACCATAGTCTGGAGAGCAGAAAGAGATGAGCCTGTTTCAAACAGAAGAATTTTAGTTCCCATAACTTACTCAAGTAAAGTGCTTTTAAAACTAGTTTTATATATGTATATGAAAGGTATAAAATAGTTCTTTCTTTTTAAAATTAAGATTTTATAATTGCTGGAAAACTTGTGAAACACACAACTTTTCTCCCCTTGGCATATCGACTTGGCTTTCGTTTTGTTTGCTCCCCATCCCCCTTGATGCACCGGAGATCAGGTAACACTAGAGGAAACTGAGGAGACTACGTTAAAATCCCTGGCTGATGTATTTTGTTAATGACTTGGATGTGAACAGATTGCCAGATTCAGGATCACGCAGGAGGTGGTTTTTGTTGGATCCCCCCCACTCCCAGACTGGTGGGCTAGGAATTGCTTGAGTGTGGGTTCTTGTCTGCTTCTTATGGTCAGGTCACCTGAAAGAGGTTTTGACAGCTGTGGAAAATGACGATATTCCCAACCTGACCTGCTCTGCTCCAGCAGCACATTACAGTGGTGGCTGCTGATATTTTACTGCTACCTTTATTATAAGATCTTGGGAGTTGATTTGTATCTCTGGTGCCTGGCAGTCCACAGAGCACGTGTATTATGGACCATTTTGACCTGGACCCCAACTGCTCAGTTACCCATGATTGTGGCTGGTGGCACCTGGAGACCCCAGTGGTACTTCACAGCCTTCTGTTTCTAAAGTGACTTTGCTGACTACAAAATACTACTATTTGCCTTCCTGCATGTAAGCTAGTAGGCTAGTATTCAAACACAATTCACTATGATGTTTTTATCATTTTTTTTATATTATCTATAATGAGAGATCTTTTTGAGAGCTAGCTATAAAACCACCCCAGGTATGGCTCCATAACAGTGAAAGGTGTTTCTCTTTGTGACCTCCTGCCACAATGAAAACACGTTTATTTGTTCTTTTTTGTTACATTAGTATTCTGTCAGTATAGCACCCCAGCTCGGCTCATTAAATGGTTATCTGAATGGCAGTCGCATTGTTATTTGACCTAGAACAAATGTATGAGGTCTAAGACTATGTAACAGTTTTTTTTTGTTTTCTCCATAACTTTTGCAGGTATTAGGACTGCTGGTGTGGACGCTGATTGCTGGAACAGAATATTTTTTATATCCAGCCTTCGGCTGGGTGATGTTTGTGGCTGTGTTTTACTGGGTTCTCACTGTCTTCTTTCTGATCATCTACATGACCATGACCTACACCAGGATCCCACAGGTGCCATGGACCACAGTGGTAAATAAACCTTTTATTTGTTGTTTCAGCTTTGCTGTGTTATGAAGAAAATAAAACCCCAATGCTTTCTACAGCTGTAGTTAACCAATTGCACTTTTTCCCTACTTTCTTTGTGTCTGCATACCTGCTGTGTCTAACCTTCATACTACCCAGACACTACTACCCTTTTAAAACACTCTCCCTGTGATGTTTCAACTTTTTGGTCATCGGTTGATCTGGTGACTTGATTTTTAATAATGTGTGTGACTCATATTTATGCACAGTGGCCTTTTTTTCTCCCTGTAGTGATGACACTCCATGAGTCTGTCGCTGCCTCTGAGCTAGCAGATCCAGCCCTATGGCTTAAACAGTAGAAATCTCTACTAGAGGCAACACCATGAATTGGAAATGGGACCATGGATCTTAAAGCATGAGTCTTCCTCTGCTAAATCAAAAGAGAAGGTGGTTCAGAGGTAGCAGGAGTCCCACAAGCAATATATGGCCTACAGTGAAAATGGTGCTGCAAATTATTAGTATTATATATATATGTAAAATGCATGCCATGTGACCGTTTGCTTTTAGCTCAAGACTTAATGAAGATTAGATAAACAACTAATGTAACTACAGAGAAAAAATTCACAGGCACTTGAAATTCAGATCCAAGTTTTGTGGTTTGAACAAACCCTGCTAGCTACACATGGCAGCAGTGTATTTTTACATGATTTTCATAATGTTGGTGTTCGGGGCAGTAGATCCTCAAAGTCATTGTCACGTAAGCCAACTGCTATTTGTTACTCATCCAAGAATTAATATTAATTTGGTTTTGCATTTGTCTGATACAATGAAATGCTGCTTTTTTTCTCCCTACTAGCTGAAGACTATTAACGAGAATTCTGTTGGTTTTACAAAAAAATATATTTGACTTCTGTGTTACAAACAGCTTGTTATCATCTAATACTGTGTATGTGACTAAAATTGAATACACTTTTCACCTTCCCATTTGTTGCTGTAATAAATAGCCAGCTATAGCAATTACTAATAAGAACAAGCAGGATTCTGTTCAGACAGCTTCTCTGTTTTCAAGTTTCGTGACCAGCAATTACCATTAAGGCTATAACAGTGCTATAGAAATGTTGGGTTATTTCAATTACAGCAGTAATGTGTCTGGGTACGTGTAAAGGTGGTGTCCCTCCCCCATCCATTAGGTATAAGTACATTCAAAAAGAAAGCGTTTTTGTATCCATTGGCACACTGTTTTAGTTATTACCCCTCTTTCATCAGTTTAACACTATCGTCAGGCAACAGCTGCACGTAAATGGGTTGCCCCGATCTATGCGGTACACAAGCTGGAGTTTTTGATTTGTTTCTACTTGAAATTGAGTGCATTTCTTGCTCTGAGTTCCAAATACACTGCAGATAAGATCACCCAAATGTGGGTCCAAAAGGTAGTCTCCTTTTATAGTAAAAGATAATACAAAGAGAAAAGAAATGCAAAACAAATCAAAGACGCTTGCATTTCAGCTTGTTTTGCCCTAGGGTATTAAAAGAGCTATTGGGAACAGCCTGTGGAATCAACTTCTGCTACTCCTGGCTGGCCAAAAGTAACACTGGACCTCTTCTCAGAGAGATGTTTTTGATGTCTCCTTTGAAGGGGGCATGACACACACACACCTTTTGAGTGAGTTTATACGCACCTCCCCTCGCTCTCCAAAGTATCAGTCTCTGCTAGTTGTTGCTCTGCCTCCTTAGGCGACAGTTACCTCAAACTGTGCCGATTGTATGCAGTACCCAAAATTACATCTGGACTTGTCATAAATTCAGTTTTTGCAGGTTAAGCACATTACCAAATTGCTTAAGATGCAGTTACTTTACTGCAAATTAACCCAAAAGATGTGCTTCAGAACTGACTCTCCTTAATAATGCCAGTTCTTTGCTAAAACAATCAATGGAAGCTTTTAAAATCTGGTAAATTTGAATTTAAGAAGCAGATGGTAATTTAGCATGAACCATTTGGTTTGAGTAATATATTGGCAGTAAAGGCCCAATCAGCTTGCATTGCATTCCATCTTCCCCAGCAGTGTTATTTCCCAAAGCAGCACTTCTAAAAAATTATGTGCTTTTTTTCCTTTTCTACATGACAAGATATTGCAGGGATTTGTAGCTTTCCAGGGTAATTGAGTCTTTTTGGAACAGGAAATTTAAAAATAACAACAACAAATACTCCAGGCAATCAAATTTGAAGTTTGAAAATCAGTGCTTTACGAAAGTTGTGCTTGCCAATTGTTGGCACCCCATCCTAAAATTGACAGTTTGATATTTTATTACTGTAATACTGAGATAGGAGAGATGAGATATACACGTAGAGAAAACATGTTTTATTAGATGAACTGATAGAGGTGAGATACCACTCATGAACAAGCTCATGAATCAAACTGAAGTCCCTGGCACTGGACTCCCTCCGAGTGCTTGAGGCACTGCCCACGGTTCTCTGCAGAAACATGGGTAAGTGGCTCTTTTCCCAACGTCCTGAAGTTGCAAGGACATAGAAACCACAGGAGAATTTGAATGCCCTTCGGGCTGCTCTGAATTTGGTCAGACTGCTCATGGACTGACATGTTAACAGGCAACAGCACAGCGTGCTGCTCTCTAGAGGGGCCGGCAGTTGAGACAGCGTCTGGGAAGTGGCTTCCCTTCAGAAAGTTTTGAACCCTGTGTGTCATGGGAGTGTGCAGCCAGGCTCCTCCGAGTCTGAAGTAAGCTCTGCCTGGGCCAAATGTCCTGCAGAAGCGAGGTTGTGAGGAGCTCCCGTACCAACTGCTTCAATCGGCTAGTCCATGCTTTGGTGCACTGAGGGAGCTGCTGGGGCAGACACAGGTGGCTGCTGCCTTCTGAATTTCTCATCTTGGCTGCAGCTCTTTTTTTATGGATTGTGCCAGAGTTGTTGACTGGTGAATTTCATAATGAATAATTGATGTATATTGCCAGCATCCTCTGGGTCACACTATGGAAATTAGTAAGTTGGAGCTGCACCAGTCTGGCAAGGCTTAGAGACAACCGGGACAACAGATTTAAGGGTTATGATATTTGCGTGATGCTTGGGTACAAAGACAGGGCCAGAAGCTGAAGGGAGCAGATCATCTACAATACCTTGACTAAATTGACAGTTATTAATTCATGCAATCGTAACTAGGTGCAAAGAGTGTCAGGTGTATTCTACTTAAATACAGCACCCGTGAACTAGAAGTGTGTTTTATGGCCAAATTCATTGCCTTAGACAAGCATCGGGGGGGGAGTTTTAGGGGATTTTTTTAAAAACAAGAATGAACTTCCTATAGCCATGACAAAACAGTGAGTAAGTAAATGTCAAATTATTAAAATTACTTTAAAAAAAAAAAAAAACAAAACAACAAAAAAAAAACACCTCATACCTTTTTGTCTGTCTTTCCTCTTCTCACACTTTCGGCCTCCCTTCCTTTCCTGTTCTCTCTCACATGCAAAACCAGAACAAACTATTCTTGTTCATTCTCTGTAGTGTTGTGTGAGATCAATGTTATCTGCTTTGCTTCTTTTGTAGTAATGAGCATAGATCCCCGGAGACATTTCTCTGCTCCTTAGAAGAGAAAATGTAGCATCTGCCATGGATGGGTCTTTTCATCATTCAGACTGTTCTCCTCCTCGGTTTTATGTTTGTTTGTTTTTTGTTTGTTTGTTCGTTTTCTCCTGTCAAAAACAAGTAGAAGGGAAAAGTACTGAATGGTAGAAGAATAGTGGCTAAAAATTAGACCACAAGCAAAACCAAAGTTTTGCTTCACAAGCAAAACCAAAGTTTTGGAAGCATCATAAGTATTCTTCATATGCCCAGGAACCATTCATTCTGACAGTGTATCTTTTTGTAGATTAGGAATGTAATCAAATTGCAGATTTTCCCTCCCCTCCCCTCCCCTCCCCTCCCCTCCCCTCCCCTTCCCTT
>NC_048894.1:43440124-43453823 GCF_011077185.1 Oxyura jamaicensis
GTAAAATCATTGAGAAACACATTTTGTGCGTACATCACATGTGCATGTTATGTTTCAGAGGAGAGCTTTGTAATGTCTCAACAGAAAATGGCAACAAATGCTTTGTCATATGAATTGCTAATTTTTTGTTGTTGTTGTTGTTGTTGTTGTTTTTTCAACAGGGTCTGTGTTTTAATGGGAGTGCCTTCATTTTGTACCTCATTGCTGCCATTGTAGATGCATCTTCAGTTACCAAAGAACTGGACAGTCACAATTACAACAGTTGGGCAGCTTCTTCAGTGAGTTCATTTTCTGGTTCAATCAGTTCAATGCCTAAGTTATAGCAAACAAAGGCCCTCTGGAAGTGAGGGTGGAAATGCACATGTTCTGGATTTTTAAAAGCTGCAGACGCTATAAAAACTCACACACAAAATCTACAGATAGCTGTAATTTAGTTCATAGTGTTTGGAGACAACAAGAAATTCAACCAGGAGATGACTGTCACATCTGAAAAAGGCTGTCATGCTTTTGGGGTCATACTGCTTTCCCTTCCTTGCCCCAGTTTATTACTAGCTTTCTGCAGAAGTTAGAGTGCGTACATCAGAGTAGACAAATTGGGTGAGCACCAGGTTTGCTTAGTGCATTTATACAACTTCAAAAGCAGTTTAAACTAACTCAGCTGACTTTGTACCGATGTGGCTAAGGTACATTTAGCTTTTTGTAGGCTGAGCCATACACAGAGCACCTGTGGGAAGGCCCTGAAGTGATATTGTCATTTCTACAGCGATCTTCCTGTTCCAGCCTCACCTTTTGATAATCCTTCTTCTGAGCTGGGTGGGCAATGATTGAAAAATCACATAACTCCCAAGTGTTTTAAAGTGGATGCAAATCATTAGTGTCTGACATTACTGTCTTACTACTTAGACTGGGGAATCCAAAGCTGTCAATGTGGGTAAAACACAACTTAGATATATAAGCTCTTCTATATATAAGAGCTGTGTCACTTAATGAGTAGGTGAAGATACTCTCTAGCTAAGTTAAGGGAGTTGCTGAAGAACTTTTTGCAGGTTTTGGCAATGGTAGAGAAATTGAATTTTACAGAGTAACTCTGAATTACAGGTACCTTGCTGACAGTTAATGCATCCGCAGTTATCTTTTCTGGACTGTTCATGAATTCTGTCTTCCATCTGAAGCTTATTTTACACAGTGATGAACACAGAGACTTGAGCACCTGCTCTGTTTTTGTCTTGGGAATGGTATATCTACATCCCTGTCACTTCAGTGCTGTTCAGGTTCTTCTCCTCTTTGCAGTTGGTAATTATTGATCAGTTATTCAGCCAGTGTTGCTGATGGGAACTTGCTTGCTGCTAGATAAGCTTCCATGCTGATAAACATTTTATGCAAAATGCAACAATGCTCAGTGTCTCATGGGATATTTGGAATCTCTTCTAATACCCCCTAATAGTGTTTATCTAATGCACTGTCTAAATAAACTATTAAATGTAGATTCTTGCTCTCTGAACCCATTAAGGGTTTCGTGGATAGTTGTTTGTGATAATTTAGCAAATCATCCATCTCCTACAGTTGCTCTCTGTTGGAAATATTTTGGATGAAGCTTTTATTTCCCAAGAAACAATAGTCTTGTGAAGAACGCTACCATTTCCTATTGTAATCGATTTTTTCATTATCGTCTACAGGTTTTGCTGTCACAGATTAAATTTACATTAGATCAGACTCACCAAAAGTCCTCTATCGGAGGGCCTAGGTTTGCTGGCTGTTTACATGCCTACTAATGCCTTGCTCTCAGAACTGAAGTGCCTTTCTGAGCCCATAACGGAGGCAAGAAATGCTAGTAGAATTACAGAACATTTTTAGGCTGAAAGGGACCTCTAGAGGTCATCTGGTCCCACCTGTCCTCCTCCAAATCAGGGCTCACTTGTACCAGGCTTCTCAGGGCTTTGGCCAGTTGAGTTTTGAACATTTCCAAGGATGGATATTCCAAAACACCTCTGGGCCCCTGTTATCCTATTTGATTACTCTCACAGTGATATTTTTTTGCTAATATCTAACTGAAGTTTCCCTTTTTGTAAGTTGTGTTTGTTCCCTCTCGTCCCTATCACTGCTGACCTCCAAGAAAAGTAGTGTTAATCCTCGTTGCAGTGTCAGCTTTATTTGGTTCAGTTACCAGCACAAAAACATTCTGGCCTTATCATAAGCTATTTTGTACAACATGCAGTGATTAGCAGGAACTTAACCA
Source organism: Oxyura jamaicensis (assembly GCF_011077185.1). Taxonomy (NCBI): domain Eukaryota; kingdom Metazoa; phylum Chordata; class Aves; order Anseriformes; family Anatidae; genus Oxyura; species Oxyura jamaicensis. The sequence continues at coordinate 43,442,361 of NC_048894.1, forward strand.
CTGGCAACCGAATTGGACTTTATCAGTACAACTGAAATAGTTCACAGCTGTTCTTTGGTTTCTGGGTGCATGTGCTGCAAGGACTGCAGAAGCACAACCACTGATATTCTGTCGTTCTTAAAATCCTCCAGTATAAAATAAATCTAGCCTGCTGTAGAAGTCTCACTCTGCAGTCAATTTCTGAGAAAGTAGTAATATCTCAACATGGTTGTTGTCACTGTTATTTGCACGGAGGAATACCTGTATTCATTAGTAGAGGACCACTGAAATCAGTAACCTGATTGGAACTGCCGTTTGAGAATATGCCTTGGCCTGAATTTTGAATCCAGATCTCTTCCGTAAACAAACTACCTGGATGCAAGGTGTGCCACGCTGAGGCATGGGTGGGCTTTAGGCAATTCCTGGAACACAGCAGCATTGTGTTTATTTAAAAAACAGTCCCATGGCCTATCCCTCAGTCTTTACCAGAAATTGATGTTACAAACTGCACACATAATATTGGTAGGCATCTGGTCCACAAGATCCATACTGAGGCGATATAATGTGGAGGCAAGTGTTGAAACAGTCCACGTTTTGGCTGCTTCTAGGCCCATATTTCTACATATAAGCTTACTTAGTGTTGACTGTGTTGGCAACCCAAGTACAAGGAGGACACCATTTTAGTAAATCTGGTACTTCTCCTTCTTCCAAATGCCATAACTAATTTTTCATAGAAATGAGAATGCTCTCAAATACTTTATATCTAACATATATATTTTTCCCCTCTCTCTACAGTTCTTTGCCTTCGTGGTTACCTCCTGCTATGCTGGAAATACCTATTTTAGCTTTATATCTTGGCGATCAAGAACTTTGCAGTAAATATTTTGTTAAAGTGAATTCTGTAGTATGAACTACCTTGGGGATTACACTCTTTTGATGAAAGCTTGGAAGAGGGATCGGATCTTTTCAAACATTTCTGTTAGAACTGGCAATATATTTTAACTGAGATTAAAATGGGTATTTATAATATAATATATTTAGTGACACCTAACATTGACTTTGTACTGTATAATAAAATTTCATACTGCTTCTTTTAAAATTAACATGGTATTTTTCTAGACATTGTGTAGATCTTATGACTAAACCTTTAATAAACTTCGCTGAAATGATGTGCCAATTTTGTAAATGTAACTTTTTAAATGTGACAGTTGTATTTTGATACTGGATGCTACAAATCAAAACTAAGATTGATATTGTCTAGTTATTATGTATAAAACGTGACATTGTGCAGAAGAAGAACCTTAAAAGCTTTAAAAATAAATAAATAATTGCCCCAACTTTGCATGTTTTGTAACCTGGGAGTACAGGTTTGCTTTTTTCTCTCTTTTTCAGAGGAAAGTATATGCTACTTAGAATTTTGATGATGCTGTCAGTTTACATATTTGAATAGCCTCTTTTAGTCATGAGATTGGTTCTGGAACCTATGAATGTAGGTCTGAAGCTTGCTTGAAGGAGTGGTGCGTCTGAAACGCATTATCTTAACAGGTTTCTCAAATCCAGCAGGCTCCAAGGCATAAGTCTAGACAACAGGCCTGTAATGCTCAGTGTTTAACCTACTGAACACCTACTAAAGGTATAATTTTTTTTTTCTCTGAGAACTGTTTCTTTTTTTTTTTTCTTTTTTTTTCTTTTTTTTTTTCTCCTCAGATTAGGCCAGTAATCTGTCCTAAATCAAATCTGGGTATCAAAATCTTATTGAATGATACAAAGATTAAATCCACAGAAGAATTGTCAAGACACTAGTGAATTTTCTGCCTCCTTCCGTCTTTATTGGCATCATTTGGGAGTTGTTAGTTTAACAAATGAAGTTTTTAATTTGACTCACATTTAAATATCTTTGAGTCAAACAGAAGTATTATGGAAAATTATGACTTTCAAGACAAATACCTTTGAAAATGACTTTCAAATAGAAATTACCTAAGGAATCTTTTCCAGGAATTATGTGAAGAGTAAGATTGTGATTGTTTTGTGATATTTTTTCAAGTTTCATTTAAAACTACTGGTAAATCCCTTATTCCTGCGTTAAGGGGATTTGGACTCTTCCAGTCTTCAAAGATGTTGTTGAACTAATATATTTGGTAGTAGAGAAATCTTGCTGCTTCAAAGAACCATTTCTCCCTGTGAGTAAATGGTGTGTGCTTACTTACGTGCATGTCCTGCAGCTAGGGAGATTTATCAGCAGCCAGCTAATTCTATTCTCAATCCCCTTAGTTTGTTCTTGATTATCTATCGGAGTCACAGGATTTCAATATAAGGGAAGCCAAGATATTATTTAAATACCTATATTTGTCTGCAGTTGCATCTGGCCTGCATAACAAAGGTCAGGCTGTCTGCTGCTTGCTAATATTATCCCATCCTGAGAATGAAGAAGGGCTACCAACTATGCGTTTTATCTGCACAGATAAAATGTGTCATTAAAATCCCATATGCTCTTTTCCATTGCTGGAAAAGAATCAAAGGCACATAAAACGATACAAATGTCACCTGATTAAATGTGACTAGAAATATAGCCAAAATTAAAATCTCCTGAGTGAATTCCCATCTGTAGAAATGCTTGAGTAGTAATAGAAATTCTTTCTTGCATGATATTTGACATACATATCTAAGTTCAAAGAACATGACTGTGTTTGCATGAATGTTTCATGACCTTGTGGTAACTGTGATGGGTGGTCTAACGCCATAACCCAGACAACATTTGTGGACAGAGGTAGCAAGAGGGAGAAGAGCTACAACGGAGTAATATGTTTCATCCAGTTTACCAAAAAAACATCACAGAAACTGTGTGTTAGAAAACAGCCACTATATGTCAGAGTAAACCCATTAATAAAGGATACAAACACACTGTTGCCAGCTAGGGAATGCTTCTGGCAAAATGTCTACCTCATCTCGGAGTCTTCAGCCCTGATCCTCAAGGGAAGACGTGCAGAATGGCTTACAAAGGCAAGTCTGGGAATTAATTTTTTAACTCTGCTGAATTAAAAGAAGTAAATACATACTGGGCACAAATCTGTTCTGTGTTTGGCCTTGCTTTGTTTCCCAAACCATAACTTAGCTGCCTTGTTCTTTCCATTTGAAATCACCTTACTTCCCATGCTATTTCTCAATTTTCTTATTTCCCATGTCTTCCCCAGCTACCAAGTGATTGTTTTTCAAGTGATCTGCATGTCTAGTTAAAATTGGATACAATACAAGCTGAGAATTACTTCTGAAGGTTTCTACTTCTATTTCAGGCCTGAAAAAAGGCAGAAGCAACCAAAAGGTCATGGGTTTCTTCCAGATGTGTTAGTCTTAAATAGCGACTTGCCAACTACGACCTGTGCTTCTGTATATTCTAATATTGATAAAGAAGATAACCTAGCTGTGGTTTATCACATAACAACTAAAACAAGAGTTGTGGCTGTAGACATTTCTTTTGGTGTGTAAGATAGAAAGATGCCTTAGTTAAAAGTAAAGTGGGAATTGATGAAATCCTTAGGAAAATTTGAGAGCTATAATCAAAACTGGAAATTCAGTGGTGTTTTAGACTCGAGTCTGTGCCAGTGGTTTATGGAAAATACCGTATTTCTGAGTAGAAAATATGACTATTATTCTACATGCATTTGTGTAAAGGTATTTCTATTTCACTGGGCTAAACTCAGATCAGCAGGGTCCCAGTCATACACATACTTTCATGAGAAATTAAGAACTAAACTAGCTGAATCAGCGGGTAAGGACAATATATTTCTTAATAGGAAGTACAGAAATTACTAGAGCCTTCGTCCACAGGGCCTGGAAGGAAACTATAAATGCGGAAGAGTATGAAAAATAAAAAGCTGTTTAAAAAAATAAATCCCTCCTTTCTCATAATTTTCCTTGTGTAGACTGGTAATGTTGTAGCTTTGATATCTAATGAAATGAGTTAAAATTTGGTGGGAGAGGTAGTATCTTTTATTGAAACTACTAGTTGGCTTAGTAGAAACCAAAACCTCTGCTGCTTGGTCTATCACTAAACATTGCCTACGCTCGCAAACCCCGTCTTGCTCATGTAAATGCCTTATGCTAGACCCTATCTGTGTTGGAGATCACCTGAACTTACCTGTCTTCACTCCTAAGACAATCTTATTTGCTCAAGGACGTCTTAATTACTAAATATGAACAGAATACACATCCTAACTTCAGAACAAAGCATACAATGGGGTTACTCCTCTACTGAGTATAGAAGCTCTATATGCCCAGCTCAGTATTGCCCTGCTTATCAGAGAGCAAAGCGAGTTATTTTTAAAACTGAGGAAATATATAGCTTCCTTTCCTGAGAGTTGTTAGTTAACTCCACGTGATTTAACCCATAGCGTGGAGCTGGGGCGTTCTGCCAGTCTTGCCTGCTGTTCCCCATTTAGTGCTAACGTTTGTCACAGACCGCTTATGGTATGTTGAGGTTTATGTGGTGCTTTGGTGGTTCGTTGTGTAGTTTTGGTGAGAGAGCACGCTCCGTGCAGGAAGATGCTGCCCGCAGCTGCAGCACCCCTCGGAGGACACCTCAGCCAAGCCACCACAGGCCGAGGGGCCGCTGCCCGCCGGCGGGGGCCGAGCCCTCTCCTCTCTCACCCCCCGTCCCCCTAAACCCTCCCTCGGCCCTCACCACCACCACCCTCCCGGCCTCCCACCCCAGCAGGCCGGGCGGGGAGGCTCTGCGCTCCGCCCTGCCCCTCAGCGGCCCCTCAGCGCCGCCCCGCCCCGCCGCCTCCGTGCCGCCGGTCCCGGGCCGGTCGGCGCTGAGGGGAGCGGGGCCGGGAGCCATGTCGCACGGGGCGCGGGTCATCCGCACCGGCGTGAGCAGCGCCGGGCCCGCGGCGCCGCCGCCCGCCGCCTCTTCCACCACCTCCGCGGGCTCGGACGGGGAGCTGGTGGACGGCGCCTATTTCCGCTCGTGTGCCGGCATGCTGAAGGTGGCACAGATGGTACGAGGCCGGAATGGGGGGTCCCGGTGGTCCCTTAGGGGCGGGGGGGGGGGGGGGGGCTGGCGCAGGGCATCGCAGCCGCTGCGGGTGGGCGCTGGTTTGGGCAGCGGGTCGGGGGGTGCCGGGGTTGCCTGCAGGTGAGGTCTGGGGGCTGCGTGTCCACCCTTCAGCTCTTGCAGCTCGCCACGGGAAGCAGCAGCCCCGGCTCGTCCCGTAACGCCTGCCAGAAGTAAGTTTGGCTTTTCTTCCTCCTTGCTCCTGCTGGGATGTGTGCGAGCCCGGGGTGACGCTGCGTGTCAGGGCGATACCGGTGGCTGACGGCGCTGGGTAACATTAAATTTTTGCGATTAGCAACTTTTTGCCATTAACAGCAGTTGTGTGAAGGCGTTCGGTATCGTCGTGCTGGAGGGGAACACCTCGTTCGTTGGCTGAGGCAAGGTTTTGGGGGGAAGGCGAGGCCGAGGGCTGGCAGAGATGCTGGGCTCGTGAGGGGGGGCACCGCAGCTGGGCACACTAGCCCGGCTGGGACCGACACCTCCGGGCAGTGCCCTGGCAGCACAGGGCAGGATCTGGGGAGGTATGCCTGAAAAGCAGAAATTCAAAGGAGATAGGTAATAGAGCGGTGCTATGATCGGGGCTGGTGCCTTAACTTGACTCGGCGTGGGGAACTTTGCTCCATCCAGCTGTGGAGAGGACTAAGGGATGGACAAGCTCCGTCTCCCTGCTGGGGCACACACTTTTTCTTAGTCCCTGGAGTGATTTGTCTGCTGCATCCCAGTGATGGCACTGAGTAGCCATTGGTGCCTCACACAGAGCGTGGAAGACACGTGCAGCGAAACTTCCTCACATGCCTTCTCATCCCGCAAGACCTTGCAGCTCAGCAGCTTTTTGTGCTGGAGATGGTGCCATTGTGTTTGATAGCCCCCAGTGCCGCTCTTTTTTTCCTTTCCTGTATTTACTCTGTAGTCATTTTTTGATGCTGTGCAAATTGTTAGCATCCGGAGTTCTAAATTGAAATTACAAGTTAGGAATCATTTTGCTTTAGGTTACAGTGGGGTTAATATCGTATCCTAAAGGTCCCTCACAGTTGTCCCTCACTATGAATTCGGCTCAGTAGGTCTACAGTTACCTGCCGTGTTCTTTTCGCTTGGGTTGTTCCCAAACCATCGTGAGGATCTCAAGTATCTTTCCAGGGGCCAACGTGGCATGCTGTTGAATGGGAATGCCATGTTGAGCACAAATCCACATTGCATGCGAACCTGTAGTTCAAAAGCTGTAGGCTTGTGCTTTGCTGATTAACTAACAGGCCATTTTTGATTTCACTTTCACCACTTGGGGAAGAAAGTTCCTTTTATGGACTAGAAATACCAAGCACTCTCTGAGATCCATCCTGCTGTATCTTCACTGCTGCTGTTACACGTTCCTCTTAAAGCTAGCAGTGGCATGCAGATTTGTGCAGAAGTTCCAGGTTTGGCACAGATGCAAAGCGTTGTGTATGCTTTACATACTTTACATATTTTTATGTAATGTATGTAAATGTATGTAATAATGCAACACTTACCATATTTTATATGAGGTAATATTTTATCAATGCTGTTCAATATCAACTTCATATGACTTTAAGCTAGTGGTTTTCTTTGGTGACTTTAAAAGTGAAAATACCATAAACAAGTTCCCATGAGCAACTTTACCCTCTTACATTTTTCTGCTTTCCAGCGCGCTTGTAAATAACATCACTAGAAATTACTTCAGATATCCAAGGAACTTTGGGCAGATGAAATGCTTTTGATGTGATATCATGATAATGTCTTTATTTTGAAACAATTTCCTAAGAAAACTAAATATTTGTGCTGCAGTGTGTCGAAATAACCAGGATAGGCTAGTTTTAGATGACCTCCTGCACCCAGTAAGATACTTTCCTAATGTTTTATCTAAAATTTATCTCTTCTCAGAGATTTCTATATCCGTGGATGTAGTTCTCCTAGTGAGAAGTGTTTGCAGTATCTGTGTTTGAAAAGAATTCTCCACGGTAAATCTAAAACCATTCCTGGATTAGTGTTAAGGCGTCTGGTAGGACTATGGTCTTATTAGGAAGGAAAACCATTATGCTGACAGAGAACGAAGATAAGGTCTATTGGGACAGACATAAAACACACTTCAGCGTACTGGGCTTCTGAATGGCTGTGGCTCTGAAGTGGGAACACTGCAGTTTCTATTTTGTCTTTCTTCCTCAATCCCTTGTACCAAGAAGTAAAAATGAAAGAGAACAAGAAAGAAACATGATTTCATCATTTACAGTGATGTAAGGGCAGTTCGCAATACCTGTAAGCAAAGAAGTTAACATATATAATTTGATTGTCTGTGTATGTGCATGAAATTATCTTAAAAGGTGTCATCAACATGCCAGGGAAGTTATACCAAGGAAATAGAAGATAATGTCACGGGTTTTCTTCTGCAAGAAAGAGCTTAACACAAGGCCTAAAACTCAGCAATCTTTGACAAGAAGAAGAGATTGAAAAAGTTTGTGACCTGTGTGTTTTACATGGCAAGAAGACAGTTGGAAAGCTGGTTTTCATGCATGAATACGACTAATGTTAGTAGGGGCTCCATTTTCCAAATGCAGTCTGAACTGATGTTGTGTTTTTAACAGGAGGTTATGAAGTTATCTTCAACATCTAACAGACTTCAAGTGGTGTAACTTGAATGCAGCTCCATGCTACTGCTGGCAAGTTTTGTAGTGAGACTTTCTCGGTAACTATCTTACTCTAGTTGGGCAGTTCTCAGATCAAGGGTACTTGGAAATCTTTTGAGGTTTCCTGTGCCCTTGGAGACAGCGCTATGAATCTGCACCCGCGTTGTCACCGAGGTGGCTCGGGTGGCATTGTTTGTAGATGGAAACAGGTCTGTGTCAGCTGGCTTCCTGGTGGAGCCCCTGTGGGCCTTTTGTGTCTTTACAGCTGAAGTCTGGAGGATGGCACAAACGCTGTATGGGACTAGGTCCTTCTCTCAGCATGTTTGGCAGTGGAAGCTGTAGAGGTGTTACACCACCTTAAGCAGTTGGCCAGTGGGAATGGCCGTGGCTGTATCACCTTTCCACAGTGTCTGATGCAGCCACGTGCAAGGGCATGGCCGGGACAGTCTGAGGAGAGAAAAGTGGTGTTGAGAGCTCTTGGGTACAAGAAGAGCCATCACTGCACAGCATGTGCTTGTGTTGGTCCCTCAGACTTCTCAAACCATTCTCATTCTGTCCCTTGCTTCTGGACCCATAGCTTGTGCCCTTCTGTCCCCTCCTGCAAGATGGGCCAAGATAGCTGTGACCACAGTCAGAGATGGAAGGAGGTTGTTTCAGAGTAATGCTGCTGTTACGGAGCAGACAGTGGTTCTGGCACGGTGTGCCCAGCCTCAGTATACAGAGTGTTTATGCTAAGAGCCTTGCCTGTTCTTTCAGTGCAGTATGAATCAGGAAAGAGTAGTTTCACCAGACAGAAAAAGAGAAATCTCAAGGCTGGGGGAAAAATGGCAAACTATTGCAAGGTAAAAAAGAATAAACCCAATCAAAGTTGACTTAACAAAATCATTTTAACTTGTTAAAAATGCTAAGGCAATAATAGTTAAAGCTTTTCTGCTGAGTATATATTTTATTTCCAAAGTGTGTCTCGACAAAAGCAATTACCTACTTGATATTTGAATGGCCAACAAGACATCTCTAATTCTGAGCAGCTTTCAAGTTTGCTGAAACTTCCCTGGATTATTCATATGCAGACATACAGTTAATAATGGTATTCAAGAGAAAATACATCTAACTCTGAAAGATAAAAAGTATTGGTAGTTAGGTTGTTAAAACCGAGATCAGCTTCTGAATGTGTTGGATGACATCAGCCAAATGTACTGGGGAACTACTTTCAGAAGATGTTAAAATATGAAAAGAAAGAAAAATGTGCTTGCTAGTGGAACTGAGAAATTCCTAATCAAAACCATTGATACAGGAGAAGGAAATGCACAAAAGCAGAAGCTGCTTAGAATGATCTGAGAGCCACTCAATCCTTTAACTTGTTCTTGAGCCTGAAACATCTTTTGTCTGTGGAGCTGACTGAAGTAAATCATCTAATTCTCTGCAGCAGTGTGCTGGTGATGTATGGCTCCGCCTGCACAGGAATAATGCTGTTCAGTCAGAGGAGAGGGATTCTGGTGATACGCAGAGAAGAAATAAGAATACGCAGTAAGAAATCAGACATTTTTTTAGCGGCAAACTTACTGTTTTCAGGCAAAGACCAGAACTATATCTTGTAGGTGCTAATTGCTGTTGTTCTGCTAGAAGTATCAGTGAAGGGACCTTGCTCGGCATGCTGGCCAGAGAGAGAAGAAATTTGTCTAAATCATAGGTGGCTCCAAAGTAAGCAAGAGCATTTGGGTGAGGAATGCCTAAGCCTAGTAATTAAACCCAATAGGTCTCTGAAGTCTTGTTATTTCCACTCCGAGATCGTTGAAACAAGCTGACTTGGCCAGTTGTGTTTTTTCCGTGCCTCTGCTCTGGGTGGCCATTTAAAATTTCTGCCCAGGTATTTGCGTACGACCTGGGAGCAAACAGCGAGCTCCCTGTGTGCTGTCTAAGTAGTGCCTGGTGGTAGGCCGTCAGGGTTTTATGTGATGGGACAGAACTTCACAGGCAACGCCAGTGTAAGGAATGTTCCCTTGCTGCCTCACCGCAGTACTGCCGTCCTCAGCTGCAAAGATGCAGCTGTCTATCAGGGTGCAGAGTACACCAAGCCAGGGAACTGGTATAGCTTTATTGCGACTCTCCTTCACTTTTCTTTCTCTAAGAGTTTTTAGGGAACTGTGCAGCCACTGAGACTATTGTCAGCAAGAGCAAGTGCCTGGAATGTAATGGCAGGAGCTACATAAGCCTGAATTGGTTCCACATGCTTCAAACCACAAGCTAAGAATTTAGTCCGTTTCCTTTCTCTCTTTTTTTTTTTATTTATTTTTTATTTTTTTTCCTTTTGTTAGGGGACGGTTTAATTACCAAGTTACTGTCTGTTTACTTTCAATCTTTTTTCTGCAAAAAAAAAGATACTAGTGATTTTTCTGAATTGTAAACTGCTCCAGAAGGCTAAAAGAATCGACTCCATTTCGTAGAAAGGCAATGCAGTTCTTGTTAGGAAATCTCTGTTCCAAATGTGTCAGTGACTGTTTTATTGGTATCCCAGAAGAGGCTTCCTAAGAACACAGAGTTGGAGCTCCCATGCGTTGCTCATTTGACCCATCCATTAGGGCTCGTTGCGATATATTCATTAAGAACTTTATTGCACGTAGTCCTCTTTGTGTAGACACGACTGAACAAGGGTGATCAAGCACAGCTTCTGAAACAATAACAACAACAACAAAAAACAGGAAATGAAGCCTAGAAGTTTACCACATCACCTGAGCCGTGTTTAGCATGCTTGAAAGAGCAGAGTGAAGTATTGGCAGCAGTTTCCTGATGTGTGTTTAACAGGAAGTTCGATTTGCAGTAGCACTTAAAATCTTGACCAAGTATACATGGTGTCCCGGAGTGTTAGATGTGAAAACCAGATTCTTACTGCTGTTGCTTTACTTTAAGAAGTGCAAGGGCAGTATATCCGCTCTTTGGAGATGGTGTCCCTTTGGGCATCCACCTCTCCGGCCACAGAGAGCAGAAACCAGTGGATCAGTTCTTTGCAAGTGTGTTCTCTGTCAGCTTGGAGCCTATACATGATGAAAACCATCTCGTCACGCAGATCCGGGAACAGTCCGTGTGTCCCCTCATGACGCGGCGGAGCTGCGGACGTACCTCAGTGAGGGCAGTGTACCTGGCCACGTGAATGTTAGGGAACAGCCCTACATTACCTGGGTGAGGTGGTGTTGTCCCCCAAAGCCAGACAGCGTTCAGCCACTATGAGTAAGTGTTTCCTCTGCTCCCTCCCAGGGGAGTCCTTGCGAGGCACTCGCTCGGCCCTGCGGCTCATTGCCTTCTTCGTGCTATCGTCACGGCGTGTGTGCCGTGGGCTGGTCCTCCTGTTTTGTGGTGAGGTGTAAAGTATACAGCAGCCAGAAATTGCTGCTTTCTGTACACAGAGATGAAACTTTAAAATTGCCGTGATTTTCTTCCCCCCCACCTGTATGCTTCTTTTTTGCGTTACTTGGGCTCTTAAGGGATCATTACGGCCGAAACAACTCCCTGTGCTGCGATGCTGGTAATTTGGTGACCGTAACGGGGAGCACAGATCGGTCAGACTGGTCAGAGCCAGGTGGCTGCGGCTTTCAAAGCCAGAGCAAATTGGGCTGCTGTTCTTGCAGCAGGAGCAGCAGCTGCTACGCTTAGGGCTTCTGCACTTGCTCATAGCTTGACACAAGGAAAATGGAAGTGATGATTACAAGATCGAGAAGCTGCTTCAAGAGGAATTTACTTAGAGTGTTCTTGGTAGTGGTTTTTTTTTTTTTTTTTTTTTTTTTTTTTTTTTTTTTTTTT